>NC_064243.1:21840000-22146500 GCF_003254725.2 Canis lupus dingo | reverse complement strand
TACATATAAATATTAATCAAGAGATGCAGTTAAGTTTTGTGCCTTTTACAAAATGTGAATTATACCTTAAGAAATAAAAGGGGGATGCCTGGGTGGCTCAGTGGTTGAACCTCTGTTTTTGGCTCAAGTTGTGATCCCGGGGTCCTAGATTTGAGTTCTGCATCAGGCTCACCGGAGGGAGCATGCTCTCGCTCTGCCTGTGTCTCTCTCTGTCTCTCTCTCTCTGTGTCTCTCATGAAAAAATAAATAACATCTTAAAAAAAAAAGAAATAAAAGAAATTATCTACTATTATTTTTTTTATCTACTATTATTATATAGAAAAAATAGGATGTTTTCATGGGTATTGATTATACTAAAACAAAAATACATAAACCTTAAAATCTGAGTTTAATTCTTCTTCAGGCTGGCTACCCTTGCTTTCTACCACCCTGTTATTCATAGCTTTTTTTTTTAAGATTTTTTTTTAATTTATTTATTCATGAGAGACACACAGAGAGAGGCAGACATAGGGTGAGGGAGAAGCAGGCTCCCTGTGGAGAGCCTGATTCGGGACTTGATCCCAGGACCCTGGGATCATGACCTGAGCCAAAGGCAGATGCTCAACCGCTGAACCACCCAGTCGCTCCTGTTCATAGCTTTCTAAACAATTGTTTTATCATACAGCATACTTTAATCAAAGCTCAAAAAGCCCAACAATATCATAAAGGAAAAAGGGAACCGTTTATAAATCAGAAATTGCCTACCTCTATCGCTGAGTTAGTGTATTTTGAAAATGGTACTGAAAAAGGTACAAGGGCTAATGACTAGAACAATAATCGTAGACACTTATTTATATATGCCAAGTACTCTTACGTGGACCATTTCACAATTCCTCATAGCAAGTTGATGAAATGGGTACTACTGTTTACTACTGTTTGATCTTAGTGATCTTAGTGTTGGACCTCAAACCTAGGCACAGTGATTTTAGAGAACTTGTCCTTAACAATGTATTATTTTTACACTGGATATTCTGAGTGTGATGATTATATGACCAAAAACATCCAGTCTGTTGTAAGTCATTCTACATTTGGGCTACTGGAAAGAATGAGATGAATCATTTGCTTATTAGCAGGTCAACTACTGCAATTTCTGAGACATATATTTGAAATTTAACCAGTTCTTTGGAAAATATAGATATTTTTTATGCTCTAGGCACTTTAAGATACAGATACAGAGGTAGATACTTCAAGTAGCATGTTTATCTATTTTTGAATGAAGTAGATTAGCATTATAGAATATTTCAATTTGAATTTGAAATTGCCAAAGGTGATCTTGATAAAGAATGGGTGAGGTGCTGCATAAGCCTCTGAGGTTGGAAAGAGGAAATACTTGGAAGATCAAAGTGAAGGTGTCCCAGAAATTACTTTCTGGTGAAATCTGTATGAGCGGTACTGTGAAAGAATGTAGTTCTCCATTTAATTATATTCCCTAGGGAATAAAAACCTACCATAAAGATCTTATTTAAAATGCGTTTTTCCCCCCAAATAATTAAGATTAGAATGTAACTAAAGTCTACTAAGGGTAGGAAAATTCAGATGTAAAATAATCACCCTTTCATTTCCCTTAGAAGTTTGATCAGAGTGAAGGAATGTCAATAATTACACTCATTCTAGGATATCACTCAATTTCCTCTCTATAATTTCCAATTTACAGGATGATGATTCATGATAAGAAGTTTAACAAAGTGAGTTCATAACTGATTTTTAAATTCATTCATAGAGTTGTACATAGTAAGCCCCAAATGTGGAAGGAGTTGGAATCTTTCTTATCTGCCAGTTAGCCAAAATCTTAGAATAGAATTTTAGGATGAACACAAACTTCATTTGTTTAGCTGAATTAAACGTTTAGTTTGGATGAAAGTGATTAATCTTAGGCTCTGTTAAGAAGAAATGCAACTTCAGATTTTCTCCAGCTCAAGTTTATTGACATTTTTTTTTGATACAGATTAACCTTACTGGGTTGTGCTGAGTTGCTGCTGGATTTAGATGTCCCTTATGTCAGTCATATTTAGGGTATGTGCATGCATGTGAAGGGGAAAGCTTGTAATGTTTTGTCAGCTACCTTTGGTAGACCTATATTTCCCTGCAAGTTTGAAGAGGTTATATACTTATACAAGCATTATGTTTACAACTTTTAAGAAAATATTTATGTTATTTTTTTAACTGCGGCAATAATGGAGATCCAAAGACTCACCCTATCATATAACAGGCAAAATGTAAAATTATTACTTATGAAGTTATCACAAGTTTTTTTTTTTTTTTTAATTCAACTGAAAAAAATTCAACTGCATTTTCAACAAGGCTATGCATAATCACAGATGAAGAAAGTTCCATTACATTCTACGGATGAAGCTATTTCAACCATTAGCATATTTCTTAAGTACTTGTACATTGCTAGGGCATGTCTTTTTCACCAAAACACATGAAAATATATGTGGAATCATTTTCTAAAACTTGTGGGATTTATTGAATATAAAGATCCACTGAATCAAATTTATCACTGTTTGATTTTAGTCCATGACTGAATAGTGAAAGTAAATTAATTGGACCAAAACATTGTCACTCAAGAATATCTATCTCTTAAAAAAAAAAAAGTGAATTTTTAAAAAGATTTTATTTATTTGACAGAGAGAGAGAGAGGGATCACAAGGAGAGGGTAGTGGTAGAGGGAGAAGCAGACTCCCCACTAAGCAGGGAGCCTGATGTGGGGACCTGATTCCAGGACCTGAGGATCATGACCTGAGCTGAAGGTAGACGCTTAACCAACTGAGCCAAAATTTATTCACATTTCCCCTTATCTGTTTTTCATTTCTTCAAGCTCCGTTAACATAGAAAATATACAGAGGTGGGTAAAAATTTAAGTGAGTAAGAATTTAAGAATTTAGTAAGAATTTAGAACTACTTCTTTTGTGTATTTGCAAATAAGTTCTTAATTCAGATTCTGTTCAAATTTTGACTCCATGTTTAAAACTATTAAACCAGAGAGGGAAACATTTCTCACTGAAAACATTGACAAGATGTTGTACACCTACAGAGCAAGATAGAATCTGTCTTTGAAGAAGTAGATCTGATTTTGTAATTAGACACATGCATTTGAGAATTGTTGCCCTTGTTCTGGCTATAGTTTTAAAAGTTACAGAACTTTAATAATTGTGGTCAAACTTTAAATAAGAACAAAAACTGCAAAAATTGGGTATGTGAATTCCCATTGTATATTCTCCTTTGGAAATAACAAGTTACTTCACATGTTTGAAAGTCATGACCTGGCAAAATGGGGCAACTAAATAATAAAAACTTACTTATTTTATTTGCTTAATTGGATAAAGGAAGTCTCAGAGTATTTAGATTCTTGAGACCAGGGAAATAACTATGTGGGAAAATGCTGTAAAATCAGTTTTGCAACTGTGTCAAATTATAGAAACAATGAGCAAAGAATAAATTCGTATGTTTGTTTTCCAAATATTTTTCACATGTCTGCTCTTTAGTATTTGGAGCTTATCAGCAACTAAAAAATTGAGTCAAGTATTCATGGTAAACTGGATTTTACTGAAGTATGTTTGCTGGTTGATAAGGATTTCCTCTACAAGAGGCTAAAAAGTAGCTAGTCTTCTTCAGCCAAAGGTATATTTTATGTCAGTGTGCAGTGGAGTACTTTGAAAAATGGTTTATAGCAGTTCTTACTTTAGTTTTACAAAAGGCAATGTGGCATTCCACGGTATGGCATGTTCTGTTTTTTAAGATTGGTGGGGAATTCACAAATGTTCTCTTTACTATTATGTTTCATAGCATGCAAATATATTTGACTTATATATGGCTTTATGTGCCAACTACTTCCAATAAAAATTTAAATTAATAATATGCCATTAGCCGTTCTAAAGGAACACATAATTTAAGTAGAAAGCCTAACTCTTTATTTCAATCTTTATTAAAGTGTGATTTCTCCCCCCACTGGTTTGTCTCCAGTTATCTAATTATTTTAACTAATAATTAGTTAAAATAATAGTTTAGAAAGAGGTAAGTTATAGTTTAGAAAGAGGTAAGTCTGACTGTAGAAGTGTATGAATTATTTCAATATCCATAGTAAATCCTCAATCTCTAGTTATGGATGCAGTTAACAACCTTACATTAGTACTTTCATTCTTGATATATTCAAAGCGTATTTAGAACAATGGTTCATAAACATATAGGGATGGAAAAAACTAGGGCTCACCGCCACCCCTATCCCCCCCCAAAAAAATGTACATATGTTTATACATAGATTGAAAAGTAAATTTTAATACAATAGTTAATATAGAGTTAATACAATAGTTTAGTATAAATAGAAATCCATCCGTTGCTGGTGGTTGTAGTACCATTGACTCTTAGTGTGCCACAGAACCAATGGTAGTACTTCTTTTTCCAATACTGTAGGTTCCCCAGTATTGTTCCTAAAACAAATTTACAGGACTTCTTTTAGTTTCACGCTGCCTGAGTTCCCTCATGTTAATTCCTGCATAGTAGTGTTTCAATCTATTTCTGTTACCTGTTCTTAATCCCTGCGTTTAGAGGATTTGAGTTGCAACAGGCGTTTATCCACGCAGAGGCACAATCTGTATTCCACTGATTGTGTGCGTATCCCTCTCTTGATCTTTAATGTTAAATGTGACTTTCAGGTCTTAATAAAATTGTTTAAGAGTATCCAAGGGATTGAAAGCTGTCATTATATTATCCTACCTAAGCACAATGATACCAACTCATGGCTAAACAACACATACATACAAATAAATATTGACAGTACACTGTGGAGTACACAACCGCGTGAAGCTTTCAACTGCGCCTGCCTAACCCAAACACTGGATAGAATTACTTTAGATGTTCCCAACCTGGCTTTAAGGGATAAGCATTCTTCGCTAACTTCTTTGCCTCCCTGGTTCATTTTTTCCAGGGTGCTTAATATTCTATTCTCTCAATAAGGAACACTCTGTCTTACCAACTATAATTTGGTTTTGCTCGCTTCAATTTATCCTTAATCCCTCAACTAAAATATTTATTCCTCAGAGTCACTTTTTCTGAACATGTCCTTTTTTTGTTTTTGTTTTTGTTTTTGTTTTTAATTTTTTATTTATTTATGATAGTCACAGAGAGAGAGAGAGAGAGGCAGAGACATAGGCAGAGGGAGAAGCAGGCTCCATGCACCAGGAACCTGATGTGGGATTCGATCCCGGGTCTCTAGGATCGCGCCCTGGGCCAAAGGCAGGCGCCAAACCGCTGCGCCACCCAGGGATCCCCCCCCCCTTTTTTTTTTGTCATAGCATGAAATTCATTTTTCCCCCTAAAGTTTAAAAAAGCATAGTAGTATCATGCCTACAACATTGCATGTGCTCAAAACACATTCGATGTTGAACATTTAATTTATCAATGAATGAATGCATGCTATATTCTAATATATATTCAAAATACACTTGCTTGATAAGTTAAGGTTGTCCTTCACTTTTGGCTTTAGAAATGCTCAAGTCAAAAACTGAAATCAGATTTTGGACTTTTCTGTATACAATATAGGTTTAAGTCCTGTTGTATTATACCCAAATTATGATTTTCTATTTTTTATACAAAATTTTTTCAATATATTTTCTTCATTTAATTCCCATTCTTTCTTACAAGCATTTAAGACTAGAGTTCAGAACCATGAAGAGATCAAAGTTGATCTGACCCAATAGGGAACCCGATGCTTATGTATTCCTTTGTAAAAACTAGTAATACTGTAATCAGTATATTAGGCACTGTTCTTGCCCTGAGTAGGTCTTACACTACCTAGAACAAGTCTTTCAAATAGTTTCATTTTTGAAAATAAGATAGCTGAAATATTTCAATAATACAAGAGCAGACTCCAAAGTTGAGGCTCTTTTTCTATAACTCATTACCTCTTTGACATCTGTTTGAACCTATAGCTCTACAAACTGGTGTCAAAGCTAAATTTCTCTCTTTTGCCTGTGTGGTTCATTGGCATTTAAAAGTCAACACCAAATGAACAAGGGGTGGTGGAAGGGGAGGTGGGCAGGGGGATGGGGTGACGGGGTGACTGGGTGACGGGCACTGAGGGGGGCACTTGACAGGATAAGCACTGGGTGTTATAGTATATGTTGGCAAATCGAACTTCAATAAAAAATATATATAATATAATATTTATATAAAATATATGTATATTATATATAATATTTATACATTATATATACATAAAAATATTTATATATATATATGTGTATATATATATATATATATATGTCAATACCTTGGGGGCACCTGAGTGGCTCAGTGGGTTAAAGGTCTGCCTTCAGCTCAGGTTATGATTCTGGGGTCCTCCTCAGATTGAGCCCCTCCTAGGGCTTCCTGCTCAATGGGGCCTGCTTGTCCCTCTCCCTTTGCCCCTCCCTCCTGCTCATGCTCTCTCACTGTCTCAAATAAATAAATAAAAAAAATTTAAAGTCAGTACCTCCTAATTTTGCAGAAAATGTTGGAATTGGCCTTGTGATTTGAGAATAAGTTCTGGGGTAGGAAATGTTATATTTTAAAGATTGCAGAGAAGCCAGAGACTCTGCTAGGAGGTACCTTCCCTGAGTTGCAATCTCTAGAACAAATTATGGTTACATGTATGTGTATTCCTAATTTGTCATTTTTTTGTTCTTGGGATCTATATTCTCTTAATAGTGACTCTTACCAGCCTTATCCACTTCCTTCATCCTTAAGCCTTCCTCCTTCCTGTTCATAAAACATCAGATCCACAAATGAAATTCCTAGGATATGATATATATTTTGCCATGATTTATTACAGATTTTCTGATTCCTTACACCAGGACTTTGGACACTATGGACTATGGATCAAATCTAGCCCACCACTCATTTTTTAAAATAAAGTCTTACTGGATTTCAGCCATGCTTATTTGTTTACATATGATCTGTGGCTGCTTTTGTGCTGCAACAGCAAAGCAGAAACCCCATCACTTACAGAGCTTAAAATATTTACTCTCTGGCCCTTTATATAAAAGAGCCTTTACTGACACCTTGTTTGGACATGGGGAAATATTGTGATTTTCTTTTCTTTCTTTTTTTTTTTTTAAAGATTTTAATTATTTATTCATGAGAGACACAGAGAGAGATGCAGAAACACAGGTAGAAGGAGAAGCAGGCTCCATGCAGGGAGCCCGATGCGGGACTCAAACCTGGGTCTCCAGGATCACGCCTTGGACTGAAGTCAGCACTAAAACCGCTAAGCCACCCGGGCTGCCCTTGAGTGTGATTTTCAATAACATATTAGAAAGAATGAAGTTTCCTGGATACTAGGAATCACAAGCTACAAAGCGAGTAAACTAAAAATGAATCAGACTTGTAAGAAACAGAGAATGTTGCAGACTGTGGGAAATTGATAGGTGCACACTTTGCTTAAGAAATGCAACTACTATCAGCCCTTTGTCAATTTGCCCTACTGGCTTGTGGACCATTATCAACCTAATTTTTCAAAAGAAGCCAGAAATGTATATTTTTATATGGAAGCTTCAAAATAAAATGAAAAAAAAAAAAAAAAAAACACACACACACCTTAGTAAATATTTCAGGACAATTCATGACAAAAACAAGACAACCTTGAATTGGACCACAAATCATCATTTGTAATCACTGCTTTAAAAAATTCCAATTTTTCCCCTATAAATCTAAGATTAAACCATATTATAGCACCAGGGAGATATTAATGAATTATAAATATTTTTGTAAATCACTCTTAAAATGTAATAGAATGTCTAAACACCTAAATTAACATATTTATAATCTAATAGAAGTATTATTGATCAGGCTTATGAGGGTTTTTCAGAATTGAAACCTGCACCAAAAGCTATTTAGAACCAGAAATAATCAAAAAGAGAAAGGTCACACACTATTCCTAATCAATATGGTTTGCTCCACACTCCTTATTAGTTCTTAACCCCCTCAATGTAAATGTTAATGAAATCTAATTAGCCTTGGGTGAACACCTGCCAATATCTATTGACGCAAAGAGAAAACTGTAACAAATACCTTAATTGTGTCTTCTTGCATCTTTGCTTTCAGGACATCAAATTTTCCATTTAGAAGGTATCTGAATAAGTCAAGATCCTGACACCTTTGGCTAGGAATTGAGCAAAATTTAGTAAAGGATCTGTTTAAGAAAGGGTGGGGGTGGTTTAGCGTACATGAGAGAGTACAGAGCTCATTAACTTAGGTCATTACCACCTCGAGGCCAGTGGAGGTAAGAGGAGGACCAGGTTACAGAATCTGGAGTGAGAGTTCTCTGACCATCTGGCAAGGGATATTGATAGAGAGCCATAACCAACCAGCTGTGGCTTAAAAGCCAGGGAACTTGGAGAAAAACATCTTTTTTCCCACCTCCCTCTGTTTCTTCCCATTGCTGAACTCGCTGGAAGCCTGTCAGGGCAGCCTGTAGAGACAGTCCATAAACATCAGCACCCTGGGTCACAAGTCAGAGTGAAGAAGGTCAAGACTGGCTTTGCAGGGCCAAAGAGGGAATGCTCAGCTCGGTGGTCTTCCTCTCGTTGCGTGAAGTGCTCTCTCTAACCTTTGAAGATTGTCAAGTCTTCTAAAACTGAAAACATAGTAATGTAGAACATGAATTGGAGGGTTTTCTAGGAAGCAATTGAAGTGAATGAGCTGTGAGTGAATACTTGTGCGGAGAGCATCAAATATGTCTGTTAATGACTATTATTATATCTCGTTCTATTATGTGTCTGGTGAGCTGAGAAGTCAAGTGAGGGTGACAGACACAGTGGAAACAGATGCCGTACCCCTTCTAGCATCCTCTGTGGGAAAGTACTGAGAAGACAATTGCTATTCTAAATAGGCTGGCACATACGTGCTTTGAAGGAAGGATTTCCATGGAGAATAGGATAAGAAGTTGTGTGGTTATATATTGGAGCCTTCCCCACTGCTGAACTCAACTGACTAATTTTGAAGTTCAATTGATTACTTTAATCAGACCATGTTGTTGCAGGTGTTACTGTAATCGAGGGAAATAAAACACTTCACCATTAATTCTAGTTGTAGGCTGTCCAGATAAGGAAAATAAAGTTAGATGACTTGATGGGTGTTGCACAATTCTGGAAAACCTTAATTAGTGTTTTGGGAAAAGCAAGCATTTGGCTACATTTGGCTTTATCAGAACTTTAGTCAAAAGCCCTGGCTTCACACCTACACATAACTGCATGGAATATTTGGCTAAGATTTCCAAAATTGGTTTCAGTAATTATGTTGCAATTAAAATAGTAGGAAAGCTATATTTTTGTTCAGCCATTTCCAGGTTATATTAATAGGACTAATATTTTGGTCTTTTTTTTCATATGTGCATTAATGCATGCTAGCACATAAATCTATATAAATGCTTTTTAGTTCAAAATCTGTTTATTTATTGTAATACATATATTTGAGAATATTCTTTAAGGAAAATAAAGACAAATATGAAGGATTTAGCATGACTATAAATTTATAATAACAGATTTTTTAAAAGGGTTAACCTAAAATTGGATATTCTTATTAAAAGATGGATTAAGAACATAAGCTTCAGAGTCACAATATCTAGGCTTGATCCCTGTTCTACCACTTAGTAGTTCTGTGAACTTGTCTCATTTTCCTTATCGGTAAAATGAAGCTGATAATACTATCTCTCTCTTGAGATTGCTGTTAAAAGCTAAGAATTAATAATTACTTAGTACTTTGAACAGTGCCTGGAACATAGAGAACATTCAGTAAATCTTAGCAAGTATTATATGTTCACTAAGAAAGGACAATAACAAAATTATGAAAACCTTTGTGAAAACTAGGAACTCTAGGGCAGCCCAGGTGGCTCAGTGGTTTAGCGCCGCCTTCAGCCCAGGACCTGATCCTGGAGTCCTGGGATCCAGTCCCACGTCAGGCTCCCTGCATGGAGCCTGCTTCTCCCTCTGCCTGTGTCTCTGCCTCTCTCTCTCTCTGTGTGTCTCTCATGAATAAATAAAATCTTAAAAAAAAAAAAAGAAAAAAAAAGAAAACTAGGAACTCTAAATTTATGTGAAAAGTATTATGGTGATAGAAGTAAAAATATGAGAAGTGTCACTAGGATGTAGATTATTATTTTTTTCTTCACTGTTGGTAGGACTGCTCAACTCTATTATGTTGAGGTTTGTAAAATTCATTGATGAGTTGATTACTTATTGGTAAGTCTATCCTGGTATGCTTAATTTGTGAGTTTCAAATTTGATGACTATAGGAAGCCCCGAGGATGGAAAAAAAAAGAAACAATAATAAATTTAATTCATCTTTTTTTAATACTCAGACAAGGAGGGACGCCTGGGTGGTTCAGTGGTTGGGCATCTGTTTTCGGCTCAGGGCGTGATCGCAGGGTCCTCAGATCAAGTCCCATAGGGAACCTGCTTCTCCTTCTGTCTATGTCTCTGCCTCTCTCTCTGAGTCTCTCATGAATCTTAAAAACAAAACAAAACAACAAAAAACAAAACAAAACAAAAAAAACCACTCAGACAAGGAAATATGCTTGCCCCAATATTTTAACTGAAGATAATAATGGATTAAAGAATAAATAAATTAAATACTAAAGAGTAAATGATTTTAAATGTATATTGGATTGTAATGTCCTTTACCAGAGTTAAGGAAAGAAGACTTCATTGAAATCACTACCTACCTTTCATACAACTTATTGCAAGAACAATATTTATTCTATCTAAAAAGCATTGAAGGTTTATTTAAGAAAAAATAATAAAGGTAAAGAAGTATCTTTTAAATACTCAGATTCATTGTTAGTATTTGTACTCTAAGAAAAATTATAAATAGTTCATCTATTATATAATTTTGTGCCCCATGAAATTGCATACCAATGACCACACCATGCTAGTTGTCAGAATCCTGCTTTTCATTAAAAAACAACAACAACAAAAAAAAATTCAAGAATTTGTTAAATCAATAAAACAGAGTAAAATAGACATAACTTATTTTCTAGGAATAATTATAAGAAAATAATGATATGTCTTCTGCTATGAAAATACAAATTAAATATTTATATTTATTATTTTTATAATAATATATTAATAATATAACTATTTTATAATAGTTTATTTAAAATCTCCCCCTGTCTTTCCATAAAGAAACAATTCAAACATGAAATTTTCCATTTTTGACTGTTCTGGCTTATGAGAGCTGAATATGCATGTACCTCCATTCCCAAGTTTATGTTCAATGGCATCACCCTGAAAGTTCAGAGTAGGCAGTGAGGGGAGTACTTATATAACATAAATTGGCTAACACTATCAATGTTTTTGGGGTTTTTTTGAGAGCCAGTTGTTATACATTTTATCAATATGCCATTACATATATTCCTCACATTTGAAAAGTCTAGTTGAAGTCCCCTGTGTTTCCACCCATTTTTCTAGTTTTTCTTTGATAACAAATGGACCATATTGATTACTACCAAACAATATGGAAGTTTTTACTGATTCATGAGAAAGCTGTTAACATAACTACAAAAAATCCTTCGGGAAAAACAATTTCAGGATTTTTTGAAGGATATATAGTCTTACTAGTAGGTTGATCTTTAATACTAGATTGTTTCTAAAGTAAAGTTTCTTTATAGGATTCTGCTAATGCACTCCAGGTTTTGGAAGTATGTTACCAAAGTTAAAAATTTGGAACCTGGAGTAGTGAAACTCTATTTGAAGTGTGATTTCTCGTTGACCCACTGAGTGACTTTCAGCAACTTTTTTTGTTCTTTCTGATATTTTGATCTTTACAGTGGATGTGCAGTAACAACATAGAGCCTATGAGGCATTAAGGCAATGATGTCTCTAGAGTTTACCCCAGTGACTGGCACTTTAAAAGCCTCACTTATATGTGAGTTGATCTGACAGCTGCTATGTAGTAGGAAATATAGGGTTGTACTTGGCTGGGTTAACCTTTGCTTTCCTGACTGCAGATGCCCGAAATTCCATTTAATCATCTACTTAGTGGAATTTATTTTATTTTATTTTATTTATTTTATTTTATTTTATTTTATTTTATTATTTTATTTTATTTTATTTTATTTTGTTTGTTTGTTTTTAGTGGAATTATTTTACATCTGCTAACCTATAAATTGAGCCTAAAATGTGTATTTATTTGTAATGTATCAGTTATAATTCAGATGAATACATTCAGAGGAACCTTTTGGTTATTGGATGGGTGGAATCAGTAGCTCCATAACTTGATTTGGGAGCAGGTAGGGAATTGAGCAAAAACATATTTAGACTGGAGAGGATAGACTCTCAGGAAAAAAAAAAAAATCTGGGAGTAAAATTTGTCATTTGTGCCTTGAGCCCATCATATTTACGTATTTTTAATAAAGAAACAGGCTGTTTTTTCCTTAAAAAGTTAACTCCAAAGAATGTTATAAAAGATAAACAAAAGATGAGAATCACATAGTTAATAGCAAGAAAACTCTTAGGAATTGGAAGAAATGAATCTGTTCTACTTTTTGGACACAACTTTGTGCAGGCTTCTTCACCAGTCTGGACCTTTGTTCACCTCCTTCTTAATCTTGAAAGTGTATTTCCATTCTAAAATCCCAAAAAATAGTTTTATGAGGGCAATCTGTGAAGTTACTGTTAATTCATTGCATTTACATAGCTCTAGCACTTTTCAAATGCCTTTCACATACATTAGCTAATGGACACTCTACCCATGAGCCCAGGGGCTCATCAAAATAATGAAGAAGGAGGAAGATAGACAGAAGAATCACCCACTGAGAGGAATGGGAAACAAATCCTTGACTCAGCAAAGAAGACCCAGTAGTCCCTGGCAGCTAAATCAAGAGCTATTCCATTGCAACTGGTCTCCAGTGGATTTACAGTCCTTTGATCAGCTTTTGAGTAATAACAACATGTAACTATCAAACTAATTTAAAATCCCTAAGCCTTGTGAAATATGTAAGCATTAATTGTTAAATTTTTATCAGCAATGCGTAAAGGGATTTCAGTTGTTTCTTAATAGATATAAACTTGGTATGTCTTTTGTAGTTAATGACACTAACAATTTGCTGTAGTTTACTATGTGAAAAATAAACCACTCTACTCTCATATCTCCTTTCTTTTATCCACCATCATCATAGAAGCAGGGAAAAATTATCATTATAGATTTTTCCTCTCTTTATATTTTGTTTATATGTGATGTATGAACATATGCAATTGTACTAAAAAATTACAACATTACAGAGAAGGTTGATTCTTTAAAAAGGCCTTGATTTCTCAAAAAAGATGATGAACTTCCATCTATGACCTCTAAGTTTGACCGTAGTCTGGATAACGCCTTTGGAAAGACATAATCAACAAATGATGTGTAAATGTTTACAGAGGGGTCACTTGAAGTTTCATGAAAAACAAGCCATTGAAAACTAGTCTTCTGTCCTTTTTAAATGATATTAGTAGGCTGGAAGATCTAGAAGATTCTTTAGAAAACCCCCAACTCCCAGCGCCCCCCCCCCCCCCCCAATTTCTCATGTTGTCTTTCAGGGAAAAAAATTAAGACAGTGGGCTCATAGAGTGAACATTTAATGATACATAAATATAACCTGAAAGGAAAGACTAATGAATTGATATCAACTTAAATGATTGTTTGCTTCAGTTCTCTTATCTCTTCTCTGTTTGCTGATGGCTGGTGTGAGGTCACTTGGGCTACAACCAACTAGTCCACATAAGGTTGATTGGGTGATACGGAAGTTTAATTCCCAATATTAGTGGGATGCCAGTCTTTATTTATGGCACTCCAAGTCCAAAATAATATTCTAATATTTGACTCTGATGCCAAACTTTAGGATGTTTTACTCCATAATATATTTAGAATGTTTTGCTGTAGATAATGGATATAAATGAAAACCATGCTGTTTGAGGGAAATAAATAGGGACATTTAGATTGGAGAATTGGAGATTAAATAGGCAAAAAGTATCTTATATATGAAGAATTTCCATATTGGAGTGTGTTAAACTATAAATATATATCTTCCATGGTGGAATAAATTAAGACTCAGTACAGGATATAAATAGCTTATTTTTGTTTAATATAAGAAAAAAAAGTATTATAACATTCATAACTAGAATAGCTCCTCTGTTAGGGAATGATTTTCTGAGATCCAACTCAGCTTGGAGGATAAGTTTTCAGCATAATAGGTCATAGGATTCACATGGGTTAATTGAATAATATCCAGGATTTTGAAACTCTGAGGTTCCCCTCTCCCCCTGCCAACCTATGGAGGATATACATTAAATTATTATGAAAGGTTGATGAAGTTATTGTTATTGAATTATCTTTATTTTAATGTGAACTCATAAACATAAGTGAGAAGATAAGAGAAAAAGGAAGAGAAAAAGCAGCCCAGTAACACCAATACGACATTTTATTCTATTTTTGTATAATATAAAAAAGCACTTCTTTAATCTTTTATATTTTATCATGTTCCTTCTAAGGACACAGTCTCCTTAGGCATCATTTAAAAGTTGTGTTATAAAAAAGAAACATTGTCAACTTTTCATCTCTTTGCTGGGAATCCATTTTTCCCCCCTAGTTCTACAATTTAACACTTGGTTATATCCTATCTGTTAAAATCCCCTTTCACTTTAGAAAATGTAGCCTGGATTTTTAACTTACATCTAGGCAATCTTTATGCCATGCTACCCCACTCTTTCTTTAAAGACAAATTCTGAAGAAGTCTTATAAAAATCTGTAAGGCTTTTTTCTAATCTCTCTCTAATGACATCCCATCCTTGAAAGATTTTTTTCTCTCTTTCAGTCACCAGAGCTTATCTAAAAGATTGTGATTATCCAAATTCTATATTATTTCAAAACATTCAACACAAATAATGCTTTCCCGAGCATTTTTTAAGCTGGTAAAGTGCTGTTTGTCTTTCTCCTACATCTTGCTCTTGACCATAACAGCCTAGAAAAACAGGGTGATTAGGTTCTCCTCTTTTTCGAGCAGATCACTACAGAAGTCAGTAGAGTCTGGTGAACTTACCTGGAGGAGTGGGGACATCCGGTTCTTATTTTATAGTAAGGAATGAATCCCCTATATATAGTGAATGAGGAAGACATTATCACAGCTCAGCAATGCATAGACCTCAGAGAATACGTACCGATGAGAAATATTGTGAAGACCCCTCTAGTTCAATAACAACAGTAACATAGGCATCAATAGACACTGATAGGGTCCGTTGTTTGTAAAAAGCTCTAAATGTGTTAAGTACTGTTATTCTCAAACCACTCTGATGTTGTGCATAGTGCATTAACAATTTTTGGACTGCCTAAAGTCACACAGCTGCAGACTTGGGGCAGAAAACCATAGGCCTAGATACCAGACCACATTTTCTCCTTATTTTTATTGCCACCTCCACCTCCACCCCACATCTGGTGCTGAGTTTTCCGACTCCCAGTCTAGGAGGGAAGCCCTCCAGTCATTTTTAGCAACCAACACCTTAGCTCTGGTTCATACTTTATAGCATCAATTAGAATAAGAGCAAACTCTCTATGGTCTTTTCCCTTTGCTTGATTTTAATGGGACTCCTTCTAATATTGTCATTAATGAATTTTGTCTTTGTTGAAGAAAACTTTTTTTTAAAGTCATGATAGTTTTCCTTTAATTCTTTACTAGAAATTGCTTCAAATAATGCATTTTTATGTCTTCTGAAATGATCATATACTTTTTCTTAACATGAAACAATCTTTGTTATTTTTGGTGATAAATACTTTTGCATCAGTTTCTATACATAATTTTTAAATGTGATCATCTTTACATTATCACTCTTGTTACATTTTAATTTCAAGTTTATGCTAGTTTTATTAGATAAATTGAGTCGTTTTCCAACTTTTTTGTACATTAGAACAATTTAATTCATATAAAAATCATCTGTTAATTGAAAATTTGAAGAAAGTCACATGTGGAGATGATTGGGCTAGGGAGCACTTTATTGGTAAACGTTGATATTTTTCTCTATATTTTTCTTCAGCTTCTGTATGGCAGTTTATGACTTATATCTTTGTATCTAAACACAAATGTTACAATGCTAGTACCTATAGAGAGTCCTAGGGATGTTCTATTCACATTTTTTTTATCCTCTCACTTCTCTTCTTCTGTCTCCTTTGTGTTCTTCTAATATTCCATGTTCTCACATGTGACTCAACTGTTGACTCTTTCATTTCTTTTCTTTTTTGTAGTTCATTACTTTTTCTACCACCTTCATGTTCCTTCATTGCTTCCTTCAGTCCCCTTTATTATTATTTTTGTTAGCTTTTGAGTTAAACTTTAAGATGGTTTATTTATCTCTATTTATGCTTTCCTATAAAATGTGGACATTTAAGACTATGAATGTTTTTTTTTAAGACTATGAATGTTTTTCCTAAGTGCAACTTTTATAGATTTCCATACATTTTGCATTTTGATAGATGGTATTCTTGCTATATTTAAATTCTAATATACATAATTATAGCTTCGATAACTTCTTGAGTAAAATGCTTATTTAGGAAAGTGAATTTTAATCGCAAGGTGGTTCTTTTTTTTTTAATCATCAAATGAAATTGTACCCTTAGAATATATCCTTTATACTTTTGTCTTTGTTGAAGTTTTTGAAGTGGCACTAACTTTAGGTAATTCTTTAAGTTGACAAAATAAAAAATCACTCTACTGTGTCTTCCAAGTACTGACTTTGTTCTGCATTCTGTGATCACCCAGGACGAGCCTATCCTTTCTTCAAATACTTAGATGCATCATCATTTTTCCATTGTCTTATCTCTCCAAAACTAATGTTTATTTGTTTGTTTCTGATAACCTTCCTCTTATAATACTACTTTGAGTCTCTTTTCTTTCCAATGTAAGATGACTTATTTTCCTTGAAATAAGAGATGACTCAGCATTGTAAAATTCATATGTACATTCTAAATACAGCAACAACACATTATAGTCTTTATAAATGCTTGTAGTCTTATTTAGACTCAGATAATCATGACAAGAGAGACTGAAAATGATTAGTGTAGCATTGCCTCTTTCTGATTGACTTTTTCTTTGCTTCCTTTTTTCTTTCTTTCTTTCTTTCTTTCTTTCTTTCTTTCTTTCTTTCTTCTTTCTTCTTTCTTTCTTTCTTTCTTTCTTTCTTTCTTCTTTTCTTTCTTCTTCTTTCTTCTTTCTTTCTTCTTTTTCTTTTTCTTTCTTTCCTTTTTTAACTAAAAAGTGTCTCACAATCAATTATTTTGTATGCCAAGAATAGCTTCTAATTCCATGATAGTTAACCTATGTGCTCTAATAAATTACCATTTGTTGAATTCTAAACTACACAGTTGATGTGCTCTAACACTGGTTTTCATTCCCTTCCCACCCAAAGATTCACTCATTACCCTACAAGATCTTTATAACAGGATTTCTTCTCATTTTAGAAAATGGTAAGAAAACTGGAGCAGTATGGCAAACACTTATGAAATTAGTTCTGGAATTATGCTCACTGGTTCCAAATCTTGTTTCTTCCCCTTCATGGTCTAGGTGACCTTTGCAAGTTATAAAAATCCATCTTCCTTGTTCATAAACTGGCAAGAGTAGTAGCATCCTCCTTCATAGGTCTTTGGTATGAGTAGTAAGAAAATTCGTCAAAGGGCTCAGCAAGTCATAGGCATTCCACAATTATTAGCAAAATTTTTTTGTGGTTCTGTCGTTTTAGAGTTCACAGTTAATGTTTATCTATACAGCACTTAAATGGACTTGTTAACCTTTCTGATTCCTTGTGATGTGTCTTGACTTATTTTAAACCAATTATCGAGAAATAAGTTTTGATGGTTTTTATTGTTAAAAAATGGGAAATTGAGTCAACATTTTTGAAGCCAGCATTTACCTAGGTACTTAGGGAAAAAGAAATACCATGACTTTCCATCCTACAAAAATATATTCATTGGAAGAATGATTCTTCACAAAGTTATCCACACCTAGTTAGCAAACACTCAAAATGAAATGACACTTTTTTGTGTGTTTTCTGTTACTACCCTGTCTATGGCTGCTAGGCCTCAATATCCCACCTCCTCTCTTGATCATAGTGATGACTGCAACATAAAAATAAAGAGAAAGCTGGTGAGTCTGTTCTTCTAACAAAGAGAAAATGACAATGTGTTAAACCCTGAAGACTTTTTAATTAGCCCCAAGGTAAGCAAATTATGTAGCCTGGATGAGTAAATATTGTCAAACAGAGTGGATCTATAATTACAACATAGAAATACTTTGGCTGATAAAACACCTTTTTTCCCCTCAAGTACTGTAAATTTATAATTTAATTTTAACCTCGTAACGACTCTGCCTAATAGAAAGAGACCATCCACATTTTACACACTGATGCTAATGGATAGTGAGTGATAATGGGAATAAATGAACATCCTTCAATGGACAATGATAGATCCAGGCTTTAAATCCAAATTTTCTGGAAGAATAAACAAAAACAAAAGATAATGGATAAAACCACAGATTACTATGGGGGAGGTTGACTCATCTTATCCAGCTATTAAATACCTATGGAGTTATAACAACCTATGATAATATATTCTGGGTTGGAAAAGAGGTTTTTGATTTCTGGCTTTATGTATTACTCATTGCCTTATCACATTTCTGTTGAAGTTTCCTCTATAAAATATAAATAAATATTTTATCAACTTGGGAGATAGGATTGCAATGGTCTAATATAAAATCACCTCCAGAGCCTCCAAAATATTATAACCATTTGGGATCACCCTCTATTTTTCAGCTGTAGTCATACTAGAGGAAATATGATTGTATCTATGTATTATTATTTTTTTTGGCAAGCAATAAAAAGCTGAGATGACCTTCAGTGTTTTTAAATTCAATGTTTTCCACCAAATAGAAATGTGCAATAAGTAGAAGAGACAATTTATGTCAATCATCTATTTAATCAATTATAAATTACTATGCACCTGTTGGTTACAACAGGCTAAGTTAAATAGAAACATTATTATTATTATTATTATTATTATTGTTGTTGTTGTTATTTTGCTTAATGAACGAACATTTAGGATCCTTAAAATTGGCATGCATTAATTGATGTTTATCTTTCCAGGCAAATGTTACATTAAATCCTAGTAATATAACAGAAAGCTTAAATTCTTCATTAAGTAACCAAAATTATATACCTGACTGATCCCAACTTAAGATGTTGCAAGTGATTTTCTTTTTTTTGCAAGTGATTTTCTATAAGAATTTATGATATTTTCTGTAGCTTTCCAGTTTGTCAAGTGATATTTAAATTATTATAGATATTTAGGGATGCCTGAGTGGCTAAGGGGTTGAGTGTCTGCCCTCGGCTCAGGGTGTGTGATCCTGGGGTCATGGGATCAAGTCTCATGTAGGGCCTCCTGCCTGGAACCTGCTTCTCCCTTCGCCTGTGTCTCTGCCTCTCTCTCTCTGTGTGTGTCTCTCGTGAATAAATAAACAAAATCTTTAAAATAAATAAATAAATAGTTATAGATATTTCATTAAGGTGTCACTCATTCATCAGAATTATATAACAATGCTTGCTTTGTGCTTGAATACAGGTATAGATCTTTTTGTACAATAAATTTGAACCCAAAAAGTTGTGAGTAGATCAATTATTTTCAAAATATTGGATGGCTTAAATTTACTAAATTTACTAGATGGCTTAAATCACTAAATAAATGTTACTTAACATTTATACTATTAATCTTCTGCTAAATAAAGACATATTTTTATCATTCTTTTGAACACAGATTTACATGTGTAGTGTTTGCTTTGAAGAAAATGTAGCTCTATATTCTCAATTACACCCTAGTCTAAACATTGTGTTGGAACCGAGTATTTGGGCTTAGCTCTCAGGCTGAGCTCCATTAATCCTCTTTACCTTCTTATTCAGGAAGACACTGACCATTTTTCCCCATGAATCCAGAAATATTGTTATTATAACACCTTCATCATTACCTTCTTGATGGTAAATAGTCTCACAAGTACTATTATGTCTGGCACACAAAACCCATAAATTATTAATTTTAATCATTACATAAGTACTGTGTGTAAAACTCACCCCACAACCATAGAGTTTTTAAAAATGAAGCTTTCTTTCTCATATCTGACCTTAATTATTCTTTTGAAATGAACTTTATCTTATCAAAGATGGAAACTTAATCTCTGCTCACCCTGGGGGTAGAAGTAAGGGAAAGTTTATCCTGCTAAGGCCAGGGATAGGATGCTGGGATAATTATCTTGGTGTGGTCATCTTTGTGTTCCAATATTCATGGAAACTGCCTTGTTCCTAGCTGGTTGTCTGACTGTGATCTGTAAAGGCAGCTGCTGTATTATCCCTGTTTAATATCCTAATGGCCTCTTCATGTCTACAGACTATCCAACTTTGACCAATGTACTTAGGACAGGTGGACAAGGATGGACGATAACTTCTCTTTCTTCCAATTCTCTGTTCTTCCCAACCCAATGGAGAATCGTTATCCAGTAGTGAGTGGGAGAAAGAGACTCATCATATTTGTTTTGTTTGTTTGTTTTCCCTCTGTCCAGAGTCCCTTGAGTTTAAGCCTCTTCTTTGTTTTTACTTGAAACATCTCTTCCTTGAGATGATGAGTGTTTTACTCTCTAGTTAGTGAAACTCAAAAAGGATCAAAAGGTAATGGGGGCTGTGGGGGAAATCAATTAATATTTCAGAGTCCTATTCTTCTGCATTTCTTTATAGCTCCCTGGACTTGTAGGAATGTTTCCCTTTGTGGTGAGGAATTTCGATTGGGATGTTTGGTCTGGTGTTGGTATTTTAGAATTTTACATGGCATGTTCTCTGAAAAATATTTCAAGAATGTTGTTTATATGGAATGTTCGCTTATTTTTACTACTTAAGCAGGCATGCAGCACACTCAAGAACCCAAAATATCACTGTATATTCCAAAGCAACATTTAAAATTTAAAAGTGATGACATCTTTAATAATTAGATCAAATTTTCCTTAGTGCCACTAAGGATATTCAGCTACACTTTGAAGAGGAAATTTATATACTTTGGTCTGTATTGGTAATTGGTTTGCAGATGGTAATTTCTTTTTTTCAAGGCAGGAGGTTTGTAGTAGGAAAGGAGTCCTGTCCAGAGAACAGAGGACCAGCACTGAGCAGGGAACACAACAGATGCCCATCTACTGCAAATGACTGCATACCAAGAAGGTCTTAGAGAAAATGAGGCTCTGAGTCCATTAGGAGGGAAAACACAGAAAAAAAATCAGTGTTCTACAAAATTGTAAGGGTTGTAGGTATTTGGGGACATCCAAGGGAGTCCCATGTAACAAGAACTGTTTTCATTCTATCCTCCTCTTCAGTCAGCCTTTCTTTTCTCCCTCTCCCCTCCTGTTTTGTCTCCTTCAATTCCAGTCTCTATCTTCTGTACAGCTCTACTTCTTCCTTTTGTACTGATGGCAGCCTTAATCCACATAGAACTTTGACTCACAGCAAAAGCAGCTCGTATGTTTGTTTCCATCAGTCTCCTATGGGAATCTGGTCAAAGGGACAGTAAGTATTATAAAGTGAAGGATCCTGAGCTTCATATAAGACAGTAAGGTGGTCTTAGGGTTAGGGTGAAGACAAATTTTAATATTATCAAAGGTCACCATGGAGGCCAGAACAGTGATATACTGAAGAATATTGATAAAGACATATTAAGAAACACTTAAAGGTAGTCTCATAGTAATGGTTAGTAAAGGAAATTAACATTTTTATCAAAGCCCAGGGAGCTGCTCTGAAATACACTGTGCTCAAGTAATAAAACCACAGAAATCATATTGTCTGTGTTGCCTACATGGCCAAGTTTGGCGAGGAAAAATAATGCCATAAATGATCATTGGAGATACTATTATCCAAATCAGATTTTGCTTGATGTACAATTAACAGCAGCACTTTTTGTTTTTTGCTTTTTCAACTTCAGAATTTACATTATTTTTATCAAGATTAGTCTTGCATTAAAAATATATATAATAAACACATTCATCTCTTAGTCAGTTAATGATGCCTCTGTCCCCCAACTAAATGCTTTTGGCTCTTTTCTTTACTTAATTGCTAGAAGTAAAAAAAAAAAAAAATCATGCAAATAGCTTTTTCACTACATAAAATTATCCTATGTATGCATAATATTTAAAGACCTTTGCCAAAAACAATGTCTCTGTACTGTTATCAATCATGTAAAGCAATCTTTAAAACTTAAAATCCTTAAACAATTATTCCAATTTAGGCTGGCTTAAATCTTCCATAACTTCCTAGCCCACTTGTTCTTTAATTAATCATTTGTAAAGGTTATTTTTAACCATTTCTCACTGCAGTTTCATGGGAAAACTCCCAACAAAGATAGGTCTATGATATCCAAATATACCTAGTGACCCACCATGCCTACACTCCTACCATTGTGACTGCAATGTGTGGCATTGAGGAAAACAATTACTTCACTGCAATTGCATCCCAAAATGGCTCTCATTATATCAGATTATATTCAGCCACAGTATAGAATTTTTGGAATTAGAAAACATTACCTATCCTGGGAAGAGTTTCACATTTTTTCCCCTCTGTCATTAATAACTGAGTATTAGGAGGAGGAAATGCATATAAGCCACATTTTGTCTTTTTCAATTAATCCATAAAGTAATATACTAAAATTCCCCCAAATGTGACTTTTAGAGAACTGTAAATAATTAGCAAATATTAGTGCTTGGTTGAGGAAAGAAATGCAGGTATGGATTGTGTGTGATAGAAATTTTCCTGGGTGAAGTAAGCATAAAATAAGCTTCTGTTGATGCTTTGTTACAATAGTCACCCATTTATAAGATCCTGAAACTTGCCTTCATTAAATAGAGTGGAACAAAAAAAAAATGTTATTTGTCTATCATATGTAAGTCATTCATTTGAGACTTTTTCTAGGTACATTTGCAGTAGAAATAATCATTGGACACAGTGAATCATCTCCCGCCCCCTCCCCCATTCCATGAGTCCAGAGCAACACAGAAATGCCCGGATTTGTATCCTGTACCATATTCAATGAAAATTATCTATCTCTAAGCAATTGCTGTCCTTAGACTGTGAAGAACTTGAAGGCAGGGACTAGGTATGTGTCTTCTTCATCTTCGTGTACCTACACAAACTCAGAGGTATAACAAATGTCATATTTTTTATTTCTCTCAAATTAATTTAAAAACCCTTCCCATTAGGTCCAGGGGTGTTCCTTCCCCCTTGCAGGGTTACTCAACAGCTCCAAGGAAACTTGGTAAAACAGAATGTTTGGAGAGAGTTCATTTATTTGCTCCTGATCACTGTTGAGTATTGTCCTAACTTGGCTAGACTCTTAAAGGTGTGTGACCCCCTTGATGTTGTGCTCAATTAGCATCCTAGAATATTTTCTGAAGTGGGGAACTTTGACCTCTAGAATCTAGCATACCTAGGTATTTCATGTGGCCATTGACTCCTCAGACTCTGCCATCTTCCCAGAATAGAGGAGTGATTTCTCTGAGATTGAATCTTAAATCTGTCCCCAAGATTGGCTCATATAAACCTCTAAAAACTTCCTTTTCTTCGTCAGTCCTCTTGGAATGTCTAGCACAAGTCATTCAGTTTTAGGTTTTAGAACAAAAGACAAGAAAAGAGGTAGTCTTTAGGAAATGTAGACTTTGAGTCAATAATTATGGCTCCTCTTTACCCCCATTGAACCACAGAATTCTGGCTGACTTTGAGGAGAAGAGAGACAAAAATACATGAGCAATAAGCACACACTGGTACCTCAGTATATTTCCTAATCATATTAACATCCCTAGTACAAAGAAAACTCTACGTAACAGAACTCAATAAAGAATGTTGAGTGGCTGAGTAGATAAACAGGGCTCTTCTTGATGTAAAGAACAAGGGCTCTTCTGTTTTCATTTCTATTTCAATATTCAATATTAACCCTACCTGCCAGTCAGGGTTAATAGTATGGTGACAAGAAGCACTCTCTTTTGAGCTGGGAATATTATTCTCTTAATTATGTCAAAACTTACCTATGCTTGGATCTATTGCTATGGGTCCCTACCATAGCTTCTAATAGCTAGAGACTGTGTTATAATAAATGTCCTCAAATTAATGTAGCATTTTCTTTCTAGATGAAGTTTAGTGGATACCACATTCTAACTCAAAGGAAAGATATTCTTGATGGGACTTCTGGTCACCAGTGGAGCAGAAAGGCTATTTTGTAGCAAAGCACAGTATTATTGCTCCATTCCATCAAGTCCTACCAATAGCAAGTCTATTGAAACACATGAAGTGGAGAATATATTATCAGCACAC
The DNA here is from genome assembly GCF_003254725.2 of Canis lupus dingo. Taxonomy (NCBI): domain Eukaryota; kingdom Metazoa; phylum Chordata; class Mammalia; order Carnivora; family Canidae; genus Canis; species Canis lupus. The sequence continues at coordinate 22,122,087 of NC_064243.1, read as the reverse complement.
TAGAAATCAGGGGAGGGACCTGTATTTTATCTATCCCCCTTTTAAGTAGTGGTCTTACATCCCCAAAGAGGCTACATGACCCATGTAGTGGGTCATGAGTCTCTCTTTGAATCCTTTCCTGACATGCTATCATTTAGAATCCTGATGAAATAATGTCCTAGACTAGACATGCTGTGAGCCTATTTTTGTGTGGCATATTATATTATGGATTCCCAAATTTTATGAATAAAAGTGTCTTTGGTTCATCCTGAAATATCATTAGTTGGGAGTTGAAAGTTGATAAAAGTGCAAATCTCTAGAGTATTAGAAATGAGGTTCCATTTTGTTCATCTTGTAAAAGTGATGACTGATTTGCTATAAATCAGTAGACACTAATCATCTGGCTTATTCAAATTTTGAATACATAATACAGTAAAATAATACATTAAGAATAATACAGTAAGAAAAAAAATAAGGTTTACAGTAAGTATTTTTAAAAAGTTTTAAAAAAACAAAACAATTTAAAAATAAAATAAAAAGTTTCAGTGTAAAATAAGATAAAATGCATATAATGTTAGGATTTGCCAAAATAATATATTCTAGATATCAACCTAAAATTGCTTTTGAGGAATTTGACTTTTTCAGCAGGTTAAATTATTGTGAAAAGATAAAAAAGGACTCCTAAAGGGTCTTAGGCTCTTCAGACAAGTGTTTTACTTATATCAAAATTTGTACATCAGTATATAGGGGTATGTGTTTGTATGCAAGTTTAACTAATTTTAATTTTCTGTTAAGTTATTTTTTTTTTCTTTTTGAAAGAGAGAGAGTGAGAGAGAGTATGTGCATATGAGTGGGGGACGGTCACAAGCAGAAGGAGAGAATCTCAAGCAGACTTCCCACTTAGCATGGAGCCTGACACAGGGGCTGCATCTCAGGATCCTGACATCATGACCTGAGCTGAAATTAAGAGTTGGGTGCTTAAACCAACTGAGCCACCCAGGCACTCGTATTGAGCTATTTTTCAATAAAGGACAATTCAATGCTCTTTGTGGAATTGCTTCAGGGATATAAGAATGTGATATGCTAGAAAATATGTAAGCTGATAGCAGTCACTATTCTTTTGTGAAATACCTACATTCTGTTTTGGAGGTCAGCCACAAATTTTCCTATTGTTTGGATCCCAAAAGAAAATGTTATCACAGCAAGTGTGTGTGTGTGTGTGTGTGTGTGTGAGAGAGAGAGAGAGAGAGAGAGAGAGTGTGTGTGTATTTAATCTTTTTGGAATCTTTTTTTTTTTTTTAATGCTACAAAGACAGAATTCCATTTCACAAATATGGGGGGAAACCTAGTAGAAACAAAGAGAGAGAAAGAAATAGAAAGACATAATTGCTTCTGATGTTCTCTGTGCAAATTGCTTTTCAGGAGGAATAGAAAGAAAAGAAAGCATATTAGGAGTCTTGTTACTTGACAGAAATATAATTTCCTGGCCAGTAGTTAAACCAAGTGTGTATTTCCTCATTTTATTTCCCTGTTGTCAGTTGTTTGGATATGATACAGGTACTTATTGATCAAACTTTCCCTCATGATATATGGGGTTGTGTTTTGAGCAACATATTTTGCATGCGTGGCATGAATTCATTTTGAAGAATTGTTGAATTTACAGGTGCATTGTCTTTGATGTGAAAATATTTTGAGGAGTTAGGAATCTATAGTCTCTTGTATTGGTGGAAGTAGGGACATCTCAAGCTCGCACATATAATACTTTTGCATTCATATGGAAAATGAATGTTCATAGTCACCCATTAGGGATTAAGATCTACTGTTCCATGGGCTGCTGAAGGAGCTTCAGGGTCCAGAGCGTGCAGAGCATACAGGATTCTTTTCTGAACAGAATTTTTAGCATTGAAGCTGAATGCGGGGGAAATAAGTTAATAATAACAAAGGAAACTTGGAGTTCAAGTCAGACTTTGAGGAGGAAATGGTGGCTCTTCCAGAAAACTCCCTTTGGCTCTAAGTCTGACTTTTCTTGGCAACACACATCAAATCTTAAGACATATAATGGCATACCTAGTTGCTCACATAAGACCTCTTAATGAGTTGAGAACTCTCTCCTTTAGTATGTCTCACATACCAGTTATAAAAAAGAGTCTCCAATAAAGTTAGGACTCATTCTGCAGCAAGTAACTAAAGACTCCCACTCTGACTTTACCCAAAAGGGAATATAATACCTTAGAGAAATAAAGAAAAAAAATATAGGTGGGAAAGCTTCAAGTGTAGCATGATGAAGGAGCTCACTGACAAAACACAACCCTAGTAGACCTGATTTTTACCAGTCTGCCCTTGAATTCTTGAAGCCAAACATGATTGGAGAAATAACACAGGATCTTGTTGACTGATGTCTCTTAATTATGGTGCCTGCCAGCTTCAAGTGGGCTTAAATGGCACTTGGCAATCTACCCACATCCCCCAACTCCATTTGATTTCCATGGGCTTATAAAATTATTTCACAGTGTAGCCTTCCTCCTTATTCTTTTTTTAAATTATTTAAAAATTTTATTATTTATTTATTTATTTATTTATTTATTTATTTATTTATTTATTTTTGCCTTCCTCCTTATTCATCTACTACCTCTTTCCTACCTGAATCTCAGTTAATGATGGTGCTTTACATTTCACTAACAGAACAGAAGCCACCAGAAGAGAACATTGATGTAGTCCACATTTATCAGCCCAACATTGTGCTCCATTGTTTGCTTTTCTTCTGTATGAACAGACCTAGTATTCACCCTTCCATCCATGCACTGGTTCCATCCCTTCTTGAGTACCTAAAGAAGTGCTTTCAGCAATTGTCCTCTCTTTACTGCATCATCTATTTTTTCCCTGTCTGATAGATCATTTCCAATCAACACACAAGTGTGCTGTGAGTTTCTCCTGTCTCAAAAAAAAAAAAAAAAAAGGAACTCTGTGAGCCCACATTACCTTCCGGTTATCACCTCAGTCCTCTGTTGCTTTGTTTTACTGACAAACATGGTTGACACCCATTCCTTCCTAAAACTCAATCTTCATATCTCTATTGGGATAGTTCACTGCACACTCTCTTCTTTTTTCTTTTTTTTTTTCTTTTCTCTTTTCTTTTCTTTCCTTTCCCTTCTTTTCTTTCTTTCTTTTCTTTTTTTTTTTTCTTAATTAATTTACTTTAGAGAGAGAGTGTGTGTGAACAGGTCGGGGAAGGGGAAGAAGGAGATGGAAAGGGAGAAGAGAATCCTGAAGCAGACTCCTCGCTAAGCATGGAGCCCAACACTAGGCTTGATCCCAGGACTCTGAGTTCATGACCTGAGCCAAAGTCAAGAGTTGACCACTTAACCCACTGAACCACCTAGATGCCCCTGGACACTCCTTTTCAATATAATTAGGAGTTTTAGCTCATCTCCCTGATGCCATATGATGAATTTTCCCACCTCTTAGTTCTCACTCCTCTACTCTTTTGCTGCCCAGATGATATCCACCTGCCCCTTGGCTTTAGAAACCATCTGTGTATTGATGGCTTTTTAATTATTTGTTTCTGTCCCAGAACTCTTCCCTTAGCTTCAGACTCACATATATTCTTAGATGTTTCGCAGACATCTTACTCATAACCCCGTGACTACATTTCTCATCTTTCCTCAGAGCCTCCCTATCTGGAATCTTCCTATCCCTGTATATAGCAAATGTATCATCCCAGTTGAAAGGGCCACAAAAACCACAGTATTGTTTTTTTGCTTGCCCTTCACAACTCACTTCCCATCTATCCACAAATCCTGTTGGCTGTAACTTGGAAGCGTAGTCAGAATCTGGAGCCACCACTGCCACTGTGCCACCCTGGCCTGCTGTGGGAGCCTCCTGATAGACTTTCTTAGTTTTACCCTTCATCCTGTAACATTCTAGTCTAAACTCAGAAACCAGAGTCATTGTGGTAAATCTAAGACATTAGTTTACTTCTCTGCTTGAACCTCTTTGATACTTTTCTCACTCTATCAGAGTAGAAGCCAAAGCTCTTAAAATACACAGCAGGGCCTGAGAGATCTCCTCTTTGTGAGCTCATCTGCTCTCCTTCCCCTTGCTCATGCTTCTCCAGTCACACAGGCCACATTCACTATTGGTATTTAATACTTGCCTGCCCCAGTCATTGCTGTTCCCTTTCCCTCAGCTGTTGCTGCCCTATAGACTCCCTTCTCACTAAACTAGCTAGCCCTTCCCAATCTCCCACAAGACTCTTCAACCTCCTTTCCTAATTTATGTATTGTTTTGTTTTTATTTTGTAACACTTAACCATCATTCATTTTGTTTTCTATCTTACTAAAGTAGAATGTAAGCCTCCTGACTAGAACTTTGTTTATTTGGTTTTCTACTGCATGTCTAGTACCTAGAACAGTGATGAGAGTGGAGCACTAACATCTTGATTTTTGATCTGGTCTGAAGATTCTTCATTTCACTATCTGCAGTGTTGTCTGGTCAACGCTGATAAACTCTCCAGTACTATATGAACATGGAATGAAATTTATAATTCAAAATTCAATATAGTTATAATTAAGAGGATAGCAAAAGGTCAAGATTTGTCTCTCAAATATGCTTGTATTCTTCCACAAAGAGAAACATTTTAACAATATAGGGGAAGCTGGAAACAATATAAGTGAACAATGATGAGGCTGCCTCCATTCTTTGGTATATTTGTCTAATGGGATATGAGGTAGCCTTTACCGATGACCGTATAATTTTTAGTGGCTTTATATTCATTCATAATTGATTTAAGTAATCCAGTCATTGTAATATATGTTTGATTTAGCGTTTCACCTTTGTAAGTAATAGTAATGAATATCCCCATACGCGCTTTTCTTTATGTTGGCCTAATCATTTCCATGCTTTTCATTCCTAGAGTTTTTGCCAAAATCTTATACAAATGTTTAGAAAAATATATCATTAGCCTGAACTTTTTCCTGTAAATCTTTTTTTTGTCATTGTTAAGTCATTCTTTACTTAGAGCATTTAATATTTCACTGTTACAAATAATACTTCAGTGAACACCCATGTTCATAAATCATAGTCTTCAACTCTGCTCGTTTCTATAGGCTACATGCCTAGATGCTGGATTACTTACTGAAAGAGAATACACTTTTCTCTAGTCCTTAAAAACACTCTTCAAACATCTTACAAAATCACCTTATAAGAAAATAGTATCAATTTATCTTTCTTTCAGAATTATACAATGGTGTCTGTTCCATTTCAACCTTACAAACACTTAGTATCTGTACAAAAGGGAAACATGTTTTTAAGAAGATGTTAAAGATTCCAAAAATCTTTACCCAAATCGATCAGGAAGTGTTTCTACATAATTTCTGGTATAGTTGTGCTATAGTGCTTATTTTGAAAATATGAACTTGTTCCCAGGTAATCAATATATTAAGGAACAATCTGAACCTAAAGAGTTTGCATTTTCCTATATGTGATTTCATCTGCAAGAGACGATCGGTTAATAGAGAAAACTGTGCCCAGCTGAACCAGTCTAATCCAGGAATGCAAAACTCCGCAATCTACTAGCTACCTTAGTTCACCATATGTATTCTGAGCCACACTTATCCATATCTGATTTTACATCTTTATGATTTCAGGTAGCAGTCCTTCTATCACTTTATTATAGCATGGTAATTTTTTGATGAGCACATATGTCTCGTTATAGCAAAACTGACTAAATATAAATTCAACTTACTTCAGAGGTTACATCTACACTGGTGTTATTTGTGTTTGTTAATAGCCTACATAAGTAGCCTTCTACTTTAGAAACTTCTGAATCACTGGTGAAGACACTGGTGAATCTTGTTATTCAGTATGTGTCCCTAGCCTCCTATCTGCTCCTTAATTGTGCGTAGAGAAGGAAAACTTGAGACAGCAGAAATTGAAATGGAAAAAAAGAACTGCTCAGAGCCTTTGGTGTAAGCAATATTAGAACTGAATATCTCTGTTTGAAAAATCTACTTTAGAGTCTGGGAGATGAGTTCTTTCAAGCATTGCTTCCCGTCTTGGGTACAATTGAATCCTTCAGCTCCGTGGAAAGATAAAGATTAGTCCAAACATGAATGCATTTTCAAGGTAGCAGGGGCATGAGTATTTTTCAAGTAGGTAGTAGATCAGGATCCATACCAATCCTTCAAGATTCACCAGACAATCATTTTTACCAGCTTTAAGCAACAAAGCTGACATTTTCTTTAGATAGAGTAAATGATTGGGGGGTGGGGGGCAGTGCATCAGAAAAGATTCTATGCTCAAAGAAGCATTGCCAACTCAATCAATGATTCCTAAATAGCCCAGGCTACAATTCGAGATTAATTTCAAGTACAGTCATCCCTAGATTTGACATCTTTGCACTCCTATTTAGAAATAGGTGCAGGTGGCATCATGTCCACCTAGGAAAATTTTGAGGATTAAGGAACTGGCATTGAGTTGAAGAAAAAAAAAAAAACCTGAGAGGGACTCCATTGGAAATAAACAGGGACAGAGAAAGAAACAACATATATCACCACTTAATCAGCAGACCTTGATGTCTTTTAATAGAGCACTACTTCTGCATGAGGGTGCCAGCAAAGCCTGAAATCTGAGATGACTTTGCTTTTTATGGTCATGAACAGCATTTACAGTCTTGTTCTATTATTGCTTTGCCTGTTTGTCTCCTGATATCTTAGCATATGTCTTGAGTTGAAGATTATAGGAAGGTGTGAACTCCTAAAATTTGCCAACTCAGAGGGAATGAACCATGCTGGTATAAAAAGTAGGAGCACCTGGGTGGCTCAGTAGGTTGAGCATCTGCCTCTTGATTTCAGCACAAGTCATGATCTCAGGATCATGAGATCAAGCCTGCATCAGGCTCGGCACTTAGCAAAGTGTAGGCTTGAGGGATTATCTCTCTCTCTCTCTCTCCCTCTGTCCCTCACCCCACTCACACACACTCTCTCTCTAAGTAAATAAAATCTTTTAAAAACAGAAAATACAAAGAATAGATAGCAACAAATGTAACCTCTGATAAAGTAAGTCCACGTGGTGCTATTTGAAAACATGACTTTTGAAGTCAAGAAGACTGGGGCTTCATCCCAGCTGTCCACTTATGGGTTCATAATGTGGAGGAATTCATTTAGTCATCATGAGCTTCACTTTTTTTTCACCTGTAATTTAGAACTGATAAGAACACTTGGAAGGATTTTTTAAAGGATTAAATAAGAGAAAGTTCTGTGAAAATGGTCTATAGTATTCAAAACTTAGAAAGGGTAAGAAGTAGAGGCTACCTAAGAATAAAAAGAAACAAAGGGAAAAAATATCAGAATTCCATCTCTAGAAACAGATCTAGCTCTAGAAATGGTCAGGTGCTAAAAAAAAAAAAAAAAAAAAAAAAAAAAAAGAAATGGTCAGGTGGTACAATCCCAAAGCTAAAACAAACAAATAAATTTGAGCTCATTATCAACTTTTAACTCTATTATTTTTTTTAAATTTTTTATTTATTTGTGATAGTCACACAGAGAGAGAGAGAGGCAGAGACACAGGCAGAGGGAGAAGCAGGCTCCATACACCGGGAGCCCGATGTGGGATTCGATCCCAGGTCTCCAGGATCGCGCCCTGGGCCAAAGGCAGGCGCCAAACCGCTGCACCACCCAGGGATCCCCTATTATTTTTTTTTACTCATTCATGTCAATAAGTGTTCTAGTGACTTATAAGACACTAAGCTAGGTTGCAAGGCATAAAACAAAGTAACAGACAAGACCTTGTTCTCCATGTTCTCATTTTTAAGGTTAGAAAATTGAGACAGGTGAAGACAGGTCAAAATTCACCAGACAATCATTTTTACCAGCCTCAGAACAATTAGTTCTCTTTTATTTTTGATATTTTAGAATTCTGATTATTACTGGTATTAATAATATGTGTGTACTGATTCATATTGTCTTGAGTGGCTATAACAAAATACCACAGAGGAGGTGGTTTAAACAACAAACATGTACTTTTCAAAGTTTTAGAGGCTGAGAAGTTCAAGATTAAGGTGCCAACAGATTTGATTCTTGGTTCTGGGTTACAGATGGCCAGCATCCTGCAAATATGTTCATATGACCTTGTGTGTGTGTGTGTGTGCGTGTGTGTAGAGAGAAGGAGTGTCTATCTTCCTCTTCTTATAAGGCTGCTAATCCCATAATGACTGCCTCATCCTCATGACCTAATCTAAACTTCATTACCTTCCAAAGGTACTATCTTTAAATATCATCACTTTGGTGGTTAGGGGTTCTAATGTGTGAATTTTGGAGGAGGGCAAAGCACTCAGCCCATAACACCTATGCACTATATTTAGGGCAGAAACTTTATAGGATTTTTCTCTTACCCTCAAAATAACCACCATTAGATAGTTATCGGTATGCTCATTTTACTGATAGAAGCTGAGACTCAAGAGAAGTGAATTAATTGACCCAAAGTCCCATAGCAGAATTCTGGCTGCAGTTGCCTGTGTGATTACTCAACTCGGGCTCTTTCAACCATCCAACACTGTACCTTTCAATACCATTAATGTAAGTTTCACAAAGCATCATTTAGTTGAGATGTCGACAGAGGTCAGCCAATAGTGAAGGTGGGACTATTCTTTAAATCAGTGGAAACAAAAAAAAAAAAAATTTAAAAAAAAAATAAATCAGTGGAAACACATTTTTTAAAAATCTAAACATAATAGAGAAGGACACTTGGTATTAGAAAATATGACATTTCTGAGGATATGGTTGTTTCTCACCCAAGCAGCTGTCACTTCAGGGGAAAAAATATCTTTACGAAATGTTGAGGTCACTAAAACAGAGAGTTTTGCGACTGATCCATTCTATCTTGCATGCATCCCATTAGTCTTAGAGGCTTTAGGATAGATTTATTACAGAATGTCTATGTCTGTAGCTTCCAGATATGTGGGATTTTTTTTCTTCCAAAGTCCATTGATCAAATTTTCAATTTGTACTTTTGCTGGTATACCATATTTTAATGTTCAGGTCTCTGGATGATACCAAGACTGCAATTCTAAGGAATTAACTTATAAATTTTGTCCTCAGACACAAACTCTCCAGTTACTATTTTTCTATGCAAATGGGGATACTTATACAAATTCTGCTATTTTTTAAAGTTTCAAAAGACGGGAATTACAAAGTTCTATCTTTGAATATTCTATGTTCATTAATCTTGATCACCCATAAGGCATACTGGCCAGATGAAGATCCATACTGTGCTTTCTTTAGCCAATTGTATTCTTAAAGAGAATGGAGACAATATTTGATTCATATTTGTGACTTGTTAGAGGGTGGGCTTGGTTTCCAAATTGTCTATACCAAGTCCACATTGTGGTGGAGATTGGAAAGGGCTTTCTGACCTCAGTTGTGCTCACCCCGTAGTGCAGGCTCTCCCTGCTCTGTCCCCTTAGGTCTCACCTCCATATTTTTCCTATCTGAGGCATTGATTATCAGTCATTCTAGGCTTCTCTTATGTGATGGGACCCAGAGAACGTCAAAGCCTAGTTATGGAGGACATCAAAATTGTCAAATCCTATGGCTCTTTTTTTTAATATTTCAATGTACTTCCACTCTTCGGTTCTAGCAATGATCACACACCATGTGGATTTTTAAAATATGTTCCTCCTCTTCCCTATGGCATTCTCCACTTCTTGAGGGTTTATCTATGATCCTTGCCTCCTCAGCCCCTAACATAATTCCTAACGTGTAGGCACTCAAGGAGCATTTGATAAAGTAATTTAAATTGGATTGCCAAAGTAATGGCAATAACAGTAGAGACAGCAAAAAGCCTATATTACCAAGATGGAATGGCAAAGCTTGTCAGTGATTAAACATAGGATATGGAAGAAGAAAAAAATCAAGGATAAAAAATATATAGATAAGCTGAATGACAGAAGTAAAACACAGAAATGGATTTAATAAGATATAATAGCTACAGTTTATTAAACAGTTACTATGTGCTAGACACTCTGCTAAGATGCTGTCCATGCATTTCCTCACTCAATCTAGATAAAACGCCAGTTTTGCTAATGAGGAACTTAATCAAAATGCTAAGTAATTGGTAAAGCCAGAATTTGAATGAAGCCCTAGTTCTCTGTATTCCATGAAACCAGGATTTCCCAAAGTGTGATCTAAGAACTCACCAAATAAAAAATCATATAGTGGTTCAAAAGTATTCCTGAGTCCCACTGCAAACATGCCACTGCTAGTATCAGGAAGCCAAGGAATATGCATGTTTAAAAGTACAATAAGAAACTCTTGTGCTAGCTAAAGTTATATAAATATTGTATTTAATTCAATTTAGTAAACCTTTATGAAGCTGCTATAATTTTGTAGAACTTGGCCCAGACTCTGCAAATAATAGGAAAAAAAATCAATATAATTTATACCTCTGGGAGCTACTAGACTAATGAGAGAAGGAAAGGAAGAGGGGTGGGTAGGGAGAGAGGAAGAGGGGGAGAAGAAGAGGGATGAGGAAGAAGAGACATAGATTAGGAAAACACATTGTAATAAATGTTTAGGGGGCTGTGGGAGCACCCAATAGGGGAACCAGTAATGCTGGCCAGGTTTGAAGCGGCCAACAGAAACACAGAGTTGGAAATAGCAACCAGTTAGTCGTAAATGTGGGACTCATGAGATAAATCAGAATTAAATATGGTGGTCATCCATCCTTCCATGATGAAGGTGGAAAGCTTCAGGAGGTGAGAATGCAGAAAAAGACTGAAAAAGCAGAAAGAGGGCAGCCCAGTGGCTCAGTGGTTTAGAGCCGCCTTCAGCCCAGGGTGTGATCCTGGAGTCCCACGTCAGGCTGCCTACAGGAGGATCATGCCCTGGGCCAAAGGCAGGTGCTCAACCACTGAACCATCCCTATTGCTACAGCTTTGTCGTATAATGTGAAGTCTGGAACTGTGACTCCTCCAGTTTTGTTTTCTTTTATAAAATTGCTTTGGCTATTCAGGGTCTTTTGTGGTTCCATACAAATTTTAGGATTGTTTATTCTAGTTCTGTGAAAAATGCTGTTGGTATTCTGATCAGGATCGCAATAAATGTATAGATTGCTTTGGGTAGTATAAACATTTTAACAATATTTGTTCTTACAATCCATGAGCGTGGGGTATCTTTCCACTTCTTTGTGTCACCTTCAATTTCTTTCAACAATGTTTTATAGTTTTCACAGTACAGGTTTTTCACCTCTTTGGTTAAGTTTATACTAGGTTTCTCATTATTTTGGTGCAATTGTAAATGAGACTGTTTTCTTAATCTCTCCTTCTGTTGCCTCATTATTAGTGCACAGAAATACTACTTATCTACCTTGATTTTGTATCCTGTAATTTTACTGAATTCATTTATTAGTTCTAATAATTTTTTGGTGGAGTCTTTAAGGTTTTCTATATATAGTATCATGTCATCTGCAAATAAGTTTTACTCCTTGCTTACTAAGTTGGATGCCTTTTATTTCCTTTTGTCATCTGATTGCTGTGACCAGGAATTCCAGTACTATGTTGAATAAAAGTGGTGGGAGTGGACATCCTTATCTTGTTCCTGACCTTAGTGGAAAAGCTCTCAATTTTCCCCACTGAGATTGCTCTTAGTTGTGAGTAATCAGTACTGCAGCTTTTATTATGTTAGGGTGTGTTCCCTCTAAACCTACTTTTTGAGAGTTTCTAGCATGAATAGATGTTGCCAAGTGCTTTTTCCAAATCTATTGAAATGATCATATGGTTTTTGTCCTTTCTCTTATTGATATGATGTGTCATGTTGATAGAAATAAATCCCAGTTGATCATGGTGAATGATTTTTTTTATAATTTTTTTTAATTTTTATTTATTTATTTATGATAGTCACACACACAGAGAGAGAGGCAGAGACATAGGCAGAGGGAGAAGCAGGCTCCATGCACTGGGAGCCCGACGTGGGACTCGATCCCGGGTCTCCAGGATTGTGCCCTGGGCCAAAGGCAGGCGCTAAACCGCTGCGCCACCCAGGGATCCCTGATTTTTTTTTTTTTTAATGTATTGTTGGATCCAGTTAACCAATGTTTTGTTGAGGATTTTTGCATCTATGTTAATCAGAGATACTGGCCTGTAGTTTTCTTTTGTGTGTGTGTGTGGTGATTTATCTGGTTTTGGCATCAGGGTAATGCTTGCCTCATAGAATGAATATGAAAGTTTTCCTTCTTCTATTTTTTTTGGAGTAGTTTGGGAAGAATATATAGTAAGTCTCCTTTAAATGTTTGGTAGGATTCACCTTTGAAGCCATCTGGTTATGAACATTAGTTTGTTGAAAGTTTTTTGATGATATAGGATGGTGAAATGGATAAAAAAAAAAAAATGACTCATCATGCTGCCTACAAGAGAAACATTTCAGACCTAAGGACACATGCAGACCGAAATTGATGGGGTAGAGAGAACATTTGTCATTGCCAATGGATGGCAAAAGGAAGCCAGGGTAGCAATACCCAGACAAAAAACAGACTTTAAAAATAAAGACTATAACAAGAGACAAAGAAGGACACCGTATAATAATAAAGGGGTCAATCCAATAGGAAGATATACTTTCAAATATTTATGCACCCAACACGGAAGCACCCAAGTGCGTAACACAGTTGATAACAAGCATCACAGGAGGTAATAACAAGCATAAAATAACTAGTAGTTGGGGCCTTTAATACCTCACATCCACGGACAGATCATCCAAACATCTGAAAGTCAACAGTAAACAGTGACTTTGAATGACTTTGAATGGATTTAACAAATATAATTGGAACATTCAGTTCTAAAAGACCAGAATACACATTCTTCTCAAGGACACATGCCACATTCTCCAGAATAGACCACATATTAGATCACAACAAGTTCGAAAAGACTGAAGTCATACCATGCATTTTTTCTGACCACCACACTATGAAACTAGAAGTCCACCACAAGAAAAAATCTGGAGAAAGCACAAATACGTGGAGGTTAAATCACATGCTACTAAACAATGAATGGGTCAGCCAAAAAAAGCAAAGAAGAAATAAAAAATTACGTGGAGAAAAATTAGAATGAAAACATAATGGTACAAAGCCTCTGTGATGCAGCGGGAGTGGACTGGTGTTGGTTTATGTGACTTTCTCTATTTGACAAATGAAGAACAAGAATTAAATGTATGTATGAGAACTAACATGAAGTAAATACGAATGACAACGATGAAAATATACCAAGGACTTTTTAAAAGCTTCTGAGAAGCACACATGTTTTTAAATCAGAACCATTGCTCTGATTATAAGCTTTCTCACCAGTTTGGTTTTAACTGATGAGTTATATGGTGAGTAAAATAGGCAAAGACTTCTAGGAATGAGGAGGGATAGGAAGGATGCTGTAATATTTGAAGAATTACATCAACTATTTCCTCAAGCTTTTCTTTCCAACCATTTCCCAATGAGCTTTTGTGTGTAACGACATTTCACTACGAAGTACAAGGACAGAAATGTAAGAACACAGCACTTCTTAGCCTTACATGTTTGGCTCTTGTATTTGGTGAGTCGAGAGAAGGCAATGAGGAAATCTTTCCCTGAAGTTTGAAGAGTATTAGTTACAGAAGAGGGTGCTTAGTAACAAATTGCTCCGTGCCGGCCTTGACTGCCAGGACCCCAGGTGATACAGCCAGCCAAATATTCCTTGCCGCACACAAACGTGCACACATGCATACGTTTATTTGTTTATGATATGCAGGGTAATTTGCATAAAGTCTTAAGACCCAGAGCAAGGTTTCAAAGATCAGAGTTCTTAGCAGCCACCGAAAATTCCCAGATCCCTTTTGATATAAACTTCTGTTCAATATGTAGTAGTTTTGCTGTTTTTATTCTAACGCTTGCCTTTATCATTTGCCCTTAATACATTATATTTTAATATTTGATACCCAGTTCTTCCCAACTGAGATGAATTTTATGAAATCTGAGTTTTTAAATCCAACTTAGCACCACGAATTGCACACAAACTTTATAAGCATTCCTTCTTGGTTTTTATATATATATGAGTCAAAATGTTCAAAAAGAATATTTCCATTTACTATGCAAGAAGCCCTTCCAGTTGATATCGGTTGTCGATGTGGTAAGATGTTATGAATCTTGAAACACACACACGCACACACATTTTCCATGGTTTCTGATATCCACACTTATCAAGCAGTGAAATTACCATGAAGTTTGTCTTATCTGTAGGGATATAGCTAAGGTCTCTTGGGGCCAAAATGCAGGAATGAAAAAAGCAGATAGAGTCACAAAATTAGAATATAATCAATGCTGGAAGGACTCTCTTACCAAGTAAAAATATAAGTAAGTCATTTGCAAGTGTTGGTATGAAAAGAATAGTGTCATTTTGCAGCAAGGCATTGAGCTAATTACCCTTGACCTGCCTTTGAGTCACTTTCACTTTCTGTGATTTTTATGAGACGCTAAGGTTAGTATTTATAGTTTCAAGCAATGCATTAATGCTAGCCAAATATTATTTTAGTGAAAGAATAAAAGGCAAACTGACAACTTTATTTTCCCTATCCTTTCTTTGCTAAATCAACTCTATATAAACTGTTCATCCTGAACAGCCTTGGACTAGCCATATATCCTCTCGTGTTACACTCAAAATTTTAAAGTGGGAAAAACCTTGGGGATAATTTACTGCTCTTTCTTTTTCTTTCTTTCTTTCTTTCTTTCTTTCTTTCTTTCTTTCTTTCTTTCTTTCTTCCTTCCTTCCTTCCTTCCTTCCTTCCTTCCTTCCTTCCTTCCTTTCTTTCTTTCTTCTTTCTTTTTTTTCTTTTCTTTCTTCTTTCTTTTTTTTTCCTTTTTGCAGTAGAGAATGTTCTCATGCAGCTTTAAGCAATATTTAGCTGGTCAACATGGTGCTCTTTTCCTTGAAGGGATTACAGGATTGGAGAGCGACATCATAACCAACGCCTCCCCAGTAACACTTGAAGGATTTTCAAAAAAATAAAAAATAGAAAATTAAGATTCCATTCAATCTTCTAAGTTTTCAGACTAGGAAGCTGAAGTCAAGGAAAGTTCAGTTACTTGCTCAGTGTCCTTATCACCCTATAGTAGAGCCAGAGTCAAGAGTCGGACAGTTCCTGACTGTTCTTACTCTCGGACAGCAGTTTTCACAGGTCATCCTGCAAATAGTCTCCTTTCAGCAAGTTTGAGGTAGAAAACCTTGCTTTGCTCTTTTCTCCACATGATTTCCCTTAAGGGTTGATGTATCTTGTCACCAGCAACAAGTTCCTCTGAAGTTCTTCTAAGCCCCAGTAGAGAAGTATGATTTATATATATATATATTATATATATATAATATATATACAAATTTATAATATATAAATCTATATAAATATAAATATATATTATATATATATTTCCAGGGTTTATATATATATTTCCAGGGTTTTTTCTACTATTTAAAGCTATGGGGGGATCCTTGGGTGGCTCAGAGGTTCAGCACCTGCCTTTGGCCCAGGGCGTGATCCCAGTGTCCTGGCATCGAGTCCTATGTCAGGCTCCCGGCATGGAGCCTGCTTCTCCCTCTGCCTGTGTCTCTGCCTCTCTCTCTCTCTCTCTCTCTCTTATGTCTATCATGAATAAATAAATAAAATCTTTAAAAAAAATAAAGCTATGGTGTTGAGTCCTTCCAGAAGATACATTTTCAGTTATCTTTTTAACCATCAGAAATTTTTAACAAGGAAAGGAGATATATCCTTACATCCATAACTGCTGTAATGTTTTGGAGTATATGCCTCCAGAGTCTTTTAAAAAATGTTTTGGAAAAAAAAAAACACTCTATAAATTTTGTGAAAATAATCCATCTGAATTAAAAATCCTCCAGAGTCTCAGGATCTCATGTATCCTTCTGTGTACATGAATAGTTGGGTGGCTAGGTGGAAATACATTTATGACAACATGATGCAGCTATAGATTTTTTTTTTTTTTGTCTTTGTAGGTTCATGTTCTATTTAAGGGCAAAACAGGAATGCCTTCACCACAGCAGGATTAGCATTCTTACTCATTCCCTCATTCCCCACCTTCTGATTTTGGTAGTTACAATGTTGGTTTTCTCCTGTTCAGATTATAACAATTGAACTGTCTTCAGTAATCTCATTTTCATTGTGTTTGTTTTATTTCTGTA
Organism: Canis lupus dingo; assembly: GCF_003254725.2. NCBI lineage: Eukaryota > Metazoa > Chordata > Mammalia > Carnivora > Canidae > Canis > Canis lupus. The sequence continues at coordinate 22,105,913 of NC_064243.1, read as the reverse complement.
TAGAGATATTGTCACTATTCATCACATTCTTCAAGATATCTAACTTTTTATTTTGATAGTATGCTTGATTGCCTGGATTTTGTTGTCAGACTTACTTTAGAAATGTTATATATATTTAAAAAAAACAAAGAAAGAACATGCTATATTTTCTGATTACTTTATTAATTGAGAAAGTGACTTTAGATAGAAGGGCTCATGTATAAGATTCTTGCTTAATATTGCTCTCTGACATTGGATATTACTATATGGGCATCTGATTCCCCCTTACCTCTTATAGATTGTTTTGATTTTGATTTTTCTGTCTGGATATTCAGATAATTCTTTATCCTCCAGACTCAATAGCCCAATGAAATATGTCTCACTATTGGGAATTATGTTTTCAGTTTCCTAAGAACATGGTATAGTCTTTGATTCTGAAATTTCTGATTTATTTTTCAAGGAAAATGTCCTATTGTTTTATTTTTTAAATATATCTTCAAAAAAATATATCTTCTGTTCCATTTGTGGGCTTTCTGCCTCAGAATTCCAGTTATCTTAATATTGAATCATTTCTGCTTGTCCTCTTTCTATACAAGCTTTGTTATTTTAGCCGTTTGGCTTTTTTCATCCACATTCACTATGATTATCTCAAGTCTCCCCTATGTTGGTAGTATGAGTTTTAGTAGTTTTTAAAAAAATATATTACTTGTACTTTCTAATTTATACATTGGCTCTCTAATGATGTTGTTTTGGTCTTTGATTTATTTCTTAGGTCCGCTATCTCTCTTTCTGTTTCATTCTGTTATTTTATCATCTAGTCTTTGACCTCTAGTTATATTGAATTTATTTTCATAATAAGTGGATCCATTGTGTAAAGAGCAACTTGAGCAATTTCCTTCTGTTCCTACCCTTATATTTTCTTCTGGGTTGAGTGCTTTGTTTTCCCCTCTCCCTTCAGCAACTATCTTTCTCTCTCATTATTGTAGACTGTAGTATATTTCCATATGTCTCATATATATCTCTTATCTTGCTCATGTATGGTTGGCTCTGTCCAGATACTATTTGCTCTAATACGATAAAAGTGACTTATAGACTTATTTACCACCCTGCCTTCAACACCTTGGGCTCCACTTTGAAGGCTGGAGATTTTGAGTTTTGTGCCTTTTTTAAAGAACCAACAGGAATGGTTGGGGAATTATTCAGTTGAAGCAACATACTGTGTTGGATGGCGCTGCTCCTATTCCTTTCCAGAATGGAGGTCTTGGTCTTCAGATTTCTGGTCTTTAGCTGACTGTTAGCTCAAGTGCCTTCAACTTAGGGGATCCTTGGGTGGCGCAGTGGTTTGGCGCCTGCCTTTGGCCCAGGGCGCGATCCTGGAGACCCGGGATCGAGTCCCACATCGGGCTCCCGGTGCATGGAGCCTGCTTCTCCCTCTGCCTGTGTCTCTGCCTCTCTCTCTCTCTCTCTCTCTCTGTGTGACTATCACAAATAAATAAAAATTAAAAAAAAAAAAAGTGCCTTCAACTTAGTCAGCCCTATCTCCTGTATGTCTCTTCAACAGCCCTCAAGGTTCTCCTCTCTCAGAAAAGGAGAAACATAAGGCTACATCCATAGGTTTCACATTACTTGAGGTTTGGAGATACTACTGATAATTCTTACACTTCCCTCCAAACTTCAGAGCCATTTCATAATCTGCCTTTCTACTCCAAAAATGTCTGTTTTGATTTTTTTTTTTTCAATTGACCATGCTTTCTTTTCTTTATTTGCTGTTGTTGATTTTTCTGTCCCTGTGCCTATATACTGGGATGGAAGTTTATTTCACTAGGTATCGAGGGAGAAAAATTAGTTGTATGTTAGAATCCATCATTTTCTTAGTTAAATATGCTGAAATGTTCCCTCATTGAATATCTAATACTAACAAGAAACTTGAAAAACAATTTTTCTACTGTAATCTATTATAATTCTTCAAAGTACATTTGAAAATACACAGAAATAGCTCTCATGCAAGGCAGAAACATTTTTTCCAGACTTTTAGAATATCCACATCTTTTACTCTCAAATACCAAGAAGGCATGCTAGAAAACTAACTGAGGGAAAAATAATTTCAGCTCTCAAATTCCTGTCAGTATGCAATGTTAGGAATTGGATAACTTATTTTATAGATTTATTATTTCTGTCATCATACAACATACGCTGCTCAACCTTTTTACATTGTTCTTTGAACATGTTTTCATTTCCTTCATAACTGAAAATGAAAACTGACAAAGAAAATTGTTTATAAATTGTATATGAGTGAGTGTATAATTTTATGTGTTTACATATCTCTATGACATTTTAAACATGAATATCCTGTGACTATATAGTTTATATAGACATTTGTAGAAACACATATATATGATATAGATGTACATATATTAAAATATTTGTTTATATATACGTATACATACATATCTTTGTATGTGTTTATACGTGAACATACAAAACTAATTGCTGGGTAGTTGCCAATATCTACCTAAGACTTGATTGATAGCACACAAATCATTCCAAAGGCATAACAATAACATCAGGAGGTGTATAGAAATAGGACCTTGAAGTAATCCTCCTATTATTTTTATCACTGGTTTGAGCCTTGCAACATCATTCTACCAATTTGGTCCAGGCTCCACAACTAAGGAGAAAAATGGAAAGCTCAGTCTGGATTTACAGAGAAGCAAACCCTGATTATGGAAAGAGCTGGAACCGAGGAAGGGTAATGGGATTATTTTGTCTGGATAAAGAAAAGTGTGAGGAGAGGTCTAAAATAGCTTCCAAGCACACACACACATATAAAAGGACTCTAAAGTAAAGGTTGATGATTTGATGCTCTTCATAGGCCAGAATTTTTAGATAGGAGGAAGAATTTTTTGGCACACTGTGTCCACAATAAAAAATACTGATGGTGTAGAAAATGAAATCAAAAGATCTAAATTTTCATTTCTATCAGGTGATGAAAAATCTATCTTTGCCAACTGCAGCAGAGTAGCTTATAGTCGATGCTTCTAATATTCTATTGCTGTTATCGTTATTAACTTTGAAGTCGTTATTAACTTTGAAGAGAAGTGTACTCTTATGTCTCAAATGTTGTTCATCATCTAGCTTTTTTATAGCTCTTACTTAGTTGCAACCCAGAAATGATTGAACGCGAGAAGATTGTCCTAGGAAGACACTCATACCTAAATAATGTTTTTTAGAACCTATCCTGTGCTTGGCCTCGAGGACTTAAATTTGGAAAGACAGTCCTCGTCCTTAGAAGCTAGTAGCTGAGTGGATTCACAACTAGATTGATGTCACAGTAGAAGGAATTGCTGTTGTTTCACCTGCTTTTTCTTGTCAATTAGTTTTTAGTGATGTTATATTTACTCCTGTGGGAAAAAGATATGTATATAATTAAATACACTACTTAGGCTTACACATATGTCAGGAATAAAGCTCGTGTATGTTCTAGCAGTTATCAAGAGAATGTAAAACCTATCTATCTCTCGTTCCCTGCTTCCCTTTCTCTCTCTCTCTCTCTGAGGAAATGATCACTGATGGACTAGATTGAAACACTTCTTTGAATGAAAATGCTAAGAATAAAAATCAATAACTTAAAAAAAAAACTTTTTTTTCCAGAAGAGTGAGAGCTTCAGTCAATATTAATAGTTAAATCTCAAGTGTGCTTTTATTTCCAATGCAAAATAAATTCTAGTCATTTCAGGCTAGAGCCGAACTTAAATTTTTTAGGAGAGCCCAGACAGGTATGTGTGAGAGACAACTTAAATAGAAAATGAAATGCAAATCTCAACACCCAGTCCTATGGGGGAGGACAGATGTGTAGGTAGGAAAGAGCAAACTAGAGAGAAATATTCAGCAGATTTCAAGTCACTTGTCACATAAGACCTGGAGAGAAGTGTTGGATTGGACAGAGATACATCACATAGCTCCTTGTTAAAAAAGGAGAAGGAGGATTATGCATTTAGAGATCAAGTTAGCTGAACAAAAGTTACATTGGCAACAAAAGTTTGTGCAAGAAAAATTGAGTTGAAACTATGAGGTAAGAGAGCAATTTCTAATCTATAAATTGAGCAGTCCGTTAGAAGAAACATTATTCTATAAAACTAGGATTTTGCTGAGGTATGTTTAATATGAAAGCCTGAATTTATAAAGACTATTTCCCCCACTAGGATGTTATCTCTAAACCTACATTCAGTGCCCAGTGTCCTCCTTTGTAGTCATCTGAAGGTGATTACATATGAAACTATGGCTCCTTTTGGTGAAATTATCTTTTTAAAAAAAAAAAAAAAAGATTTTTAATTTATTTATTCATGAGAGACACAGAGAGAGGCAGAGACACAGGCAGAGGGGGAAGCAGGTTCCCTGTGGGAAGCCTGATGCAGGACTCCATCCCAGAACCCTGGGGATCAAAAGCAGATGCTCAACCACTGAGCCACCCAGGGGCCCCCTGGTGAAATTACCTGTTTATACCAATGTGATAGTGCACTTGAAAGAACCATTTGTTTTGGGGACAGAGGTACCCAAATTTAGACTTTTAGGGCAGTCTCTTTAGATATTTGTATTCAAGAGAAGATGGAGGAGTTATGTCCACTGTTTTAACAACAAATTAACTAACCTTATAGGGCCTGAGAACTTGGAGCGAGCTGTTCTGTTCTAGGGAAACTATCTGACTTTCCACTGTACTCAGAGTGGAAATGCAGCCACTCAAGGATGATGCTATTTTTTTTCCTCCTAATAAAAGCTCACCAATCTATTTTTTTTCCCTTGATTATTTTAATCATTCACCAAAGTGATTTATATACTACCTAGTGTTAATTTAATTCACCTGCATGTCTTTAAAAATGTGTTCTCTGCAATTTCGGAGTTGTGGTAAATTATTAGAATGTATAGAATCTTCTCAAAATCAAGGTAATATCGGGTATTAGTTAATTATACATATTAGAGCAATATTTTACAATTAACTCACTTTTATTACATACTTAAATAACTGGAAAAGAACTGCTATATACGTTATCTAAGAATAAAAATACTAGAAGCCAAGTCTAAATATGAGGAAGTGATATGGACATTCCTGAAAATACTTGTGAAATATCTATTACATAAAATAAAACTCATAATACTATTTATATTGTTGTTGATGACTTTGGGGTTGAAATTACAGAAGAAATTTCATCCTACAAAATTCAAATGATAGTCATAGCATAGAAAGTCTTAGGAGAAAATCAAATAAATTTAAGGAAAAGTTTTACTCAAATTTCAGGTTTAGTTATACGAGTCTAATGATTTCAGGATAGAGGATTTTATCATCTATTTGTCATTTGTAAGCATTATAAACACTTTCAAGAACAAACTATATTTTTTTTCCATATATCTTTGGCTTTTTACTCATTTTTGGTCATTATCCCTTATCCCTTTAGCCCCCAAATTAAAATAATTCTTTATATATGTACTATAAGTACTGTAGGAGATTCTAAGAAACTAACATCTGAGGGAAATGTAAGGTAATTTATTTCTGGTCATGAATTTTTATTCTACCCAAAGAGCATATAACTAAAATCAATATCTTGCCTGAAATTGTTGCAGCACTGTACGTGTATGTTAAGCAATTCTCTGCAATGGATTAATACTATGTAAATGGCACAATTTGATAAACTTGAAGATTCAGTATTTCATTTTTTATTAGTCATTAAGAAGCTGCTACCCATCAAATAACTTAAAGTAGTGAAATCATTCCTTCCGTGAGAATGGAAGGGAGGGGGTATTGTGTAATATTTAAAGGAAATTAAAAGAGGAAGCATATGCTTCAGATCCCATCTTTAAGAGTCATACTGCAGGACGCCGGGGTGGCTCAGTGGTTGAGCATCTGCCTTCAGTTCAAGGTGTGACCCCGGGGTCCTGGGATCCAGTCCCACGTCGGGCTCCCTGCATGGAGCCTGCTTCTCCTTCTGCCTGTGTCTCTGCCTCTCTCTATCTCTCTCTCTGTCTCTCATGAATAAATAAATAAAATCTTAAAAAAAAAAAGAATCATACTGTGGTTGGTAAATAATAATATTTGTGAAAGATATCTTAAAATAACAAGTGGTATAAAAACTGGGCACAGAGAGAAAGCATTGCAAGAAGCAGGAAAATCCATTGTCAGATTCACAAAAGACAAAATGTCATGGGAAAAGGAGTATTTGAGTTTCCTCCTAGAGAATAAATAGAAGTTGTATCATCTGAGGAATGTAATTCCAGGCAAGGATCCATGGTCAGAAAAATGCTGACAAAACATACCTCCAGCCACTGATAAATCATATTCCTTCTTTCATCCCAGTTGCAGTTTGTGCTGAGAATATAGGACTCCAGAGCTGTGAAAAGTATAATGTGATTATACCTAGATCCTAAATTCCAGGCAGCAGATTCTGGTCTGTTCATCACAGAAAAAGACAAAGGGATCAAATAAAGGGAGAAAAACTGGATAAACTTCATTTGTTCACCCTCTCCCAGAAGAGTGTCAACATCAAAAATATATTAAACAATGGGTTCAATTGATGTTAGCATGGCCAAGCCTCTTCCCCTAAGTTATAAACTACTGCTAAGGTAACCATGTCAAGTGCCATAAAATCAGTGAAAATTGTACCACTGGGATTTCTAAAAGGAAAGAAAATTTTACAAGAAGAAAAATTAAGGTGACCTTTTGGAGAAAGGGATTCGTGATGGATAGTTAGGTTGTCTACACTGTAAGACAAAATGGAAAACAGTTCAGGAAGAGAAAACAGAATGGACACAGACAGAATTAGAAACGGACCGGGTACAATGGTGAAGTTGAGCCCTCAGGTGTACGTAACGGATGTGTGGGTAGGAGCAGGAAAACCGGTAGCATTGGTCATGCATTATTTAAAGCAAGATTGAAAAGCTTTTACCTGAATTCTAATCCAACCCAGGCTTATATATTTAGACCTCTTCAAGACTCTCCTAGATTCTAGATTTATTTTAATTCTTTTTGCTCAAACAGGGAAGAGCTTTTTATTTTATTTTATTATTTTTAAGACTTTTTAATTTAAATTCAGTTTGCCAACACATAACACATGAGTTTGTTCATCCCATCAAGTGCCCTCCTCAGTGCCTGTCACCCAGTTACCCCAACCCCCCGCCCACCTCCCCTTCCGCAACCCTTTGTTTGTTAACAGAGAAGAGCTTTATGTTCTTATTCATGTGGGGAATATAAATAATAGTGAAAGGGAATATAAGGGAAGGGAGAAGAAATGTGTGGGAAATATCAGAAAGGGAGACAGAACGTAAAGACTGCTAACTCTGGGAAACGAACTAGGGGTGGTAGAAGGGGAGGAGAGGGGGGGGTGGGAGTGATTGGGTGACAGGCACTGGGGGTTATTCTGTGTGTTGGTAAATTGAACACCAATAAAAAAAAAAGAAGAAAAAAAATAAAATAAAATGGGAAAAAAAAAAAAAAGAATATTTTGGAGGGATGCCTGGATGGCTCAGTTGGTTAAACATTTGCCTTTAGCTCAGGTCATGATCCCAGAGTCCTGGGATGGAGCCTTGCGTCCCAGCTCCCTGCTCAGTGGGGAGTCTGCTTCTCCCTCTCCCTCTGCTCCACCTTGTTCTCTCTCTCTCTCTCTCAAATAAATAAATAAAATTAGAAAAAAAAAAAAGACTATTTTGGAAAGGTATCCAAAATAACTAATATGCCTTTCTCCAAGTAGCCATGCTACACTATGCTCTTCTTTATCATTTTTCTCATCATTTATTGACATTTTGTTTTCCAGGATAATAAAATAGTATTTTGTTAGTTATGTGGTTTCCATGACATTGTCCAAACTCTTGCTCATCATCTTATATTGATATTGCTGCAGAAAAGGCAAAAATGTGTATTTTATTGCTTGAGTTCATATCAGCACCATCAGCAAAACTTTGCTGAGCTTGTGCTAAGGGTGAGGCACTTTAGGAGGCATTAAAATATAAGAAAAATCATTAGCCCTTATTCTTACCACAAAATTACTCATGACTGGTAACACTGCCCTAGTTAGGCAGTATATTTTCAGAAAGCATGAGATTAGACCCATTTCTGATGTGTGGTATTATTTCATGCTTCAACTTTCCCATGTAGGTGAGGGAAGCTATTTTTTTTCATCATGTACTGTCAGGTATTTGGTGAAAACTGGAAAACATGATATAGAAATGAAGGTATTAAGATGGCCAGGGAAGACAAGGTATCTAGTGTAATACTAGTGTATTACTGAGAGCCTAAGGAATAAGAGAAAATCACAGGATACAGATCATGACTCACATATATATTTGCAAATAAAAAAAAATTATTGAGGCTATAATTATTTTATAATTATAAAATTATAATTATAATGACATATTTACATCAAATTATCCCCTAACTAATGAGAAGTAACTATTTTATTATTTTATTTTATTTTATTTTATTTTATTTTATTTTATTTTATTTTATTTTATTTTATTTTATTTTATTATTTTTTTTTAAAGTAATCTCTACACCCAGTGTGGGGCTTAAACTCACAACCCCCTAGATCAAGAGTTGCACACTCCACCAGCTGACCCAGCCAGGTGCCACAGAAGTCACTGTAACTTAATCGACTAAACAGAAGGTTTTGAGGATTTACTGTGATCAGTTTTGGTTTATTTAGGTCCATTGAGAGGTAATAAACAGGAAGATAATTTCTACCCCTCAACTTGAGGAAATATGATTAATTTACTCAAAACTATTTGAAAATGGTCATGGTTTAAATTCAGTTGTTTGTTTTTAAGAAATCTTACTATGTGAAACACACATTTTGGACATTGAGAGTACAAAAGGCTAAGTCAAATTGGAGAATCACACACACCCATATATATTTACATATTTATGCATATATTTATACGTACATTGTATACACTTATATATAATAATTTGTTTTGGGCAATATACTCAGATATATCTTTCTATTTATTGTTTTTCTTTAACATACAGTTGTGCACTGACATCCATTGTCCTCAGTTTTTATCTCTAGGTTATAGATGGGGGCAGTAACTGAAGCTCTTGCATGAGTGCAATGGCCGGGATTTAAGCCCAGACAATCTGGCTTTATCATGTGGGTTCCTGAAACTTCACGTTTCTTTGTTCTTCTTCCGGATAGATTTGGTATTCTTTTCCCTTCTTTTTTTCTTCTTCTGTACTCCTAAGCCTTTTCATTTCTGTTCTACCTTTCTGCCCACCCCTACTCTGCAGATAGATGTTATATATAGTGTACACATACACACACACACACACACGCGTGTATTGAAAGATTTTTTGAAATGTGTTAATCTATATTGAACCAATATTGTAGAAAAAAAGTCTCAAAACTTTAAAAAACCTGCTGGTGGTATGTGTCCTTTCCTTTTCTGAAAGCGACTTTCCAAGTCAGATGAGAATAGTTTGAAGGATGATGTTGCTTAACAATATATTTCCTGAAATGGACAGTTCCCAAAACGTACATTTATAAATAGCTATCGATATCACTAAGGCATCTATCAATCAATAAATAGGCACACTTCTCTCTCACACACATATACATGCATATATGTGTACATATATGCATATCTCTGTATGTTTGTATGTATTTTCTTCCAGAGCCCATAATACAGTGAATATTGCAATAAAATGAGTCAAATGAATCTTTTGGTTTCCCACTGCATATAAAATCACGTTTACACTATCCTGTAGTTTATTAAGTGTACAATAGCATTAAGTCTAAAAAACGATATATTACATAATTTAATTTTAAAATATTTTATTGCTAAAAAATGCTAACCATCACCTGAGCTTTCAGTGAGTCCTAGTCTTTTCGCGGGTGTCGGGTGTTGCTTCAGGGCTGATGGCTGCTGACTGATGAGGGTGATGGCTGCTGAAGGCTAGTGTGGCAGTTTCTCAAATAAGACAACAACGAAATTTGCCACAACAATTGATTCTTCCCTTCATGAATGATTTCTGTGATGATATTTGATAGCATTTTGCCCAGGATAAAACGTCTTCCAAAAGTGGAGTCAATCCTCTCAGATCCTGAGGCTACTTTACCAACTAAGTTTATGTAATACTTCAAATCTTTTGTTGTCATTTCAACAACCTTCACAGCATCTTCACCAGAAGTAGTTTCCATCTCCAGAAACTACTTTCTTTGCTCATCCATAAGAAGCAACTCCTCTTCTGTTCAAATGTTATCAAGAATTTGCAGCAGTTCAGTCACATCTTTAGTCACCACTTCTGATTCTAGTTCTCTGCAGATGTGGTGGAAATAACGAGAGAACTAGACCAGCACTTCTAATTTCCTTCAAGAACTTTTCACTTGCGTTCACAACTTGGCTGTTTGGCACAAGACTCTCCGGCTATCTCAGCTTCCAACATGCCTTCCCCACTAAGCTTAATCACTTGTAGCTACTGATTTAAAGAGAGAGACATGTGTGACTCTTCTTTGCATATGAACATTTAAGGAGCTTTATAGGGTTATTAAGTAGCCTAATTTCAATATTGTTGGGTCTTGGGGGAAAAGGAGGCCCAAGAAGGAGAGACAGGGGAATGATGGTTTGTGGAACAGTCAGAACACATACAACATTCATTTATTAAGTTTGCCATCAAATATGCATGTTGTTTGTGGTGTCCCAAAACAATTACAAATTAACATCAGAGATCACTGATCACCATGACAAATATAATAGTAATAGTAATAATAATAATAATAATAATGATAAGATTCAAAATATTGCAAGAATTACAAAAATTGAAGTGAAGTGAATGCTGTTGGAAAAATAGTGCCAAGGGATATCTGCCTGGCTCAGTTAGTTAACATATGACTCTGATTTTGAACTGAGTCATGATCTCAGGGTCCTGGGATCAAACCTCACATCAGGTTCCATGCTCAGCAGAGTCAACTCGAGATTCTCTCTCTTCCTCGGTCCCCCACACTCTTATTCTCTCTCTCTCTCAAATGGATAGATAAATCTTAAAAAAAAAAAAAAAAAAATGGTGCCACTAGGCTTCCTTGATGCTGAATTGCTGACTAAACCTTTAATTTAAAAAAAAAAATCCAGTATCTGTGATGCACAAGAAAATGAAATCTCAATTAAATGTGAAATAAAATGAAGTATAACTGGATATATGTGTGTATATATGTAAATGTTTATGTATATTCACATACTATGCACATGTTTCTGTATATTTACATGCATATATATGTGAATTTTAGTTTCAACTCCAAAAATGAATTTCAAATTCCACTGATGGATATCAGTCAAAATTTGAAAACTCTGCGATGGGCCTAAATGATATTATGAATTCTGATGAAAGTGAATACTAAGAATGGGTAGACTGTGGCCGTTTTCATGGCCTCAGCATAGAAGATCTTAAAGGAGGAAGAGGAATAGACAACGTGGTGTTATATTTTTAATAGCTCTAATTACTTATCTCTATAAGGCTTCAGGAATGTTAACGAGTTATTCTTCTACTTGAATTTTTAAGTGGCAAAAGAGACAATTATTATAAAGCAGTTCAGAACGTAGGCAGGGGAGTCAGCCTGTCTGGCTCCAAACTCTATCCATTGTATGATTTGGAGAGAGTCACTCAACTCCTTGCACCTCAGCGTCTTTGTAAAATGGGAATCAGAGAGTCTCAGAGAGGTGTGGTGAATATAATAAATATAAAGTGCTTAGACTAATAAATTATACATGGTCAGCTCTCTATAAATATTGGGTGTTTTCTAGTAAACATGCACTTGATCAAAATCTCTAATAAAATCAGGAACAGAATCAAGCAGATAACTAATGTATTTGCTCAGAGGCATTTGAAAAATATAGCTGATGCCATTTAGTTCCTTGTCAGTGAATTTGGTTCAGGAATAAAAACAATCTCTTACTAATATTATCAATTATAGATAAATAATTTCAGCTCTATATACAATGGGGTCATGTTCTCTTTAGAAAAGCTCTCTGACATGTTTTTTTCATGTGTTTAGTTTGTGAATATTAATGCATGCCGGCTGAGTCAGATAAATTGATTTGCCCATGTGAAAGTTTGAAGAATTTTTAAGTTGTTTTATAGTAAAGGTCCAAATACTTAATTAAAAATCAGGAAAATAGAGAGAGGGAGAGAGGAAGAAGAGAAAGACAGAGAGATTAAGATTTCCAGAATCCAGGAGAGAGAGATTAAGATTTCCATGATCTTCGGTAGAAAAACTGGGAACTTTCCACTGGCTCTTCTATTTTTCTAGACTATTCATCAGTGTTTGCAAGTTAATTGGAAGTCGGGGTGGTTGGAGAGAGCAAAATACGGTATTAAACCAAATGAGCAAAAATTACCACTCCTTACTCACTGAATAGCAACAGCAATGACCAAAAAAAAAAAAAAAAAAAAATGCAATCTAACTTTAAAAATGAAAAAAAAATGACTTTAAAGATGACTACTAAAAATGCATGTCCATGTCCTACCTGAAAACGAGATAAAGGTTGCTACTTCACTGTGAATTTAACCTGGGTCTCAGGCAACATGAATATTCAAATCTGACATCATTTTAAGATTCCCAGTGGAAGCAAATGAACATTTCTTTTTAAAATTTCCCTCTCCCAGGCAGGGTTTGGAGGGACCAAGCCTGGGAGATTCATTAGCAAAGGTGTGTTATTTATTTTATTTGTAATTTTCTTTCAATTACAAATTTCCATCATAGAGTAACTAGCATTATGGCAATTAAGACATTAAATTAAATTAGTATATCACGTATCATGCTGGGGAAATAATAATGCAGCGTAGTAAAGCACCACAATAGATAATTGCTAAGACAATAGGAATGTGTCCGCAGTAAAGACGATGGTCATTTTTTGTGCCAATCGCCATAGCCAGTTTCAGCAGGGAATGAGTCCATCACATTAACTGAATCCCTATGAAATTCTAGAATTATAGAGACACTGAGCTTTTTGGTCTTGCATTCTGGGTTGTCTCAGAATTATCAGCTTCCCTTTATTTACTTTATCAGCATAGTTTCCATAGCTTCATGCGCTGTTCAGTATCCTTTATGTAAGTCAATTGGACAAATACTCAGGTATTCAGAATGCTTACTAGATGTAATATTTTTTTTTCCCAAAAGCTTTCTTTTTCTTTCCTGAGGCAAAACACCACTAGCTACAACTGTGTGACTGTGTTTGGGAGGGGGAAGTTGTGTTCTACGGTCGTTCCTGTATAATAAACTAAGGGTTTCAGGGTATTATTGAATTACAAATATTCTCTCTCCCTGCCCAGTGTTTCTAACTGAGCAAAGATCTTAGCATGCAGGTTCACATTCCCACCCACTCACTTTTGTTTTCTGTCTTTGCAGTTCCGCCATGGTTTTTAAATCACCCTTCCAACCTGTATGCCTATGAAAGCATGGATATTGAGTTTGAATGTTCAGTCTCTGGAAAGCCTGTACCCACTGTGAATTGGATGAAGAATGGAGATGTGGTCATTCCTAGTGATTATTTTCAGATAGTGGTAATTATCTGTTTTTTGGTTTTTTGTTTTTTGTTTTTTTCATATTAGATTTACAATCCCATTCATTGTTTACTCTGTTTTCAGTTGCTTTTCTTTCCTGGGAAGAAGGTTCCTGTTGGGAATTTTTATGATGCGTTAAGAAAATTGTTCCAATACAGCAAATGATTTTCTGGACTCACAATTTTTGAGCTGAAAAAGAGTGATTAAACAGCCCATCCCTCTTGCTTTACAGACAGGGTTTTAAACAAACACATCACGAAAAGAACAGAGGGCCTAAGACTATCTTTCCAAGTATCCTCATGGTGGTTCTTGGGAGAACAGAGTTTAGGACCTAGTTTTAGACTCAATGAAGCCAGCAATCCCTTACTTCTTGGACTTTCATTACCTGTTATAACAAAGTTTCAACAAGATATGCCACTATGATCATGGGAGTCTTACTTTTGTAATACAGACAAGTGCTCTTTGCTACCCTCCCAGATAGGACAGCTGATGCTACTTGAGCAGTAGGAAAGGATGTGGTGACAGTGACAAGTGGTAGTGGCAGGGTAGGAAGCCACGGAGACCCAGGTTGACGTGGCATTGTGCTTTTGAACTTTGGAAAGAACTGAAGCTAAGCATAATGGTTTCTATAGTTTCTCTAAGTTCTAATGCACTCTATGCCCTGTGGGGGATAATAGGGATAATGGTATCTTATATTCACCAAGTTGTTTTCCTGGTATTCAGTGAGCGCTCAATGCCTATCACTACTATCATTGCTTTTGCTGTTACCAGCAGAATTCTTTGCTCATTTAAAAATGCTCTGAAAACTCTCCTTTAGATGCAGGTTAGCATCAGAGTTTCCAAATTCAAGGATATGAATATATGAGAAATATGAAAATCACTTTCCAAATATCAAATTAACTTAGTAGCTAAAGGAGGAGGATTTCAGTCCACTTCTCTTATGTTTGAGATGCACACATGGCCTGTCAGAGAAGAGTGTCCAAGCCAAGTCTTCTGGCAGAAGGGGAGTAGAACACAGGTACCCTGCCGGTCCAGGCACATGCTCACCTTCACCTTGGACCGGCTCTCATTGGTGGATCCACCTCTTTGTAGCTGGATCAGTTGACTTTCAGAAAGTTTCATAAGCTCTTTGTGCATGCATGTTGTCATACCGTAAGAGATTTTAAGGAATGCATCCATAAAGCATATCTTTATTACTTTTATCACCACTTAGCATTTTTTACTTAGAGTTGCATTTGTTTAATTGGTTGGGAATAGAGTAAAAAAGAGAGAGAAAAAAAAAAAGGTAACTTTTCAATGCCACGCCAATCCATTAGCTCCTTTAAGTGCAATGCTATTTCTACTACCAGTGAATTAAAAATGACCTGCCGTGGGGCAACTTGAAATGTGTTGTGTCCGCCTAGAATATATGCTACTTGCATATAAAGGAAATTGTTGAGTGCCCTTAAGGACAAATGATAAAATAAAACATTTATTTTTTTCTGCAGTTTGAATAATCTTTCTCCCAGAATGACTCATTACAGCTAACCTATTTAAATGTTTCTTTTCTTAAGGTGAAAAGAAAATGTACAGTATGAGCCCTGTTCACATTAAATTGTGCTTAAAAATATTTCCCCAGTAGCTCCAGAAATCTGAGAGCCATTGTCTGTCACAGTGACATTCAGCACAAATAGTAACTTATATGAGAATTGTTAATTAGAAGTTAGTCAGCTTTATCTAAGAATTTTACATCAGCAGAGAATTGACTACAAGACACTAAAAACAATTAAGAATTCCCCATGAGGTAATATTTATCTCTTAATGACTTTAGGGGAAGTGATTTAACACGTCTCACTTACTGAACTAATTCTTACACTAATATTGAAGAAAAACTGAGTCGGTATAATTAAATGCTATCTCCAGATCATTTTATCATCCATCCTTGAAAAAGATGGTGGCTCAATTTATATAAAACAGGAATTAACATCGCTGTGCTTAATTTATGGATTACTGAAGGTAAAGCATTTTGGCCATGTAACAAGAATGACATGGTATAAAATATCCACCATACCACAGCTCCAAATCCCCAAAAGGTACGTGTCAAAGCAATTACAATTTTAAAAGGATTTTCAGATTTTTTTTTCTCAGTAAACACTTTCAGAAAGTACCCAACCTAGATTTCTTGTCTTTTAGAAGCTGCAAAACTCAGTGTTTCTTTTCATTTTTTTGTCTTTTCTTCCCCCAGCAGCTGCTAAACCCAATTTTCTTTCGATACCAAGTGAAAGAATGAAATGTCTTTGGATGCTAACCTTTGTTTCTTGCCTATTTAATCAAAGAGCTCTCTGTTTGCTGCTCGTTTAGATATTGAGGATGATGTGTATTTTTGTGAGCATAGGTTTCATTTCAGAACTAGGTTAAATGTAGGCACACGGATTCAGCAGAGTATTGGGAATCTGTGACATTTCCCAAGTGACGTAGGTCATATCCGTGAGACTGAGCACTCTCATGGCTTTCCTTCTTGCTTCTTCTGTGAAATTTTATCAAAATCATATGTTCATTGAGTTTTTTGCCTTTTAAAATATTTTACCTGCTTCTTTCTTCTCTCTAGGGAGGAAGCAACTTACGAATCCTTGGAGTGGTGAAGTCAGATGAAGGCTTTTATCAATGTGTCGCTGAAAATGAGGCTGGAAATGCCCAGACCAGTGCACAGCTCATTGTCCCTAAGCCTGGTAAGATGAGGGGAACTTCGCTCTGGCACTGGTAATCATTGCTGTGATTGGTCCACTTGTGAAATCCATATTATTTTCTCTATCTCTCAAAGTCAATTGGAAATCATCTAATTATTTAGTTTATCAAGGTGTACACTTATGTACCGATGTCCTATTCTCCCTAGAAAACGAGGTGTGTATCTCCATTCAGTGAGATAGAGTCATCACGAACATTTGGTGCCTCTGGTTGTCAAAATGACAACTGCTAAATTACTACCTTCTCCCCTCTTTTGTGGCCTGCCTTTCTTTTAGTAATTCAGGTAAATATAGAAAAAAAATACAAAAAAAAAAAAAGAAAAAAGAAAAAATATGTATAGTCTTGAATCAGTGGAAATTGGCAGAAAAATAGTGGAAACAATCACTTGAAATTTAAAACATTTTTCTATTTTTTAAATAGATTTTGAAAGTTTATCTTTTTTTCTATAATTTATGAAGCTTTTATTTTATTTCATCCTGTAGTCTTTTGGAAGTTTAATATGGTGGTGTATTCAAACCTTCATAACTTGGGGCACCTGGGTGGCACAATCAGTTAAGTGTCTGGCTCTTGGCTTCAGCTCAGGTCATGATCTCAGGGTCATGAGACTGAGTCCAACATCAGGCTCCATGCTCAATGGAGAGTCTTCTTGAGATTCTCTCCATCTGTCTTCTCCCCCCAAATAAATAAAAACGTCTTAAAAAAAAACCCTATCATAGCTCTATATTAGATGCTTCCTATTATCCAAAACAAAAAAATCCTGCCAATAAAAAAAAGGGAAAAAGAAAACAAACTGATCAGCTGCTCTGAAATGTTATAACACTAAAGAAAGTCAAAAATGTTTATTTTTATAAAAATAGCGATGGCAAAGTTGTTTATATAGATCTAAATACTTTAAAATATTAGTATCTTCTATGGAAGTTTCCATGGTGCATATTGATTATTATTTTTTTTAATTTTTTTTAAATTTATTTATGATAGTCACACACAGAGAGAGAGAGAGAGAGAGGCAGAGACACAGGCAGAGGGAGAAGCAGGCTCCATGCACCGGGAGCCCGACGCGGGATTCGATCCCGGGTCTCCAGGATCGCGCCCTGGGCCAAAGGCAGGCGCCAAACTGCTGCACCACCCAGGGATCCCGCATATTGATTATTTTAATTTCAACTTTTCAAGACCAATTTCCTCCCTCTTGACATGACTCACTACTCTTGTTGTACTCTTTCCCTACAGTAAATATGATAGAAAATAACTGAGGTATATGAAATAAAGTCTTTCTTTGGCTTCTATCACTTAAAATAAGTCTGTGAAGGCCTTATATTTTGTGCATCCCTAACCAGTTATTTGAAGCCTCTCAGAGTCTCATAATGATGCTCACGACAATGACTTCCCCTTTTTTTTCCTTGATCTAAATGAAAAAAAAAAAAAAAAAAAGCAGCAACAGTAGAACAACAGTCCCAGATGAGTAAAGGAATTCTCTACGAATTAAAGGGGACTATTAATTAACCCTCCTTTGAGACTGCTGATTTCTCTGGTGGACTATTTCTTTTCCCTCCGTGTACTGTGCTTTAAAGTGTTAGTGTAACTTTATTCACGTGACTGAGTACGTTCTCTTCTGCTGGAACAGTAGGGGATAAGATGGAGAAAAACGACCTCTAAAATCAGGGTATCCAATGTGAGCCATGCTTTCAGAACCGTGTGCCGTCTCATTAGTAATGATGATGTGGCCACACAGAATAAGAGAATTCTAGTTAACCTTGATTTTCAGCTACAGCCATTAAGCTGAGGAAAATGCTGGATGAGTAATCCCATATTTCTAAAAGGACGTATGAAATAGTTTCTCCTAGGACTTGTTGACACTGACCAAACACACTCAGTGACCATCCGCTGCAATTGCCCAGAGGAATGGAGGATTCTTTGAAGTTCTTGAATTCATAGGATTAGAGATTATCATGGTACTTTCCCTTCCACAGAAGTTGTAGAGATACCAAGAAAACCCCTTGAACAGATTGTGCCTGTGTGTGTGTGTGTGTGTGTGTGTGTGTGTGTGTGTGTCTTTTACTGGGAATTGCTTGTAAACATGGGAAATGGGCAAATAATGCAAGGTGGAAGTCCCTGGAACCATCCAAAATGATGCCAGGAAGAGAAAGGGGAAGGCAACTGTGGGGAGAAGCTCTATTTCCACCTGGAGGAAGAACAAAGATATGAGGTGCACTTGAAGATAGCAGAGCTGGGGTCCTTTTGACATGATCATGCCTGAGAGGTCCTGCCTGCTGAGGCTGCCCCAACCTCAGATTAATGTTTTGATGTAGGTCTTACTCTGTGTGTACGTGTGTGTGTTGTTATCGTTTGTTGTTTTCGTAGGACCCGAAGATAAGGCTTTTTAAATACTTTAAGGTGACCCCAGGATGAGAGGATTGACCCAGATTGCAGAGTTGGGAAATAGATGTGACAGGGTGTGTATGAAAGTGGACCACAGGATAAAATGAAACTGTTCCCTCTTTATATTCTAGTAGTTCAACTCCATAAACCAGTTTTAGGAGTGCAGCTTCCCTTATCCCGGCAAGCTCTCGTTTCAGGGGGTAGCCATGTGTCACCAGCATCTTGCATTCCACAAGGGCCCTGAGTCATTGAGGTCTAAGGGACCCTACAGAGCGAGGCTCCCTTCGGCAGGACAATCACACCGCCCCCCCCACACACACACACTAAGGGAAGCCTCTGAGAATCTGGATAATCCATTCTTTCATGTAGATATGTAGATGGTAAAGTACCATCAGTGGATTTTGTACTCTTGGTCGGTGTTTATTGCATTTGGCAACGGATTAGAATGAAAGTAAAAGAAAATGAAGATAAAAATCTGAAACCATGACAGGACACTGTTGTGACTGTCTCACATCCCCTCTTAGAAATGATGGATTGCTTTTCCCTGGCTATTCAATCAGGTCTTCAAATATGCTTCTCCAACTCCTCAGAGATGCAGTGTAGGCCACGTGCACAGATGGTGGAGAAGCCAGCTCGAAATAAAAATTCAGCCGTGAGGCTGATCGTGGCGGGGAGAACATAGCCCTCTCTGTTTAAGTTTCAACAATAAACGGCCACCGTGTATTTTGAGGCTCATCGTACGCCCACATTGCCAGCTGTTCAGCTCTGATCTGTCCACAGGCTGGTGGCTGAGAGTTCCTCTTGGCAACCATGACAATCTGCTCCTCACCGAAGCACACACAATGACCCATTCCGGCCAGTGTCCATCGCTAATGGATATTTACATAAGCCTAATGAAGTTTCAACATCGTCTTTTATATACAGTGAGCTATTCCCACTTTAGCAATTAGTGACTCAGCAAATAAAGTAAACATAATCTACTAAATTAAATTGAGTTAATGACTTGTTTTGCTCTCCAGAAAATAAGTTTGGGGAAAATATTGAGGTTTGGGGAAAATATTGAGGTCTGTATACCTTAGCATGTGAAATATACACATGGTTTCCTCTAGGCAAAGGTCAAGAAGATCAATGGCAATGAAAAAAATCATTATACTACAGGAAGTCCTCTCATTAGCAGTGTACATGCAACACCGTAATACCATATATGCAGTTCCAGACTGCTGCCTCCCCGCCTCCCTCCTCCCCTCCCTCTCTCTTTCACACACACACACACACACACACACACACACACACGTGCGTGGGATGCATGAAAGCCTGCATTCTTAAGACTTTACATACATCAGAAAGACTTAGCCATGTTATGTAAGTGGTGGTGAATAGAAATTAAAAATACTTCAGCCAATTTATATTACTTGTATTATCTATTAATCTCTCCTAATAGCCAAGGAAAAGTTTTGTTGTTGCTTGTTTTAGTTTATTTATTTACTTTTGCAAGGGAGAGGGGAAGGCACATTGGATTAAGAAGTTGCCTTTCCAAATGAACTATAGCTCCAAGTCTGCCCTTCGGTGAATAGACCAGCCAGGGAGCACTAAGGATCAATGTGTTAGACGTCACAAGAACAAGAAGGTTCAGTAGCCAGATTTGCAAACGTGAGCTGTAGGTTCGAAACCGGTTGGCATAGCAGATGCTGATGAACTATTTACCATCACGTTATCATCTGATAAACTGCAGTGTGGGCAGGTAGTAATTAAATTAAGAAAACTAAACAAGAGAAAAAGAAAAAAAAATAAAGAAAAAAAAAGGAAACTATTTGGTAGTTGGGTGGAAAAATTAGCAATTTCCTTTTGCTGAGGGTATGTGGATAGGGAACAAGGCAGGAAAGATAAGATAGATCTAAGATACCAGTTATCTCTGAGTTGGTTTTTCTTGTTCCAGCTTCTGGGGAGTATTCAGTTTCCTGGCCGTGGTCTGCGGTGAAGATACATGACCGTTGGCCAGGGGAATTGAAGGCCAGGGAACTGAGAATGAATGCAGTAACTATCGAGACGTATGTTGTCTGGAAGAGCTTTAATTTAATGGAAGAAATGGGTAAAGATAGAATAAAGTTGCCATGGGAGGAAATAATGTATTCTTCATGTTTTCTTTTCTTTTCATTTCTTTCTTTTTTTTTTTTTTTTTTTTTTTGCATCCTTCATACTCTAATGTGCACACACGAAAAGGCTCTGCATGGTCACAATGAATACATGCCATTATAAATATCCCCTAAGTATAGATCTGCTTAGGCAAGACACCATATTACACCTCCCATAGAAGAAGTAAATAAGGATTATGTGTCTCATGTTAATATTGAATGCTTTCCAATCTGGTTTTGTTTTGTTTGTTTGTTTGTTTTCCCTCCCATATTGGTAACAACATAGAATTTTCCACTGTAGGAGGTGAAGTATATTGGCTAGGCATTTAGGAAATGTGAGCTATTATCAATTCCCTGTCCTCCTTTGGAAAAGGTTACTGGTCACAATTAACATTGAATTTTCAATGGCTTATTAAGGCAGTATATCGTATAGCCTAAAATTAGCAAAAGTATTTAAGTCCAGTTACGAACCCTAAGGCATAAAATCAAAATTTTTGTTTTTTGTTTTGAGTTTTTTTTTTTTAATCTGTTTTTGTGACTTGTCCCTTATCCGTGTGAGAAGAATACCTTGAAATCCAAATGGACAAAAGGAGCATTTAGATGCTCACCCATATAATTGTATGTTAACTGCAACTAATTATAGTGTTTCTTACTAAATATTGACTCTTACATAGTAAATTCAGTGGTATTGTGTGAAGCAATGAAAAACTGTACAATTAGTCTTAACACTCCAAAGTCTGTTAAAATTTGTCAGTGTAATAGCACATAAGTGACGATGTAAGACAGACTGTAACTAAAGCCAACAGGAAGTACTTCTCGATCTCCTATTAGTCACTGGTGGTCAATTAAGTTGAGTTTTTGTCTCTCATATGAGAAGGGTTACTGTGACTTAAATGCTCAGTTGTATTTAGTATGAAATCAAATCTATCCTGGAATTCTATAAATAATTTAGAAGAGCCAATTTCTTGTACTAGACTAACATGTTTGTGGATCCAAACTAGAAAATAAGTCGTTGGACAGTTTCCTTACCCAAAATGAGATGCTCATTACAACTACAAACATTCTTTTTTTTTTTTTTTCCCCATCATCGAGTCTAAATGAATAAAAGTCAGCTTAATGTTTTTGAAACATATTACCAATTCATAAGCTCATAAGATTTCCTCATTTTCCCTTATAAATCTTGGTAATTAACTGCAGCTAATAGGATACAGAACCAGAATTTTCAAGGTAGTTTATAATGTCAGCATACATGGCTATGAATGTGTTCAATGTACTGAAATGCTATTTTTGCTTGCCAAGGTGAAGATTAAGTAAGAGGATGATAGTCTTTGCTCTTGAATTTTCTATCTCAAAATCCCCTCTGCTTAGAGTGTTGACACCCAAACTAATACTTTTGGGGGTTCAGTGATGGCCTTAGTTTGTCATAAATCACTCATTTTATCTTTTGTCGTATCCATAGGCTAGATGAGATGTGTCTATATCTCATCTCTGTATCCTTTGCTATTTTACCTATAGAGGTCCAAAAATATAACTGAAGGGGCACCTGGGTGGCTCAGTCAGTGAAGCGTCTGACTCATGATCTGACGGTCATGGGATTGAGCCCTGCCTTGGGCTCTGTGCTCGGTCTGCTTGATTCTGCTCCCTCTGCTCCCTCCCTCATTCCTGCTTGCTCTCTCTCAAATAAATAAAACAACAAATTGTTAAAAAGAAAAAAAAAAACATAATGGAATTAAGAATATATGTATGGACAGAATCACAGGAAGTGCTGCCTAACCTTTCAAAGTCTACATTTCCTCAGCCATGAAATGCAGTAGATAATTGTCTCAAAGATTTATTGCAATAAGTGTATGTAAAAGAGATTCGTCAGCTCTAAATTGCCACACGGATGTTAGCTATTATAAAGTCTTAGTTTGTTTTCTCAAGAAAAATAGCAGGCATTGATTGGGGTGAGCACAATGATAGCTTTCTTCTGGCATATTTCCGCATCCTCCAAGAAAAGAATTAATAAGCAGATATTTCAACAATGTCCATTCGAAGTTTAAGTTTTTAGCCCGGTGGACAAGGTTAAGGGAAAAGGTCTGTTTCAAAATGACTGCTAGTGGAAAGGTTTGCTGCAAGGTTTGCAGTATCAGTTTAATGACTTGCTCATTCCGGTTTTATGTCGGCAGAGGTTTCTCAGCAAATAAAGGCTTGTCATTCACCTTGTCCTTCGTTCAGCATGTGCTTCAAGTAGGAAGCTAGCTCAGAGGATATGGCCGTATGGCAGACTTTGAAATTAGAAATGAATTCTTTAGGAATGTGAAGTATCCTGAGCCCAGTGATAAGTATAAATCCATACAATATGGAAGACTTGATAGATTCATAAATATTGGTCATATCATATTTGGGTGGTGAACACACCAAAGAGTGTTATTCTAGATCTTGTTTTTTTTTTTTTTTTTTTTTTTTTTTTTAACTCTATAGTGCGGAAGTAGAAAAGTAGAATCTTGATTTTTACAGGGAACCCAAATGATTGAATGCTTGTTGTGTTTCTACCTTTTACACATAAATCACCCTTTGATAACAGGTGTGTGTGTACCCACACAACACACACATGCATATATATAATGTACATATTATATATATAGTCCTTCTGATATATATATTCCTTTTGATATATTATTATTAGAAAACTTTAAGTTATCAGTGTAATAATTAGTAGGAAGTATATATAATTAGTTAATATTATATAGGTCTATTTTTTTCATTTTGGAAGTGATAATAGCAACATTGATAGAACTATAATGAAATTTCAGTCATATACACAGTTTGAAGGAATGAATTACAATACAGTCACAACAAAGACCTCAGGTGATCCCAGTAGACACTTTGAAACTGGGATAACCTGAGCAACTATCTATCCCCAGAAATGGGTGTGACCTTGGGTGAGGTGTTCTCTTTAGCTAAAGGCAATCACTGAACATGGATTCAATAGGGAGCCTTCAGCAACTATCACTCCCTCCAGCTGAAGGAATGAGTGCTGTAGCCCTGAGAGGGAGCGCTGGATGGTATACCACTCCATCCACTATGGTCCTACCCTTGTGTGACTCAAATCTATTTGCCTCATGTAATAAATTTCAGAAATAACTATTATAGATTCTAAATTGGTCAAATTTCCTGGGGAAAAGAGGAAGGCTAGAGGTGTGAATTAAAATCCCCCTCCAGTGCACCTGCAACTGGTCTCATAGCTGAAACTGGTACTCATTCTTCCTATCCTCCTACCTGTTATGTATTCCTCTCACCCCCAACTAGCAACTCTGCTACTCCATCTGGCTCATCATGCCGCTGACTCAAACTCCTACACCTTCACAGGCCATAGAAACCATATCAGTCTGCTTATCATCAGAATCAGGGAAGAGTGCCAAGAGACACTTCCAGTAGATCACCTGAGTGCCAATAGCAGTCTTCCTTGTTTTCTCTCCTCCTCCTGATGATGATATGGGTAATTATTGTTGCCTTATTTTGGCACAAGAAGCCTAAAAGGACCAGGTAGCAGTGAGTGCTCAAGTTCAATGACATCTCCTCTGAGAACTAGGACTTTTAAGTCCATAGAGCCTAGAGTTCCAGGGATAAGAAACACACATACTCCAACTGGGTCACTGGGAGCGATGGAAGCAGGACCACACTTACTTCAATCTCTTGTGTCCACGTACTCCATCTATTGAGGACATGGTATTCTGGTCATTGGTTTAGAGTATACACTGCACCCTACTCCATCTTAGGATATCATCTTCAGTTTGTTTCCTCAATTGCTCCTCCAAAAGGTTGTACTTTTGCTATATCAGTCAGCAGCTTCACGGTGGTGAGTATATGATAGGACCAGGAGATCCTATGATCATGTATTCATCCCCACACTTCTTTTGCTATTAAATGAGTTACTTAATCTTTCACGGTGTTATGCAGGATCCCATGTTGGTGGCTCAGATACTCTGTGAGTGCTCAGATAGTGCTACAGGCTGAAGAACTGAGGGCAGGAAAGGAAGAATATATGTATATTCCAGACAAGATGAATTTCTGCACCTTCCAGAGAAGAAGAGGTTCAATATAAACAATGTGTCACCAGTAGGCTAGTTGGTCTCATCAAGAAATGGTGTTTTATTGAGTGTTTACATTTTTCTTGTTTGCTAGTAGATTAAATATGTGACAGTAGCAGTAGTTGCTGTGGATCAACAGTGGTTTTGTTGGGTTCAAGCCCATTCTACTGGGCAATGTGTAGATCCCATCATGGCCGCCAAAGCCTCTTCATCCATGTACTTTTCTGCCACCACTGGAGACTGGCTGATGCCCACTGACTGAAATGTTCCATCTAATTGATTGCTTAGTCCCTTGTTTTGGAGCATACAATCTGGTGTTTAGATGTGATTCAAAGATCTTTATGGTATTCACTCTCATAGGCCCATCTACTCCCTATTTTCCAAACCTCATTGTCCCTGATCTTCCAGTCACTCTCCCTCTGGACCTGTACTCAATCAGCCAAACCATCTGACTTTATTCATAGTCCCTATGTATATTCTTACTTTGGGACGTTTTTCTTTTCATATAAGGTAGATGGCCTGGTGTATTCAACACTCTGCCTTCCAGGAAAGGTTCTCTTACCGCCCTCTTTTACGGCTACACCTAAGTAGGCTGTAGTATAGCAGCCATCTATTCTGTGTGCACCCACATACCTGCCACATACCAAGCTGAGAAAGCTTGGTCTTCTTCCTTCTCAGTCACTTGGCCATAAGTGTGAGTTGAGGGGAAGACACTGATACAACAGTGATTGAAAATGTGGTTGTCAGGGTTACCTGCAATTATCTCCTGGTCATACTTATGCCTGATGCCAAATATAACACTTTAATCTTACTCAAGTTGATGGTGGTGCCACCTGACCTTTCGGCCTGATACATTTCAAATACCCTAGTTCACGATGAGCAATTATAGCCCCTTGGTCAGTTGATTGTACCATTGTTGGGCATTCTTGTTCCCACAGGGTCCAATATTCTGCCAAAACCCATATTATAAATGGTCTATAATTCTCCGCTACAGATGGCATGACTTTGCAGGAGAACCCTAAGGGTTTGTGTTGTGATTCCTTTATTAGGGTCCACCACTATCTCCACACAGATTTTTTTTTTTTTTTATTGCTACTACTTCTGATGTTCCAGAGTAAACTGGGTTGTATAGCACAAGTGGCAGAAGCACTTGCATCATATCCTGACCTGGTTACGGTACCTGTTTCTACCGGGGATACCCTACTCAAAAGTGACAGTCTACATATTACCTGATAAATAAGTCAGAGTAGAATAGGCTGCCTGCAGAACCCAAATGTCTGAAAGACATTGTGCTTCTTACTTAGTGTTTGGAGATATGAAATACAACAATTTGTCCCTATTTATAGGACTTGTCTTGCTTTGTTCCAAACCATGTGCCCCCCAAAAACTTCACTGATGTTATGGGCTACTGTACCTTCATAGGATTTGTCTGCCACTGCTAAACATACGTGTTTTACCAAAAACCTTCCATATATTTGCCATTTCTCACTCAACTTGTTTGATTAACATGATGCCATTAACAAAATTGACAAATGAAATATGCAACAAAATATCTGGATGGTCCAGATCCCTTTGGACCATTTTATAAGAGAACATGGGAGAGTTAACATAGCCCTGGGATGTGACTGAAAATGAATAATGACTTTTTTATTCCTAGTGAATGAGAAATGTTCTGATGGTCCTTTCTTATAGGAATAGAAAAGAATGCATCACTATGGCTAAATATATTATACGGGAGGTTATGTTAATCTGCTCACACAGAGGTACAGCATCTGGCATAGCAGATGGAATGTGAACTACCACTTAGTTACATTAATAGTTGCACACTGTCATTCTCTAGGTTTGCTCTGATTTTTGTAGGAGTCAGATTAGGAAATTAACTTAGAATATGATAGGAATTACCATTATTTAGGAATCTAAGAGTAGCACTAACCTCAGCCATTCCCCCAGGGAATGACATGCTATGGTGATAACTGGAATATAAAATATAAATTGTGGAATATTAATATATAGTGGAAGATGTATATATAATATATAAGTAGTGGAATAAAATATTAAGAAGTAGAATATAATTATTTTTGTACAAGATGGGCCTCAACTTTTAAAAGAAGTTTAAATTTAAATCTACTTCTATATTTATAATTTGAAAAACTACTGTATTATTTTTTATTTTAGAAGTTGAAGTTTATCAGTGCTAAGAAATCATCAAACAACAAGCAATATATACTGAAGTATGGCAAGGGTTTTAGAAATGTAAATGCGATTTTGCCTTTGACATCAGTCTTCAAATAAACTACCTGGAGTATTCTCTGCCTCTTGGGACACTTAAGAGGTGCTGGGAAATAAGGCTTTTGTATTTTATTATTTCAAATTTAACAAGAGACTTAGAAATACAGGAAAATAAACACCATTTTAATTATGGAAGGATATGCCAATAGGGCTCTAATCAGCCCTCCTTCCAGTAAGATTTATATAGACATAGAAGAAAAGGAAAACGCAGAAGAGAAGAGCTTTTTCACAAACTTTCCTGTGTACTGTACTGTGTGCCAAGCACTTCATGCACATCAGTCCATTTTCTTCTATGGTAATTTGGCCCAGAATATATTACTAGTTTCACTTCACAGACTAGAAGAGAATGGTTCGGAGCGGTCAGATACCATGCCACCATCCAGTAGCTACAAAGTGGTGGAGCTGGCTTTGGAAACACTACTGAGTCCTCATTAGTGGGCACCGTGTTGAGTCAGGGCTCTACAGCACCATATTAATTGATTGTTCTCAAGAATCGTACAAAGGAGATACAGTTCCTTCCCCCTTTGTGGGTGAGGAAAATGCTCCTCAGGAGGCTAGCTAACTTACCAAGGCCCCTCAGCGAGCACGGCCGGACTTTCACTCAGCACATCTCAGCCACTCTGCCATCATGTGGATGTCCCCCCACCCTCAGTCTACCACATGGAGCCTGTCAGGGAAATGCACGGTGTTTAATATTGATTGGAGTCTAATCAGACCAGTTTGGGAATTACTAACAAAGGAGATGAGCTTAAAATTAATTAAAATTCCTAAGATTCTGTAACACAAATGGTATCTGCCTGAATTACTAGTGTGCTAGAAATCATTGCTAAGTGTGAGCCAGTTGTGAATGTGTCTGGGGTCTTAAGGGTGAATATCACATAACTCCTGTTACCCAGGAATCTGTACTTTAACCAAAAATACTAGTTTGACCCAACCAATCCAAACTATCAAATATAATTAAGACAGAGTGATCTGTAATGATATATTACAATATTTACCAAATATCCAGAATAGGTATAAAGGCTCGCAAAACTGAAATGAGAATTAAGAGACAGTAGATGTCCTTTGAAGAGAGTTTAATTCTTTGTATTAAGATTCCTGAAATTCCAGCACAGCCAGTGCTTCATCCACTATGCTTTTGTTCGAACCCTATTTGAGGAAGACAGTGGTACCACTTGTCATGCAGACTGACAAGGATTCTGTTGTTTAGAAAAGTTCTTTCACTTTTTGTTTTATTTTGTTCCCTATTCTAAGAAAGAAGTTCCAGGTACCAAAATAGGTTAAAAAAAAAAAAAAAGAAGAAGAAGAAGAAGAGTGAGAAAAACAGTATCTTTCATATAAATATCTTATAGGTCTTTAACCTATAATATAGTTCCATTTAAAAATAAATAATTAGTTAATAAGCCTA
Source organism: Canis lupus dingo (assembly GCF_003254725.2). Classification (NCBI taxonomy): domain Eukaryota; kingdom Metazoa; phylum Chordata; class Mammalia; order Carnivora; family Canidae; genus Canis; species Canis lupus. The sequence goes on along the minus strand of NC_064243.1, from coordinate 22,077,398 downwards.
AATGCTAGTGTGTGAGACATAAAGCTATCTATTATTCTGCATTAATGAATATCCACCAAGAATCCTTAGATAGCTTTTGCTTTCCCTGACAATATTGACAAAACACATTTCTTTTATTTAGATTATGTCTGACTTCGATATATTGTAGAACACAAGAAAAATTCACTTGAAATAAAAAAAAAAAATAACCCATTCTCGAAGTAAAACATGCATTGTAAACCAAGAAAAGTTGAATAGAAAAGCCATTCTCCCATGTTTCCTGATATTTTTCAGTTCCAGTTCCTATTTAAGTGATGAGTTCCCTGATAATCAGATAAAATATTCTTTAGTTCTGAAAGGTATCAACTGAGTTTATGTATATGAAAATGTAAGAAAGCAGACTACACTATTTTGAATAAAGAAGAATGATTCTTTCTCTAAACGATTTTCTCCTACCAGCATGGCAGTTATGTGGAAGAGGAAAAAAATGAAAATGCTATGTAGCTTGTTTTCTATCCTACTCTTGCCTCGTCTTCTTGATTTTATAAATAGAAAGAGGCAAGAGATAACAGAATTGGGGGCCCAAACCTAAGCCTTTGGATCTCATGAATGCCATGTCCAATTTCTGACATACAGACCACCTGCTTTCCTTTCCTACGTGAGCCTTGCTTCTCATTATTTAATATGAGCCTTTGAGCCCAATTCTGATCAGATATCTTAGGTCTTTACCACACTTGCCTAGAAAGGATAACATGACCCTTGGGGAAATTCAACTGAGTGAAGTGGTAAATACCTTTTGCTTTTTATATCAGGAGCAATAACAACATAAATAAAACCTCATACCAAATATGTCATTTCTTGCACATAAAATATTATCCTAGAAGTTATTCCTATTTTCTGAATGCAGATGCTAAGTTAAATTGCTCTCGCTTCTCGTCTAATAGAGAAGTTTGGAGCAGAACAAATCATTACCCTGAGTCCCTGGAGTATTTAAATACAAGATGTAGGGGGTAGCACAGTGGAGGGCTTGAGGGTTTCTTTCTATGGGAATCAGAGGAACTCATTGCTGAGGATGTGACAAGTGAGCTGAGACGGACTTTGAAGTAGAATTATGATTTTGCCAAGCTGTCAAGAAGGGCAAAGAAATGGCTGATAGAAGAAATGCTACACCCAAAGCCTAGGAAATAACACGGAAGCAGAAGTGTATGTTCGGAGGGGTATGCGTGACTTGGTAAAACTGGAGAGACACGCAGGGGCTGGATATGCAATGAATATGCATTTCAAATATGCAAAGAAAATTGGGCTCTTTGTTGAGCCTATGTAGGATGTTGATGTCTGGAATGTAAGGGATGCTATTGGCGTTTTTAAAAGAGAGCTCTGAAAGTATTGCTGGGGATTGCTATGTTGGCAGTGGTGGAGAAGGGACTGGAAATAGCAAAAATGATTGGGAAAGTGCATCAGCAAGAGGCTAAGCAAGACAGATTAAGGCCACCTACCGCAGCAGCACAGAAAGAGTGAGTAGATATATTAGAAGATCTTCACCCATGGAGATCGTCTATTAATGTATAGAGAATGTTTAAGAACCTGGGATGATTCCTAGATTCTTGATTTAAATGAATAAATGGCAAAGCCATCACTCCCAAAGGTGGAAGTCCACCAAGAGTGAATTAAATTTATTTTGGCAGAAAGAGCCTTGATTTTGAGTTCATTGAGGGCCCGTGTCTTGATGGCCTCTGCACTTCAAGCACCTGGTAAGGGGAAGACTCTCAACTACTCATTACTAGTTAACTGATGACGCCAAGTAGTGTCAATTATGTTAGAGTAGAAAAGGAGGCAAAAAAAGGTACATTTTTAAAAGATCTCAAAGCATATAATTCAAATAGGCAAAATTAGTAGTCTGACTGACAAACAGCATTCGTTCATACATACTAGGAAGACTGGAACAGAAGGAAAAAATGAACCCAGGTATTTTATAATATCCTCAAAGGGAAATAGTCATGGTCTGAACTGAATGGCAACTCTGTTCATAGGCAGAAAGATAAATTCAAAGAATAATATGGAAGAGGAAATGATTAGCAGTTTGCATTTGAATTGAAAAGGAGCGATTGACGCTGACTGGAAATCCTGTAAGTTATTGGCATTGCTGATGGTAATGAAAAAGCTTACGGGAGAGTTGACAGGGCCTTATTATGTATCCTTAGTTCCTTGATAGGACTTAAGTGAATCATTCTCCCACTGATAGTCGACTCCTCCTTGCTGAACGTATTTTACCCAGCTTTGAGAAAGGGACTCATCGTGCTACCATCTTGGAAGATTGAGCTAAAGGGTCATGCATGAACATAAGATAATCATGGAGTCCTGTCACTGCCAGGACTGGACAGATTGATTTGATTAGCCTTTAACTATCAGAAGAGTAAAAGTGATCACTTCTCTTTATTCTCTCTCTTCTTTGTCTCTCCTTCTGTCTGTGGCAGACACAGATTAGAACCAAGAAATAAATTAGAAATAAAAGGACTAACTTTGGCTCCCTGCTGTCTGGAAATAAAATCCATTTAATTTACCCTGACTACCCTTGTTATAGTGTTAAATATAGACTAAATAGTTTAATATGGATTTATGTAATGAGTTCACAAATTGATTTTGCAGTGTCTGTTTGCTCTAGGAAACAAACATCTACTTACTGTGGTTTGACTGGCACACCTGTAGGAGGACTCACTTTGATAGGATGGATTTTATTAAAAAATAAAAAATCCAACCTATGATCATTTTAGTATCCCAGTGTCTTAAAAATACGAGTCAAAAACAAAACAAAACAGTGGTTTAGGAGATCTAGTTATCTCTTAGCGGAAGCAGTCTCTGTTGGATGGTGATACTAATGTCTCATCTCTGAGTGACAGGATTAAAAATAAAAGACCTTGACCCTGTGTCTGTAAAGCCTCCACTTCTTCTTTTCCCTTGTTCACGAAATCATATCTACCTTATTTAAATATTAATTATTTAACCTGAACTGTACGTGAGGAATTTGTAAAATAAAATCCTTGCAAGTTTGAAGATGAATCCAGAGAGGTGCCTCTCTCAGCCAGGCCCCCACCTTCTCTACCTCGGGTGGCCAAATTTGATGTAATTGTAATTGGTGACGGGACATGTCAGCCAATCATTCTCAGAATGGCTACTAAGATTTGTAATTATAATGTCCTTTATTCCTATTTAAATTCAACAGTCTCTTCACATTACTATTCCTTCTCTTGAAACATGGAAATTTGGGTGTGGGGGTTGGGGAGGGTTAAGAGACAGGATTTTGCTTTCTTGAAATGTACACTTTTTCACAGTCTGTCCTGTCTCTCTAAGGCACCATAGACAGGGGAGGCCCACTATCAAGAATGGTAATTTACAATCTAAGAGTGCTTAATCTAAAATCTGTCCTTGTCAAAGGAGAACACATTGGTCCCCGTGCAGCAGTAATGGGAATTTTATTTCAGCGTAAGATTCAATGTGGGCTTTCAATTGTATTCTTTATACTACCCCGTCCTTATCAATTTATGCAACGCGCAGGCCTTGTGGGTCTTTAACCTTATTCTACTTTTAAAATAGAAAACACTAAATGTAGTAAATAGTCCAATCTACATCTGAAAATGTATAAACTAACCTTGTAAACTGGCTGTAAACAGAAAAACAAAAAAAAATTGTATAGTTATGCCTGGGTCTAGCTTTATTATTAATCATTTCTCCTGGTGATTAAAATTTAAGTCTCCAAAGAGAACTTTTTCCTCAATAGACCTGTCTCTCTTTCACTGTAACCATTTTATATCCTAAAATTAATTTACTTAATTTCCACTTTCACATACATTAGATTTTTGCCTACCAAGGTTTTATATAATACTTTAAAGTAAAAATTGCCTCAGGTAGCCAATAATTAAAATAAATCTATAATCTGTATACCTATTTTTTTGCTAACATATCATGAAGCAACATGCTAAATAAAGTCAATGACATTTTAAATTACTAATCATGGATATTTTTGCTTTAATTCTATTTATCAATCTTTGTTTTTTATTTTTATTATTTTTTTATTTTTTTAAGATTTTATTTATTTATTCATGAGAGACACAGAGAGAGAGACAGAGACATAGGCAGAGGGAGGAGCAGGCTCCATGCAGGGAGCCCAACATGGGACTCCATCCTGGGACTCCAGGATCATGCCCTGGGCCAAAGGCAGACGCCCAACTGCTGAGCCACCCAGGTGTCCCTCAACCTTTGTTTTTTTAGAAACCTTTAAGGATGTCTCTCCCTCATAGTTTCCACATCATATACACAACATTGTTTTGCTTCAGCAAACATGTATTATAATTTTATTGCTCCTGGTTTACTGGCCTAAGATTAGTTAACTAGCAACATCCGGCTTATGAGTCCTGTCTCATTGGGTTTCCACTTGCTCATTCCTTATTTATCGTATTTATATGTGCTTCTGTGGATCCCTAAATTCTTCATTGGTTTCTACTTCTCCTTACCCCTGTAAGACTGGCCCATCCTTTCCTTCATAACAGATTTTATGAGGGAGCAATTAATTGTGAATCATGTTCACCTTGATTTTCTCTTCCACTAGCTTTCCCAAGGCATCATGGATCAACAAAACAAGACAAAACAAAATAAAACCAAAAACACAATCATTATCGCATCGTCATCATCTACCCTTCCTCCTCCTTCTCCTCTTCATCATACTCATACCAAGTTTTCCTCTTTTGGGTTTTAACACAATGTTCTCTCCCCAAACCTCAGTTCCTCTGTTTTCTAATTATCCCAAATTGGAGTGACAATTAGTGGACTGGAGACGGGAGAGTGATGACTGGGGATGAGATATACATGTTATTTTCCATATATTCTCACTGTGGGAGATGCCATGTATCCAGGTTGCCTTGGCAATGACTTGATTTCTGATATGTGAAACCCTCTCTGCCTGAGGAAGCATAGCAAAGGCACAGTATAGATGGTTAGCAACGCGGATGAGCAGTGATGATATTAGAAGTGTGTACTGTATGTTGGTTCAGTTTTTCCTAACATGTGAAAACAAAGCACCTCCACTACAGGGTCTTAACCAACTCTCACAAGCTTGTTCTTTTTATTCAAAAAGATTTGAGATTAAGAAAGAGTAGCTGGGCAGTCACAGACATTCAGAATAAATACTCACCATTATACACAGAGTAGTGCCACCTTCATGATGTCCATATCCTAATCTCTAGATCTTTTGGACACCTTATGTTACTTTGCAAAAGGGAATTAAAGTTGCATATGGAATGAAGGTTAGTAATCAGCTGACCTTAAAATAGGGAAGTTATCCTGAATTACCCAAGTAGACCCAATATAATCACAAGCGTTCTTAAGAGTGGAAGAGGTAGGCAAGAGAAAAGGTCAAAGGGATGGGAAAAGTACATGGCCTGGAAATACTGGCTTTGAAGAAGGAGGAAGGGCCTACAAGTCAAAGAAGGTGAGTGAATAGCCTCTATAAGCTGGAAAAGAAAAGAAGACGGATTCATCTTTAGAACCACCATAAAGGAGCACAGTTTTGCCAACACCTTGACTTTGACACAGGGGGATCCATGCAGCTTTCTAACCTCCAGAACTATAAAGTAAAATAATACTCGTTCTAAGCCACTAAGTTTGTGGTCATTTGCTACAGCAACAACAGAACATGAATATATTCAGACTCAAGTTTTTTGTTTTTTGTTTTTTTTTTTAATATTTTAGTTACTGATTCATGAGAGACACACAGAGGCAGAGACATTGGCAGAGGGAGAGGCAACCTGTCTGCGAAGAGCCTGATACAGAACTTGATCCCAGGACCTTGGGATCACGACCTGGGCCAAAGGCAAATGCTCAACTACTGAGCCACCCAGGTGCCCCTGGACTCAAGTTTCTTGAATTAATTTCTCCTCTATGTTCTGATCACTTTGGATAATTCTTACAGAAGTTGTACAACATTGAACCAACAGAATTTTTATGTTAATTCTTAGGACTGTCATTCCTAAGGAACTGTCTCCATATTTTACAAGAAGAGTTCCTTATGGAGTTGCAGAAATGGGGGTTCCCTTTGTGGCTCTTACTCTAAATAGGAAGAGAATTCCTGCTAAGTAGTTTAAAAATCTCCCTTATCATCCCAGTACTCAGAATGATCTCCAGAACCGGAGGATATAGTCTCCCCTGGGAGAAAACAGAAGTCAAGAATGGTGTTACTCTCGGGATAAGTGTATGGGAGCTCTCATGTTCAACAGTTTTTCCTGGAATTAATAAGTGAAGGCCAAGGATTATCTTAAAGATCTGTAGCAAGAACTGAGCAGCAGTGAGGCCAAATAGAAGAAGAAAAATGTGTACAGGAAAAGCATTCCAAGTTAGACAGAGTCAGAGAGCTTTATTTTAGCCAAAATAACTGAGGATCTTTACAAATCCCTTAGTAAAGAATTCAATCAGAAGCCAGTCCTGGTCTTTATTTTTCCCAAGATACTGGATTCAACAGTGTCAAGTTCTCATCACGATTTGTAACTTAAGTAAACTCCCAAAATCACCTAGTCATATTCTTAATTTTTATTTTTTCTTAAGGACCCTAAAGGGTATTGTTATAAGGACTTACTTGGATTGTTTAAACCCTACCTAACAGCTTAATCAAATTCTGATGTCTGGAGTAGGGAAACCATCAAAAAGTTCCCCTTAAAACACTCTATGTGACCAATCTTTACATTTCTTTTCAATAAAACAGAAACATGAAGCTTACTTGAACCAAGTAGAAGAATTAGCACAGCTCCATTTTTAAATTTTATTTATTTATTTATTTATTTATTTATTTATTTATTTATTTATTTATTTATAACCACAGCTCCCTCTAAAACTGCATTGCTGATCCTGGTTCTTAAGCTGAGAATGTGCAAAGTTATCCATTTCCAGGTGTTTGCCAAAATTGTTGTCCTTTAAAAAATGATCTGTCTTATGGACTCACTAATGGTGAAATACAAGCAGAATCAGTCATTCAAACTGGATAAAGTGAGTATTTTATCCTTTATACAAAACCCTTCTCTGTTCCACGTTAACTTCTGGTGGCATGTTTTCTTACGTCATTGATACCTAGCACACTGAACAATGACGCCATTATCATTTCCAGCAATGATTTCCTATTAGTTTGCATTGTATTTAAATTGGTTTTCTTAAGAAGAAAGTTAAAGAGCGTAGAGCCTTCTTTTTGAATATGAAAGCAGATCGGCCAGCAATGAATATGAACCCAACAGTTGAAAAGTTTGTGATGCTTGACAATATGAATATTCTCTAAAAGGAACTCTATCCAATTGTGTGTCATTTATAATAAATATGGCCACGCTTTCCTCATAGTGATAAGACCAGCATAGTCATTAGTTTCTTAAAGCAGCACAATGCTTATATTTATATATTTTTTAATAATTCTTTTTCCTCTTATGCCTCTGCTGTTCTCTATCTTATCTGGAAAATGGGAGAAGAAAATATATGAGATGTGATAGGATATAAAAATATGAAAAATACTGTTCTTGGTACCTTCCCCATTTCCAGTAAACTCTGGCATTTTTATAGCCAGGGATACACACAGCTTTCATGGCCCAGTCACATGTTTTGCCTTTGTAGGTCCTTTTCTCCATTAAAAAAAAAAAAAAAAAAGAATTATACTTTATATCTGGATTAGTATAAAGACTAATATAATCCAGGTTGGATTATAGTCCTTTCTTTACCCTGATGATTAAAAAAAATAAATAAAGCATCTTCCTTGGTCCTTAAAAGTCCCATGGGCCCTTGGCACTGTACCTACTGTATCCAATGGTTAAGTCAGCCCTGTTACAGCCACACAATGGTTACACTTTTAGCAAATTTGGCCTACCTTTCTAAGTGCTCTGAAGTCTTTTGATACATGACAATTAATCAATTGTTTCATTATTCCAATTTTCATATTGCTTAATAAATCATTTTTATTTTAAAATCATTTTTATGTCATAGGTATATTCTCTAAGGTTGTGCCAATTAATTTTTTAATCAATGGAATCATTCTTTTTCATTAACCTGTGTTATTACCACAAAGGAATTGAATTTTTATTTCATATCAATTTCCAATTCAAATAGCATCTAACTTTTCAGCTTTGAGAATCTTGACTTCTAATTTCTTAATACTCTCCTTCAACCATTAGTGCACAGTTTTGTACTAGAACTCTTGTTCTGTCACTCGTGCTCATATTTGTGAGAGGTGTTAGGATTTAAAAAAATCTTTTATTAATGAAAGTGATTATCCCTAACTTATCTGTGATGTCACTTATGATACTAATATGTCTGGGTTTTTTTCTTTAAGCAAAAACGTACAGGAAAATATTTTTAATATCTTTAATATTACTCATTAGAGGCAAATAGTTATCCACATTATTTAAGGAGCAAATAGATCTCTAAATACCAGTTGGTATTGATCTCTAAGTACCAATACCAGCATGCTAGTGCATACTCTCACTGCCTGATAATTAAAACTATCTTTTTAGCAGGTTAGGCCTTGGCTTAATGCTCTATGCTATGCAAAAAAAGTATTCCAGAACTGCTGTTTTGAGGGGTGTTTTAAGAAATGTGCAGTGTTTCTTGACGCTAAGACTATCCTAACCAGTTCAACCAAGTTCCCAAAGTTAATAATTTTTCACAGTTTACGCAGAATGTCTTAGGATTTAGGAAAATTTGAGGGTAAACTCTGATGCCATGCTCCACAGTTAATTTACAGCCTTGCTCTGTAAACTGCATGTCCTGGGGTCATCCTATTCTTAGTGCCTGTGGCAGCTGCATCCTAATGGAATGTCAGGAGTTGATACAGAATGCCAACATCGTTTTCACATCCTCAAGCAGTATTTCATCCCACAAGGGTGTCAATCTCAGCAGGAGTTGAGGCCCAACTACCTACAGCATATGAATATAAGAGAGATGAGCTATTTTAGTGGATGCATGCTAAGTTGGAAACTGTAAATCAAAGACTTCCAATAACTTGATATTTAGTGTACTTAGAACTCATATAGCCATTATAAATCCAAGTGGTTTCAGCTAGCTTTTCATTTCTAAAATACTAGAAAAGAGATAATATCCAAGAGAATAGAAATAATAAAAATATATCACATATATGTCCTTATGTAAGTACATATTTATACTTAGTTTGGCTCTTTGACAAAACAACAAGAACCAAACCAAAACAAAAACCTCTTTCCTTTTTAAGAGATGGACTTTAAAATTCAGTTAATTATAAATACTATTAGTTAACAAAACCCAACTGGACTGAAATTTTCACTGATTTCTAATTTTAGACTTCGAAGTCATTAAGAACTCTGTGAACCGTCTTTATTATGAGAATTCTGAAAATTCTAAGAGATTTAGTACAATGTCAGATTGCTATAGAATAACCATTTCGTTATTCTTAGACTCATTATACTGGTGATCAAAGTTATTTCTTAGACTTCAAAATTTAGAGAAGATGTTAGTGTTAATCTTAACTAGAATACATTTAAAAAGATTTTTAAAAATTGTTGATCATTAGAATACTGAGAGGTTTTTTGTATTTTTTTTTTTTTTTTAAGTTTAGTGCACCAGGAAGCTGTATTTTTAACAAGCAAGCCAGGTGACTCAAAATCAAGCAAGTTTTGGAGCCAACGCCTTAAGCAAGTGAACTGTATAAATAATGTGTTCTGTCTTCTTAATTTCTGCTTAGCTTTCAATACCCCCCCAAAATATGTATGTAAATGCATGATTAATTATTAGATGAATTAGCAATTAGTCCATGATTAGAAAATGAGCATTATTAACCAAGCATACTTATTATATCATGAACAATGTTTTCTTTTCTTTCTTTTTTTTTTTTTTTTTTTAGATTTTATTTATTTATTCATGAGAGACACAGAGAGAGAGAGAGAGGCAAAGACACAGGCAGAGGGAGAAGCAGGCTCCATGCAGGGAGCCCGATGCAGGACTGGATCCCAGGACTCCAGGATCACACCCTGGGCCAAAGGGAGGCGCTAAACTGCTGAACCACCCAGGGATCCCCACTCATAAATCTGATATAATATCAATGTGTTCACTTTATTACAACAATGTTTTAGGAATAGAAATTTCCTAGGTAGGTATTTTGATGGAGTAAGAAAGAATGTGAATCTGCAGCTCTTCTGTGAATGTGTTGGAATTCACCAAACTCAGGATCTAATGTGTTTATTTTACTTCTAATTATCAGCCTACCTGTCTATCTCTTAAGAGGTAAGGAGGCCTTATTTTTTCTTCCTTATATCCATGCCAGTACCTGTCACAGAATCTGATATATTGTAGATCCTGGAACACTTGTTGAGGAAATGAATTACTGTCCATTGTGTATACACACATGTGCACAAACAGTCTAGGCTTTTTAATGCTAGCAACGAATCACATGAATAGATTCAAAATTACAGTCTTTCTCTAACATGAGTGGCTCTGTTACTGTTAAATGCGCATCCTGCAGCATTGCTATATTGTTGTTGCACTACTATTACTATTATCATGACCATTAACATTAAAATAAAGTGTGCTTGCATAAGGGCTTTAATCTTTTGATAGCAAAGCATCGTGAAGAACCTATTACAATTGCATCACGCGTCTTATCACTCTGAGTAAGAGCTAGATACACAGCGTTTGCCAACAAATTTCAAAAGATTGTCAGCCTTGGGAAAATAGTCATCAGAAGACTGGCTGAGGGGGCTTCTCAGCTTAATACATTGGAGCCCATGACATATTTTGAACCCTGACCTCAGAGAAGGAAGCTTTGGGCATGTTAACAGGATAGGTCAGCCAAATCCCATCTGTTTGATCTTATTAGGATACCCTCGGGATTTAGGTTCTGACCTCCTATGATTATTGACACCTATTTAATTTATCTTTTCATCCATAGCCCAGCCTAGTACAGCTGCCATGGCACATGTAAATACATCACTGTTGCCAGCACAGGCTGATTGGCATTCATGCTTGAGTGTCTTTTTTATTTTCTCCTTGGCTGCTGGGAGTAGCCTGAGCAGCGTGGAAACTAAAGAGCTTCATCTATTAGGCATGACAGATTTGTATTCAGCGGTAAACGCCTGACCTTGCTCTACTGCCTCATCCATTCCCATCATCCTCTCGCCAGATGAAAGAGTCTGCTGAACTCCTGCTTCCTGGCTGTTTCCTTGGCAACCATAACTGAGTCAATCTGAGAGAATAACTAATAGAATACCCTGGTAGTGGGATTAAGTGCTAGCAAAAAATAAATAAATTAATGGGGAAAAAAAACCCTCACATCACCCACAGAATTATAAATGAGAAATGTCTAAAACTGAGGTGTTAAAAAAATACCCATCAATGAAATTATGATTTCATTATTAACCCGTTTCACTTTGTGGTAATACAGAGTTTCCCCAAGGGATTGTAGCCTGAGAGCAGAGGACTCAAGCTTTTAGCATCCATTTGAGTTATGTGATGGAAACAGGTTGGCTTTGCAATAAAACTTGTATGGTTTTATTTTATTTTATTTTTTTAAAGGTTTTATTTATTTATTCATGAGAGACACACACAGAGAGAGAGAGTCAGAGACACAGGCAGAGGGAGAAGCAGGCTCCATGCAGGGAGCCCGACGTGGGACTCGATCCCGGGACCCCAGGATCATGCCCTGGGCAGAAAGCAGGCACTAAACTGCTGAGACCCCCAGGGATCCCCCTAAAACTTGCATTGTTTTAGATGTTGGATGAGTGAGTGGAGGATGTGTACAACTGGAGAACTGTGCAACAGATTGTGAACTATCTACTTTCCCCCTTTTTTTGAAGTTGATACACCTTTTTTAAGCTATTAGACCTGGAGGATCATAAACATGCAAGTTTCATTTTTCTCTAGGAGTCGGTCACGTTTTGCCCCAATTCTTACTATCTGAAAGATTCATCAGCATTCTTGCTTTGTGTTATTTTTTTGACAACACATCACAAGGTTGTCAAAAGTCTAAGAATCCCTGTGGAATTCTTAAATTTGCAGGGAAATTCATAGCATCAGCTGAAAACTAAACTCCTAAATTGTTCAGTGAAACTTTGATGGAATTTTATGGAATGATTCCAGATGATTTTATGTCTTAATAAGAATGTGTGCAACTAAGAGATCCAGTACAGAGAGATCCAGCAGAGATTGTAGGATATTCGGATAAAATATTTTCTTTTTTTTTTTTTGAATAAACTATTTTCTATTCTGGACATCCCTAACAATTCCATCATTCTTTATGAGTTTTGCCTTGAGTGAAGAGAAATTTTAAGTGATTTCTAAAAATCTACTTTGTCTATTATTCTAAACTTATTTTTCTACTCATATGTAATATTTGGTAAGGCTGTTTAACATAAATGTACTTAACTGGGTCTGATAAATAATAGAGGATAGTAATAATGTAATAACACTCATTCAGATAATCTCCTACTCTAGAGTTCCATATTAAATACAAGCTTAGAGTGATTTGAATTATGATTATGTATCACTATTACAACAAATTCTGAGAGTACAGTTAACTTCTATAATAAAAATCTTCATTACAGTTGGCAACAAAATATAACAAAGCTTATTTATCTGTTTTCTAATTAAAATAGAATATCAGATTTGTGTTTAATGCCCCTGATTAGAATGGACATTTTGCTTTGCAGTCTTTTATAAAGGTTAAATATAAATATACGCCAATTATCATGGCTGATACTCTTTTCAGGAGCTCTAATTAATCATAAAACAAAGTTTGAAGGAGATGAACACCCGTCAGAGCCAGGTCAAACTGTAGACGTGACTGTTCACCCATCTTCAGAGAGATATGGAATTTGATGGTCTTTCTTGCTGTGGGTATCCTCTGTCCATCACAGAGGAAGCAACTGCCTTTGCTGGTAGAACTGATAAGGGAAAGGCTCTCAGATAGTGTTTTTGAGTTGTTCTGAGAAAATGGAACAAAACTTACTAGTTTCCTACTGCTGCTGTGACATATTACCACACGTTAAGTAGCTTAAGCCAACACAAATGTGTTATCTCACAGTTCTGGAAATTAGAAGTCAAAATCAGTCTATGCAGGCTGAAGTCAAGGTGTTGGCAGGAGTGATTCCTCTGGAACCTCAGGGAGAATCATTTTATTGCCTTTTTCAACTTGAAGAGGCTGTTGGTGTTCCCTGGCCCCTGCTCATGGCCCCTTCCTCATTGGTCAAACTCTAGCTTCCGTTGCCACGTCCACTGTTCACTTTGACCCCTGGCCTCCTTTTTTAGGATCTTTGTGATTGCATTGGGCTCACTTGGATAATCCAGAGTAATCTCCCTGTCTCAAAGTCCTTAACGTATTCATATCTGTAAAGTCTCTTTTACCGTGTCAATGAACATATTCATACTTCCCAGGGATTAGAATTGGGATGGTTACCATTATTTGGGGGAGGAGGATCCTTGTTCAGTCTACCACAAACACAAACAGCGGAGTCTTCTGTAAGGCATGCAGAGTAGGGATGCCACACATATTTCTCAAATTAATAAATGAGAATGAATACACAGAGATGTACAAGAAATAATATGAAAATGCACAGGAGTCAAAAAGAAATAGAATGAAGGGGTTATACTTTTTATTGGAGTTTATGGCTTTGTGGTGGTTCTAGACCCCTTTAACTTTATTCCAGGACATATCAATAAGGAGAGAGGGAGGCAGGATAGAAAAAGAGGAGAGATTAAAAAGAGACCCCAAGCAATTGTTTAAAAATCAGCTTATGGTTTATGATATGATAATTATTATTATGATCCTTGTCTGTGATAGCATTACCATAATTACCATGCTAAAAATATCATAACTACTCTGTAATGAAGTAAAACGTATTAATATTTATTGTGGTGTGTTTTACACAAAATACATCCTCAAAAGGTTTGTATAGCTAAATAATGTAGTTGGAAACATGTATCAAGAGAAAGAAAGAAAAGGGAAGGTAAAAAAAAAAAAAGATGAAGCGCAAAGGAAAGTTGGCTTTTATGGTGTTTGAAATGAGTTTTTAGGGAATGATAACAAAAAGTTTGAAGGAAGAAAAGCCTAGTATGATAAAAATAGAGCTATAATATACATTTATTTGTTTATTCAATAATAAGTCACTTGATTCAATTTTCTATTCAAGTGGTTGATGAATAACTGTAGCCAATCTTTGTTTTAAATTTACACAACTTCTATATTGTTTTCTCCATTTTGGAAACATTCAACGATGTAGAGTGAGTCTTTTTTTTTTTTTTTGTCAAGGAAAAAGTGAGCCCTCTACTTCCCTGTGTCCCTTTCCTTATCCGGTCCACCTGGGCCATCATTCTGCTCACACTACCTCCTGCTGCTGCCCATAAGCTCTTCTCTCTTCACCTTGACCAACCACAAAGACGTTTATACAAAGAAAGCTGAGGAGTGTCTACCAACTATATGCCTGGTATGATGTCAAATTAAAAAATACCTACTTCAAGGAGCACAGACTTGACTGAGGGAGATCAACAAAGATGCCAATAAATTGGAGAAACCAGACTAATATATTTGTATTCCATATTCATGCATCTTTTAAGGCACCAAGTATATCCAGTCTGTATTACGATCCTGCATTAGCTGGCTTGGGCTGCCATAACCAAATACCACAGACTGGGTAGCGTATAAGCAACAGAAACTCATTTCTTACGGTCTTGAGGGCTAGAAGTCCAAGATCAGGGTGCTAGCATGGTCTGATGGGAACTCTCTTCTGTGTTGCAGACTTCTTGTGTTATCTTCTTATGGGGAAAGTGTGAAAGATCTCTCTGAGGCGTCCTTTATAAGGGTACCAATCCCATTTATGAGGGTCCTACCCTCATGACCTAATCACCTCCCAAAGTCTCTACCTACTAATACTATCATGTTGGTCATCAGGTTTTCAACGTGTGAATTTTAGGGTGACATACACATTCAGAACATCACATTTTGATATTCATGTCCAACATTTGGCCAGTAAGAGTCTGTCTAGATATTTACTGGATTCTTTTGACATGTTCTAATTTCACTGTAATCTGAATAATTTCTAAAATACTAATCACAATGCCCTCAAGTAATGCAATGAAAAGCACACGAAGTCACACAGAATTTAGTTTCAATTCTGGAATTGTTAGTTCCTAGCTGTGGACTCTTGGCTCCTAAAACCTCAGTCTTTGTGTTCTAATTTAAGAAATGGGAATAAGGATTAATGAGAAAGCCTATGTAAAGCAAGTAATGAAACACATCAAATAATAATAATAATATTAATAATAACAGCTAATATTATTGAGCAACTATATATGTGTCCTTAAATCCTACAAGAAGGATGTGATTAAGTAACCTCTTCCTGGACATAAAATTAGTAACTGCCTGAAGAAGGTTTAGAATCCAGAAAAAGTGGCTTTAGAGCCAAAGCAAGAAGGTAATAAATGTAAATTTCGTTATTATGAAATGTTATTTTTATTTTAATGGAAACAGAAATAACTAAAATTTATTTATGAAAGATCGGCAGGCCCACCTAGTTTCAGTTAGAGGATATAGAGTTATGAGTGACGGTGGGTTAGCAGCCTTCAACCAGCCCTACTCTACCCCTCAAGCATAAGATTACAAGAGAGTAAGTGAGTCTGTGATTCAGCAGAGTTATCAGGAGGGATGTATATTCATTTACATTCTCCAAAGTCTGTTCTAATTAAATAAGAATGTTTGCCAATCTCTTAGCTTCAAATGCCATTCTGGTCACAGGAAAGAAGAAAGGAGGGAGAAGCTGTGTTAGGTATTTCAGTAGAGTCAGAGGAGAGACCCACAAGAACACAGGAGAGGAGAAGGGGTGGGAACCGCTAGCTGCCTGCCAGGGGGAGAGCACCATTATGTCAGGGGTCCGATGCTTGATGGTACCAGTGTTGTCTCATGACAAGCCCTGAGCACTTACATCACCAGTGTAGTAAATAATAACACTGGTTTGGGTGGCCGCCCTTCTGACTTCCTGACAATGGTACAGCTTTGCTTTAAGGTCAGATATTGCAGAAACAAGTCCAACTGGGAACAGCTACGGCCTTGAAATTGCCTTCAAGGGGGATCTCCTTCCAGCTGGTGCCAAACATCAGAGCAGGGTCGATGCCAAATGCTCAGGGTGGAGACCTCTCTGTCCTCTCGCTGCAGGTGTGTTGGTGGGCACACATACTTGTACATGCCCTTGGCAGTGTGCTCACTGACGACGCCAAAGGAAGCTGTGGTATCACAAAGTCGAGGAGACGAGTAGGAGCTGACTCAAAAAGTTGGTTATACTAAGCCTTGGGGGCCGAACCATGAAACTGCTGCATGGGACAGAATGAGAGGTGTTACCGGTCCTAAATCCACCGAGATTCTTGGGGCCCTTTAACAGCAGTGCTAACCCCAAATCTTATTAGCCCTGAAAAAAGAGCAAGGTGATCTTTACATAAAGAATTCTCTGGACTGCTAGTCACACACCAGCATACTGGGAACAATAAGAACACAGAGGTATTTGTTCAAAATATTTGATTTCCCATATGGCTACTTAGCTAAGAAAACATAGAGGACAGCTCACTTTTTTTACTGACATGTTTGTTGTCTTTTGTTCCATAGCCATCCTCCCAGGATGGGGATAAAATGCGGAGCCTTGATTCTAAGACACTTTGTTTATACCGGAGATGCCATCAAGCTCCTGGTGATTCCCTAGGACAAATGGCACCGCTTCGTGACATGACCACTGGGCTGTTTTCTTTGGAGTGTTGACTGATTTCTCTCCTCTTGGCATGTGGAAGTCCCAAGTGCCCCACTGACCCATTACCTGGGACTGTAATTACTCCAGGAGCAAGGAATGAAAAGGGCATATCTCCTCTGCTTTCAGGGAATGACAGACTCAGGGATAGAAGCAGGCCTTGCATTAAGGCAAATCTCTCAGGAGAGCTTAACGACTCCTGAGCCATGATTCATGCATTTTTGCATCAATAGAGGCCATGCTCATTATCACTGAAGGCAGCAGGAGTTGTGGAGTTGGCACATGACTCTGAAACCGCTTCATCATAAAAACAGATCCTAATGCCCATATTTGAAACCCAGACACACAAAAGAAATGTAATTAGTATAACTAAGCTTGTATCCCTTTTTCAGAATACCACTATTTAGGGAGTGCTTTCCTACTTCATTTGAAAAAAAAAATGTTCATCATATATTGTAAAGGGAGCTGGTTGTTCACAAGCCATCTTAGGAGTGACATTGATTTTTAAAAAGCATTTTTAAGCAACATGAGTGGTCACTCCATGCATTTTTATTCCTCGGAGCATTTGATATCTAGAAGATGTTATGATTTTGCGAAATCTATTTCCAAACTCTACGAGGTTCTCTATACATTATATTAAAAGACCTCTGCTTAATTTTTAAAAGTGTGTGTATTTCCAGCCTCCTATTCAGGCTATATTCCTGTAAGTGAATGAGCTTTGCTCCCTCAAACAGATAGTCTGCTTAGCTGATTTTTAAAGTTAATTATGGTGCGGAGAAATTTAAAGGTCAGACCATGTCTATTTTCCTGGCTTGTTCAATGCTGTGGGCATACGGGCACCAGATAAATCCCTTCACTGCTGACCCAACTAATAACTTTCCTACACACTTTAGCCTATTTCCTGTCCAGGTTTCTAGAATATTTAGGGTCTTCAGAATAGATTATTATGGTGCATACCACCCAAGAATTCCATGAAGACACCCTTAGGAATTTCAAAACATAAACTATAAGGCAGCCTTTCTACGATGTGCCCCCAAGTTATCTACGTATTTCAGATTGCCTGGCTTCCTTTCATTTGTCCTTACTACTCAAGATAAAAATCAAATTTCAGAGAAAATTTTGAAAAACTTGTAATCCTTAGGGTTAATTACTTGGGGATGATTGGCTCACAGTTTTGCAAATGACCTTCTTATTTATTTGTTCATTCATTCTCTTCACTCGTTTATTCATTCATTCAATGACTTCTTACTGAGTTGCTGAGTAATCGTCTATAGGCACATCATCATGCTAAATGCCATGAAATACAAGAACACAAGAGACATAGACCTTGAAGTAAGCATGTGATCATAACCTGAACTAGAAATCCAGACTCAGCTTCTTCTTCTTCTTCTTTTTTTTTTTTTTAATATTTATTGTATTTATTTGAGAAAGGAGAGGGGAAGAGGGAGAGGGGGAGAGAATCTCAAGCGGACTCTGCGCTGAACACTGGGCCCAGAGGTGTTTGATCCTATGACCCGTGAGATCATGACCTGAGCCCAACTCAAGAGCCAGATGCGTCACTGATTGAGCCACCCAGGTGCCCCCTCTGACCCAGCTTCTACGCGTGAGACGTGGAACCATGGTACGCACCCTCCACAGTCTATGACAGCAGAAACTGGGAGGAGTTCAAACAGATTCAGTAAAGAAGAAGGGACCACGAGGGGATGAGGACACAGATGTGATGTAAAGCAGTATATTTTGCTTTTGTTTATGGTGTAAAGCTCTTCTTTGAAATAACCCAAAACAGTCACATATAGTCAAAGTATTACGCTATGACTCCATGAGAAGCAGAAGCTGGTAATTGTGGTAAAATTGTGTTTTAACTGATCACACCTAAGCTGTCTCCAAAATCACGTGTGGTGTGCTTTCTTTCAATGAAAGGTTTATCTTTCTTCTGCATTAGACAAGTTATGCTCTACAATTGCTAACAACGGTATTAAAAGGACAACAGTTTCTGACTAAATGCTTATTAAGTAATTTGTTTTCTCTGCCACACTGTGAACACAAATATCCTCAAACAGGGGAAGGTAAAACATGTGTGTATTGATTTCTTTGCCTCTCTGTCAACTGGCCCAATACACGTGGGCTTAGAGACATGATTTAGATATAAGGCTGGGACTAGGGCGAGGCAAGGGAGGTTTTTGCCTAGATCCAAGATAGGCACCTATGTTCTATAGAGACCAAAGATCTTTAGCTCTAGGTTACATCATTTCTCAGATTTGTTTTTTTTTTTTTTTTTTTTTTTTTTTTTTTAAGAACTGTCTACTTGAATTCCTGGTGATCCTACAGAAGAGATTATACATCACTGGCATGTTTCTACTAATAGACCTGGAATTTAAATATATGAGAAGTAGAAGTGCTCCTAGAGGTCAAATGGCAGTCCAACAATATGCACTCTCTTAACAAGTGAATAAGCAGCCCGGTTTGGTCTAGAACCTTCTCTTCTAACTCCCAATCTAGTGTTCTTGCTAAGTCATCATGCTGCCTGGGGCCTGTGTGTTTAAGAAGTAGAAGTAGGTTATTTATCATTTAGAGCTTCTGTCTGTGAAATCTCCTAGAGACATTCTATGGAAATTCAATTTAACCTTCTAACACAAAATGAATACACCACTTGGGAGTATACTAAGAACAGATAAATTAATTCCCATCTATGATTATGTAAATGCATTCTGGTTTTCACGCATGCATTTAATGGGTTAGCAATCTTAATTTTAAATACTGTACTAAGAAATGGCATCATTTGGAGATTTGTTAATTAAATGTGTTCATGTATTAACTGGCATTTTTAGAATTCCAGCTCTTGGACAAATAGGGTGAGAAGAAGCTATAACTAAGACATTTTATGTATGAGGGAAATTGTTCTCTCTGATGCAATCTATTGCCACGAGAGTCCCTTAGCAGCCAGTTTGGGATTCCTTAACCGAGAACGCCTGGCCCCTTCCTGGGCTGGTTGGATGAAATACTGGGAGCAATAAGCTGCTCTTGCTGGCAGCTGAAAATGTACAAGTTCTCCCGCTTCTCCAAGGGCCATTCATTTTCTGTGATTGTCCAACTCTAAAGAGCCCATTCCCAGAGTATCCGGCTCAAAATCCACAAATTTTATTTTGTCTCCTGGTCTTTGCTTTATCGTGGGCCCTAGTACAGGAAAGGATGAACATGCTTATTTATTTGTACATTGTTAAATAATCAGATTTCAGACTAGACAAGTAGGATCCAACTTAAAAGCGTTAATTACTCCTATTTGTGCTAAGCGGATTGTTTTGAAAGGTTGTGATTTTAGTCATACTTTAACTTCATCAGAACTGTGACAAGCTGTGCATCTTATAAAATAAGTTACTCTATTTCACTTCCCATTCTGGTCCCCTCCCCTCTCTGCACATCCCATTTTTATAAGGTGTTTCCAAGGCCTGGGAAATAGAATGCATTTTTTTTTTTTTTTTTTTGTAGGTAATAGGTTATTTTCTTATCAGTCTCTGACAATTTGTAGTCTCACACCCTTGCTTTCTGCCATCATGCCTGCCGGAAAGAATCATTCTAGTGTGACCAACTTTTGAATGTCCTCTTTTAGTAGATTTCCGAGGGCTGCCCCAGGCATTTTGTCGCTCGCCTCGTTCACACCTCCCACTGACCTGAGATGAGAGAGTAATCTGAGAAGCAGAAGCACAGGACACTGTTTGAAACCCTTGCCTGGCTCTACTTGATTTCTGTCATTTTTTATTTTATTTGACTGTGGCGGTTTCATGGGTATATCAGAGCTTTTAGATATCACTTAGGGGAAGCTAATAAAAATCCCTGACAGTCCAGATTGTTTTCTGTTTCTTTCTATTGAACTTTTTGCCATTTGGGCTTGATGGGTTAAAACTCAAAGGAGGTGTCCTATTTCCCACTGCTAACTGAATTAGATTCTTAGCTAGGGACAGATACCACTTCTTATGCACTTTGCCAAGTGCAAATGCAGAGTGGAGTGTCCTGCTCTTAGCTTTCTGTCATGTGCCTGGTCCTTGCTTGCTCAAATAACACAATTTGCTCCCTTGGTCCTGTCAGCATATATAGGACATTTCATTGTATGCCAGAAGTCTGGACACATTTTACTCTCCAGAACTGAGATATATTTTTACCTGCCTTAACAATCTGTTCAGTGGGTGCTGATTTGAGTATAGGTGCGATGTGGCTTGGCCACCTGGTGGTCAGGACGTAGCAAGAAGAGGCAATTTATTCTAGATTTCTACTGAAAGCTCAACAATCGAAAGATCTCACAAAAGACTTCAGGTGCTGCTCTGATAGTTAATCTGATAAATTAAACTATTTGTTGGTGACCATGCTACTTCCCAAAGGTACCATGAGAGACTTTCTGCCTCATGGGGCCAAAAAAATTTTAAATGGCGGCTCATGCCCTGATGGGTAAATGAGAAAATAGATGAGCGTGAGAGTCATGATTTTTTCCATGATTTATTTATGCTCAATATATGTTTAATCTGTTTTATTTCATCTCTTATTTTTAGGTTTTATCTTTTCTTTACTTTTGTCTAGGGTTCTGTATTTATATTTCTCTTACTGTCGTCCTTCCTTGCCTATCTGTTTTTCCCCCTTACTATCCTCCAGTAGATAATCACTAGAGTAGTAATGCATCAGAGCAAAAGAAACTAAGTCTAAAACTCAAATAAATCTCAGAGATTTAGAAACTTTCTAGCAATGGCTTTTTGTTTATTTGCTTTTTTTTTTTGTATCTTTTCTCTTACTAAATAAAGATTTAAGAGATGATGATGACATTCATGTGCAGGTGCACACACCCAAGCCACTCAATGAATTCTCACTTGAGTAGCTCAGATCAAGGACTAGAACTGCCAGCTGCCCAAGGGGTCCATCATGACCTTCCTAATTACTTACCTCTGTTTCCCACCAAGAAAGACATGATACCAAATCGCATTGAAACCACACCCTTTCTTTCCATCAGAGTTGTACTTCCTAGGCAAGGATCTCCAAACATTATATTCTAGTTGTTTTTATGTTTGAGTTATATGTAAATGAAATCACAAAATATGCATTCTTTTGTGTGCAGCTTTTTCTCTGGGCATAATGTTTATGAGAGTCGTCCATGTTTTTTGTGTAACTGTAGTCTGCTCATTTTATTATTACTATTTAGTATTCCATAGTAGCAGTATACCTTAATTTTCTTATCCATTCGACCAATGATGGATACTTGGATTGTTTCCAGTTTGCGACTATTATGCTAGTTCAAACATATTTGGACATGTCTCTCTTGATTCATGCATGCTTTTCTATTGGGTGTGTCTCTAGTTGTAGAATTGCACATTTTCAACCTCAGCGGATAATGTTTACCTGTTTGCCCAGGTGGTTTTATCGATTTATCTTCCTGCCAGTGTTTATGAGAGTTTCTGTTACGTCGTATTTTCACGAACACTTTCAGTCTTTTTAATTTTAGCCTTTCTTGTGGGTAGGTACTGGTTTTATTTCATCGTACTTTCAGTGCAATTTTTTGAGAACTAATGAGGGTGGCTACCTTTTTATATATTTATTGACCATTTGAGTATTCTCTTGAGAGATGCATATTCAAATCCTTTGTCCATTTGATGAGTTGTCTTTTTGTATGGAATCTATTTGATCAGTTTGAGAAGACAACATATAATTATATAATTACAATACTGACCATTTTGATACTGCACAATATTCAGTATTCAAGCATTCCAGTACTTGATAAAATATTTTTGCATGCTTATTTTTTATAATATTGAGTACTTACATATCCTAAAACTTTAACATTTACTAGATCCTCTTTACATTTCCTAAATATTTTATAGTTTTCTGTGTGGAAGTCTTGCACATCTTGCATTAAATTCACTCTGTAGTTTCCAGTCTTTCTCCCTCTCTCCCTTCCTTCCTTCCTTCCTTCCTTCCTTCCTTCCTTCCTTCCTTCCTTCCTCTCTATTTGCCTTATTTCATCATCTGGACATTCTAGTAGAGAACTGTTTCACAACCCAGGGCAATTTTGTCCCCTAGGAGAGATCTGACAATGTGTAGACATTTTCAATGTCACAACTCGAAGAGTGGTATGGGCACCTAGTGGATAGAGGCCAGATATCCATAATGCACAGGTTACCCCCCCCCCAAAAAAAAAACAGAAAAAGTCTGACCTCAAATGCCATTAATGCCCAAATCAGGTAACTCTGTAGTATAGTATAGCTTGTATAGGCATGACAATAGTGGACATGGTTGCCTTGTTTTGATAGCAAAGTAAAGCCTTTTAATATTTAACCAATCAGTATAATGTATATTGCAGGCTTTTAGTAAATAACCTTTATGGAATAAAGGCCATTTGCTTCTATCCCTACTTTGCTGAGTGAGAGCTCTTATTGTGTGACAGGCATCATATCTTCAAACACGTTTAAGAAAGCAAATTGAGATCTAAGAAGATGTTATCTTTCTCCAATGAAAATTCACATTGCTTCTGCCGTAAGATGCCCATCTGCAAGGATTGAGATAACTAAAACCTGAGCTCCGGTCTATACTTCTGTATACTCTGGTTTACGCTTACTTATTGGATATAGCATGCATATCTATATCTATATCTATTGGCCCATAAGCCAAAATTAGGAAGGCTTATCAGGCTCCTCCAACAGCCCATCCACTACTCCTAGACACAGAGCTTGTAGCCGTAGTTTGTCAAGGCTGTCCAAAGCAGCAGCATCCCCAGGACCTATTACTCTCTCCCTGTTGAAAATAGTAAACGTCCTGGAGTAAAATGGGTCCTACACTCTGAGATCATTTCCCTGTGCCTTCTGTTTTTCCATTTCTCAGTAATACTTCACTCTGTGTTTCATCTCCCCAGCACCTCCAAGTAGACTAGGGTTTTTTGTGTGTCTCGCACCCCCTTTTTCTCCTAGAGGTCCTCAATTGTTCTGAATTACCTAATCTATCATTACAGGAAGCAGAAGTCTTGTTTCAGTTGTGTATGCATTTGTTATTTCTAGATAAGACTTTAAAGAAATCAGCATTTAAATTTTTGAAGACATTCCTTCTAGAAAGTAGTGCGCATCCATCTGCAAGCTATTGAAAATATTGAGATATGATGCTCATATTTCACATGTACACACACACAAATCATTCTTATTTGAATGAAAACTTTGAGCCATTTTTTCCTCTAATTGCTGTAATCACATAGTTAAGCAAAAGAGATGTCCACCTACGCTCACCATCCCTGAATTGGAATAATTAAATGATTAAAAAGTAATTCTGAAATAAAGTGAGGTGACTGTGCTCCCCAGTTTTTCAGCTATATTAGCACAGTTTCATTAACTTGCATGCCAGTATCATCAATAAGATATGTAGACAGATATGCAAAGCCCACTGTTGGCATTTTCTCTCTTCTCTGTATTATGCAGATACATTAAAAGATTTCTTTATCTTAGAAGTAGATTGGAGGTTGAGTGAAATCAGATAATTAGGCAATCATCAAGTTTTAAACTTTTGGGGACTTCCAAATCTGACCAGGGAGACACAATCATATTTTTTGCCACTTTGGACCAAGTTTAAGAGAAAAGTAAATCTAAGCATCCTCCAATTTTAGATTTCACTTCTTTATCCTAGTTACGTACAGCAACTCCGGCATCTCTGCTTTCCTCACAAACAAGGAATTTACAATCTGGGTTTATTAGTCTGCCTTTGACAGCACAAAAGCTTATTTAAATTGCTTTAAAGGAGGAAGAAAAAAAATGACTCTTATGATGTTTAGACCCTCAATCTTAATTCTAAGCACTTATACTGACAGGATGAATATATGTCCATTTTCTAAATCTTCTCTGCAAACCTGTGACCCTGTTGGAATTAATTGAATAACTGCATATGTAGTAGAATCTCTAAGGATAATGAATCTGAAAAGAAATGAGAAAAATGGAAATTCAACTAGTGCCAGTCACTTTAGACATTTAGTTGTTTTGCAATTTGTAGTTTCAATTGCTGAAAATTCTCTTGAATGCTTCATTGTCTCACTGATCCACCAGGAAATGAGAGCAGTGTTAAGGGGATGGGGCGGGGGTGTTGGTGGAAGAAGAAAACACCCATTCCATTGTGACCTGAATATTGGTCTGACTGGATGCTGGATATTGTTCCCACTATTGTTTTCCTACCGTACTGAATGACTCTCGCCATGTATTTAGAAGCCACCACGCAAAAAAAAAAAAAAAAAATCCCTTAGAATTAGTAATCTTGTGTATATCTGGGTAGTTTTATACTACAAATCCGTCTGAAATATTTTTGGAACCTTAAAATACTGCTAACTTTGGAGGAAGCAAAATAATGTTGGCTTTATACTAGTGGTTCATTTCCCTGTAGCAATTAACCCTTTGACATAGTATTAAAAATATTAATTAAAATAAAACAGTTGGGGGGCCTGGGTGGCTCACTTGGATAAGCATCTGCCTTTGACTCAGGTCATGATCCCAGGGTCCTGGGACTGAGCCCCGCATAGGGCTCCCTGCACAATGGGGAGTCTCCTTCCCCTTCTCCCTCTGTGCTCTCTCTCTCTCCCCCCACTCCATCCCACTCTCCTCTCTCTCAAGTAAGTAAATAAAAATTAAAAAAAATAAATTAAAATTAAAAGAACACTTAGTAGATGTTCATTCTGCTAAGTACATATTATTCATTTGCCCCACCATATCATCGTTACAACACTACCGTGAGAGAGGCTCTGCTGCACGAAGTAGTGAAATCCCTTAGTAGTTACCCAGATAGTTAACGGCAACACTGAATTGGAACCCAGATCTGGCTTTACTATCAACCACAGTGCTGCTATATCATAAGTTGGGGGGCTTTTCAGTAACTGAACCATGGGGATCCGAATACTGAAATAGATATAGGAGAGTAGTCTATAAGCTCCAAGATTTTAGGGATCCGCAGATAAGGAGAAGGACCTTGAGACCTATTTCTTAGACTCTAGGGAGACATCCTTGAAAATATGGGAAGAAAATTTATTTCATTTCCCATGTGGATCCCACATTGACAGGATTCTTCTGGTAGAATTGAGGGATAGTCACATTCAAAGATCACTGGGCAGTGAAAATAGAATAAAGCAACAGATACGGTGACTTAGCTCTGTTTGTACTATCGTGAAACTACTTTAGCTTTCAGCATCCAAATGTGTAACTGCTATGCATATTTTTTTGTCATTATTACTTATATGGCTTGTCACTTAATTTCAAAATTGAAATTAGAATAGTGACTTACATTTCAAAAATCCCCTAAAAATTATCCTTTCACTTGGATTCTTGCTCATGACTGATTCATAGAATCAATAATATGCAGGGCCAGTATTTTAAGAGGTTTTCTTTTAAATGAGTTTCTAGGGCTCCAATGATTCAAAAAAAAATCCCATTAAAATATATTTTAAAAATTAAACTGAACCCACCAAATAATACATCCTAGAATGCTTATTTGAAAACAATGTAAAAGAAGTTGATGTATATTTTATTCTTTTTAAAATATTTATATGGGACAAAAATTCAGTTAGTTGGAATCTTTTATTCAGAGGCTGCTCAGTAAATAAACTACAGAATGCGTAAGATTCATTTTTACATATATATAATTTATTAATTCCATTCTAATACCAGTGAGAGGTTTAGAATAGTTTAATGATTAACATGATAAATTATAAAATATGTATTTT
Source organism: Canis lupus dingo (assembly GCF_003254725.2). Taxonomy (NCBI): domain Eukaryota; kingdom Metazoa; phylum Chordata; class Mammalia; order Carnivora; family Canidae; genus Canis; species Canis lupus. The sequence goes on along the minus strand of NC_064243.1, from coordinate 22,050,932 downwards.
CCTCATTTACTTCTCCTTTGGAAATTTCATAAGCTTACCCCTACATAACAAATTTCATTAGCCCTGATCTATTTTTCTTTAAAAAACTTCCCAAAAACAAAAACCCAAATCCTGTTATTCTTCTTTCCTTGTGTTTGTGTTTCCTTTGTGTTGTTTACTTAGTAACAGCTCTATTGGGATATAACTTACATATACCATGGAGACTATTCTTTTTTTAGTTACCTGGAAGTAAAATTTGACCTTATCTGTCAGATGGACATATTGTAATAAGAAAAGTTTGTAATGTAGGTCAGGTAGGTCATTTTTAGAACTATCAAATCAAAAACCTTCATTTTTTTTTATTAAAGCCTGAATCTCATTTAGAATAATAGTTGCATTTCTTAACAACAAACTAAGTAAATCCCAAGTGTTAAGTTACTTAATCTAATCTAAGGACTTTGTTTTTTAAATTTTGAAGACTTTTTTTTTAGAGTAGCTTTATGTTCATAGCAAAATTGAAAGAGAGATTTTCCATATACGCCCCCAGACGTCTTTAGCCTCCCTCATTACCAGCATCCCCTACTGGAATTATAGATTTGTCAAAGCTGGTGAACCTACATTGACCATCATAGTTACCCAAAGTTATAGTTTGCATCTGTATTCACTCTCGATATTATACACTCTTTGGGTTTGGATAAACGTGTAATGACATGTAGTCAGCATCACAGTATCATACAGAGTAGTTCCACTGCCCTAAAAATTCTCTGTGCTTTGCCTGTTCATCCCTACCCTCAAACCCCTGGCAATCACTAATCTTTTTACTATCTTCCTAATTTTACCTTTCCTAGAATGTTTTGTAGTTGCAATCATATAGTACGTAGCCTTTTCAGATGGGCTTCTTTCACCCAGCGATATGCACATAAGGCTTCTCTGGGTTTTTTTTGTGGCTTGATAGCTCATTATTTTAGCACTGGATAATATTCCAGTGTCTGGATGTATCACACTGTATCTATTCAGCTACTGAAGAACATCTTGATTGCTTCCAAGTTTTGACAATTAAAATAAAGCTTATATAAACATCATGTGCACATTTTTGTGTGGACTTAAGTTTTTCACTTTCATGGGTAAACAGCAAGGAGTGAGATTGCTGGATCATACGTTAACGGTATATTTAGTTTTGTGAGAAACTTCCAGTCTTGTCCAAAGTGCTGTCCCATTTTGCATACCCGCCATTAATGAATAAGAGTTCCTGTCATTTCACATCCTCATCTGGATTTGGTGTTAGTGTTTTGGGCTTTGGCCATCGGAATAGCTGAGTAGCAGTACCTCATCCTTGTCTTAGTTTGTATTTCTCTGATGACATATTATATGGAGCATCTTTTATATGCTTATTTGCCATCTGTATATCTTCTTTGGACATTCGTAAGGTCTTTGGACATTGTCTGATCAGGTTATTTTCTATTGTTGAGTTTTAAGAGTCCTTTAGCATGTGTCGTTTGTTTTTTTTTTTTTTTGTTTTTGTTTTTTTAGCATGTGTCTTTTACAAATATTTTTATCTAGTCCGAGGCATGTCTCCTCATTCTCTTGACATTGTCTTTTACAAAATGGAAGTTTTACATTTTACTCAAGTCCAGCTTTTCAATTGTTTCTTTCATGGATTGTGCCTTTGGTATTGTATCTTAAGAAGTCACTGACATGCCCATAGTCACCTAGATTTTCTCCTGTATTATCCTTTAAGAGTCTTACAGTTTTGCCTTTCCCATTTAGGTCTGTGATCCATCTTGAGTTAATTTTTGTGAACTGTGTAAGCACTGTGACTAATTTCATTGTTTTGCATGCAGATGTCCAGTTATTTAGCACTATTTGTTGAAAAAAAAAAAAAACTATCTTTGCTCCATTGTATTGCCTTTGCTCTTTTGATGATAATCAGTTGATTTTATGTCTGTGAGTCTATTTCTGGGCTCCCTGCTCTGTTCTTCTGATCTGTTTGACATTCTTACACCCATACCATACTGTCTTGATTCCTGTAGCTTTGTAGTATGTCATGGAATCAGATAATATAAGTTCTCCAGCTTTGCCCTTTTTCAATACTGTGTTGACCTTTATTTATTTTTTAAAATTATTTTATTTATTTGAAAGCAAGAGAGAGCATGAGTGGTGGTGGTGGGGGCCTTACAAGGATCATGATGCAGGTCTAAGTCTCAGGACCCTGAGATCATGACCTGAAACAAAGAGTCAGAGGCTTAACCAACTGAGCCACCCAGGTGCCCCAATATTGTATTGACTTTTAAAGTTCTGAGTCTATTCTGGGTCTTTTGCCTTTCTTTTATGTTTAATTGATGAAATTTAGAGTAATGTTGCTTCATTTCTGCCACTTTGTTACTTACTCTTAATTAAATCTTTCCAATGATATTTTGATTATATCTTTATTATTATATTAGATTTACATTCTCTTTGTTTCTCTACATTTCTGAGTTTTCTAAAGCTTTCATTTTCTCTAAATTTCAAATGTATTTTCTTCTTTTCAAAATTAAAGTTGTGGATATGAAGATGAGTGAAAATTCCTAATTATAAAAAAAGACAAGTAAATAGCCCTCCAGAAAGAGATACCCTACACCATGACTTTTAAACACTAATACAGTCATGCATATGTCAATGACATTCTCTCAAATAGCCACACATAGTTCCAGTTAGTAGCATTTGTGTTGAATCTTGACAATGCTTTATTTCTAAATCTTACCTATTTCTTAAGTAACCTCCTTTTTAATGGCTTTAAAAGACAATGTCAAGAATGCAAATTAGTTTGAAATAGCTGAGATTTCTGTATAAAATATTCAACATTCAAGGGCACCTGGATGGCTCAGTTGGTGGAGCCATGTGACTCTTGATCCTGGGGTTGTGGTTTCAAGCCCCACATTGAGTATAGAGATTACTTAAAAATAAAATCTTTAAAAAAAAAATGAACATTCAAAATAAAAATGACAGCATGGCAACTGCGTAGTGTACTCTCTCCTAAGATTCAGAACTTGCATATGCTAGTAGGAAACACATTAAAAAGTAATTCTGTGTATAAAACAAATTCAAAAGGTGTTTTCCTTCTACCTTAGTTTTAGAATTTCTTAAAATCTAGTGTGCCATTGAGAAATTGGTTTTGATTTTTTTTTTTTTTTTTTTGATGGAAGCTACGGTTTTCAAAAAGTCAAGGGTGTTACATAGTGCACGCACTGAACCACAGGGCTGCAAAGGAGCACCACTACAGGCTAAAGTGATGAGTTATTTACATGCAGATCACCCATGCTGGACTGAGTAGCTCCACAAAGAATAGCTCAGGACTTCAAATCACTTTGAAAAGACCAGGCCAGGACTATAGATTTCTGTGGATTCTTGTTTCTTGATTACATTTATGGTTGGATTCACAAATTTATAAAAATGAGCCAGTTCACTTATTTGGGGCCAAATGGAATACAGATGAAGAAATTTTTATACACTTGATGAAAGAAATGTGTCCAAATCCAATTATTATTTTGAACTTTGAAAGCAAGGCCCACTGATGTCAATGCCAAAGCATGAACCGTTGCATCCTCTGCTGGCAAGCTGAGCCCCTGTTTGAAATGAATTCTTAAGAATCTCTCTTACTTCAGGCGAACATTAGAATTTTCAAGTTTTACTTCTTAAAAAAAATTTTAATATTTATTATCTAACCAGTGATTTGGAAAAAATAGACTTTTAAAGAGAGAGAGGATAAAGGTATACTTATGGATTATTGGTGGTATCATCAAATACTTAATTTGTTGTAGGGCCCAGTGGAGCAAACTAATTTGCTGGTTTTTAACAAATGGTGGTTTTCTGAAGTATGAAAAATGCACTGAAATCCTTCTATCTAGGAAAAAAAAGGATCAAACAAGAAACACGCATAAAATAAAATTTAAGTCAACATTTCCACAAAACATCTATTTCCTTTTAGTTCTAGATATCTATAAAGTCTTGTAAGAAGTAGTTTTTTAACATTTTAAAGTTGTGTGTGTGTGGGTGTGTGCGCGCGCGCGCATGCACACATGCGCATAGACATTTAGTTAAGGGAGAAAGAAGAATGGAAAGCTATAGTGGCCTAACTTAATCAAATGACTAGCAGCCATCTTTCTAAATTCTATTTCAAAACTGGATCATTAGGGCGCCTGGGTGGCTCAGTTGGTTAAGCAGTTAAATGTCTGCTTTCAGCTCAGGTCATGATCCCAGGGTCCTGGGATTGAGCCTAAAAAGCCCCTGCTTAGCCAGTTTTCCTCTCTTCCTCTGCTGCTTCCCCTGCTTATGCTCTCTCTCAAATAAACAAATAAAATCTTTAAAAAAAACAAAACAACAACAAAGAAAACTGTGCCACTGAATCTCGCTCTTAGATTTGACTCACCCATCTGATTATTACAATTTGGCCAGTCATCATGAAAAATATAAGCACTGGTTGAATTGTCATGACTAAGGTAACATTTGACTTACAAAAAAAGAGCTCACATAACTATTTTGGACATAAAAATGAGGGGCATTTTCTTTCAAGATTAGATCCATATTAGGATTTTCATTCATTTAATGTGTACATTTTGTTCTTTAGCATTAGAAGCAACATCAACTTGAAATTGAAACAAATAATTGTGTTTGCTAAGACAGCATTACGAGATGTCTTAATGGGAGGATTAATGTTTTTCTTTGAAGAAAAGTTTTTTCTCCCTACTTCTCATTCTGTTGTGACAGTTTCTACCAGATTAGTAATTTTATGGATATAAAATTTGAGTCTCTAGGAAATGTAGGTAGATGGACCAGGGGCCACCCGGGTGGCTCAGTGGTTGAGCTTCTGGCCATGACCCCGGGGTCACAGGATGGAGTCCCACGTCGGGCTCCCTGCATGGAGCCGGCTTCTCCCTCTGCCTGTGTTTCTGCCTCTCTCTGTGTCTCTCATGAATAAATAAATAAAGTCTTCAAAGAAAAAAAAAAAAAGAAAGAAAGAAACCTGGGCCAGGGAAAATAAGTCAAAGATGATAAACTGATGGATCAGTTAAATCCTCATCATGAGCTGAAGGAACATATCAAGCAATGTTATATTCTGCTCACCTGTTACTTAGTAAAAAATCCAGATGAAGCCAGATTTGCAACAAATGGAATGATTTGAGCTTTGTTCACTGGTTTTGTCACTGTTTTGTAAAGTTAATTCTGTCTTAACTAAGATAGATTCATTTTTTGATATATTATAAGTGGTCCCAGCTATTCATTATTGAATTTTTAACATAATCATGAAAGTATTCCTGAGTTTCAGATCAAGAATTATTAAAAATGATTTGCAGCAAAGCAGCATATGATATTGTTCAATATCACATATTGCTAATTTGTTCTTGGCAAAAATTAATCTTTCTAAGGCTCTCTATCAATTTCAATTCACAATTTCTCACCACTTCTTAATTTATAATATGTTTTGCTTACCTTTAAAAAAAAACAGTCCACACTTATCTTACTGACTTTCCTAATTCCTACATCTGGACCTAAAGGGCAGATACCCTATATTAAGTTAGTTTTGATAAAGCAAAATAAATTTCTTTTCTCTTGTGACTGGAATAGTTTTAGTTTTTCAACCAGCCCATCAAGTGAACTTTTAAATAACCAAATTCACATTGAACTATTTTGAGATGGAAAGTTATAATCAATGAAAATCTAGTAAAATGCATATATAAATTCTTCAAATGTCAAAAAAAAAAAAGTATCTGATCTAAGCCTGGGAATACAAAACATTTAATTTTTTTTTTAATTTAAAGCACCTATCTTTCATTAAAATGTGCTTATACAAGGTAATTTAATTCATTTCTATTAGGAGTTATTTTGGCTAGTCAGAAACTGCCTTTGTAGCGTAGGGGTAGGAAAGTTTCATTCTTCTAAGTTCTTTGGCTGGTCTAATAATTAAATTGATATAGGACATATTAACAGGAGAGAAACGAGCACCTTTCCTAAGTACAGGAGACGTGTAAAAATATGAGACCCAGAGGGCAGCCCTTAATTAAGGCTTATATAACATCCTGAGCTGAGGACAGGGCTAGGGACCTGGGGATACAGAAGAAAAGAAGATCATTCACAAAAAGGGATGTTTGGGAAACAAAGGTTGCCCTCTAATGTAGGGAAGTTTCTTAGGTAGAAAGATATCTCTGATAATAGTTTTTCCTAAATCAGCTGAGTTTTAATTGTCTGTCACTCAAAATAATCTCTACGCCAAAGAGACATATTTTGAGATTGCAAAATCTGTTCCCCTTTAGCAATTTGTCCCAGAAGTTTACTTGCACTATAGGAAATTGCAAATACCAGATCGTTTTTGACCTATGAAAACGAGTAACTCCATTTGGCTCAGGCTAAAAGTACGCACCCTAGGTTCCATTTAAGAGTAAGAATGGAGGAGAATGGGACAGAAAGAAGCTTCTGGGTGAAGGTCTAGTTCGCAACTCCTTCTCAGGCCTTTCTTGTGTCTGCCCCACCCTATTTGTAGCCCATCTCTGCTGCTGACTCTCTGGGGCTCTTTGGGTATCCAGTTTGTATTGCTGTTTCAGAGTCCTCAGTTCCTCATCTGCCACATATGCTGACCGCTATCAGAGAATAAGAAAACCTTTAGGCACGAAGGATCCTAAAGATTGAATTAGGGGTGTTCAAATTCAACCAGTTTTTCTGTATTTTTGTTTGTGACTAATCCCAATATAGTCAACATACAGTGTTATATTAGTTTCAGGTGTACAATATAGTGATTCAACAATTCTGTACATCACTCAGTGCTCGTCAAGATAAGTGTACTCTTAATCTCCTTCACCTATTTAACCCCCCTCCCACCTCCTTTTTGGTAACCATCCGTTCTCTATAGCTAAAAGTCTGTTTTTTGATATGTCTTGTTTTTCCCTTTGTTCGTCTGTTTTGTTTCTTAAATTCCACTTAGGAGTAAAATCATCTTTTTCCGGCTGGCTTATTTCACGTAGCATGATACTCTCTAGAGCCATCTACACTGTTGCAAATGGCAATAAATTTAATATATGCCACATCTTCCTTCTCCATTTATCTACTGATGGATATTTGGGCTGCCTCCATAATTTGGCTGTTGTGAATAATACTGCAGTAAACATAAGCATGCATATATTCCTGTGAATTAGTGTTTTCATATTCTTTGGGTAAATATCCAGTAGTATAATTACTGGATCATAGGGTAATTCTATTTTTAACTTTCAGAGGAACCCTCATAATATTTTCCACAGCAGCTGCACCAACTTGCATTCTGACTAGCAGTTCATGAGGGTTCCTTTTTCTCCACATCCTCAGGAACACTTGTTTCCTTTGTTTTTGGTTTTAGCCATTCTGACAGGTGAGAGTTGATACCTCATTGTGGTTTTGACTTGCATTTCCCTGATAATAAGTGACATTGAGCATCTTTCCATGTGTCTGTTGGCCATTGGTATGTCCACTTTAAAGAAATGTTTGTTCATGTCTTTTGTCCACTTTTTTTTTTAAGATTTATTTATTTATTCATGAGAGAGAGAGAGAGAGGCAGAGACACAGGCAGAGGGAGAAGCAGGCTCCATGCGGGGAGCCTGATGTGGGACTTGATCCTGGGACCCCAAGGTCATGCCCTGGGGCTGAGGGCAGGCGCCAAACCACTGAGCCACCCAGGCATCACTTCTGTCCACTTTTTTAATCGGATTATTTGTTTTTTGGGGGTGGAGGGGTGTTGAGCTGTATAATTCATTTGTATATTTTGGATACTTCAACAAGTTTTCAATTAAAATGATTCCCCCAAAAAATAAAAAAATAAAAAAAAATAAAAAAAATAAAAAAATAAAATGATTCCCCTATAGCAGGGGTCAGCAAACTTGTTCTGTAAAAGGCAAATAGAAAATATTTTGGGCTTTGTCAGCCTTATGGTCTTTTACAACTAGTTAACTCCACCATTATTGGGTGAAAGCAGCCATAGAAACCAGATAAAAGAATAGATATGCTTGCATTCTAATGAAACATTATTAATGGACCCTGAAATATGAATTTCACATAATTGTTACCTGTCATGAAATACTATTCTTTTGATTTTTTTCCCCCAACCAGTTAAATATGTAAAAATCCTTCCTTTTTCACAGGCTGCATAGGCAGGCAGCCAGATGGATTTCTTCCATGGGCCATCCTTTACCAACCCCTGCTTCACAGCAGCTCTGACATGGATCATCCAATATCATAAACACCACTTGATTGGAAGATGACACAAGTGAGCACATTCCAAATGCTTCCTTTTGATACTGAACAGGGCCCTTGGGCTCTCTAAATAATAGGAATTGAGAAGAGGCCAAATGGAAGTTCCAGGCAGGGCTTTACTGAGACTTAGACTGGAGCACAAAGGAGAGAGCACAAAGGGAAGAGTCCTCAGGCCAGCTCCCTGAGTAGAGGTTGGGGAGAGTTTTAAAGAGAATTTTGCCAATAAAGGGTAAGGCTGAGCATGCAAAGGTGGGGATATTTTGGCACTTGAGTGCCTGACAGTCATGCTTCTTCTTGTGCACATGTCTGATTAGTATGTTAAATTTCCACCCCTGGGCAGAGGGGAAAGTTAGTGAAAGGCCAATGCCGGGATCCATCTTGGTGCAGTCTGGTTTGGTCCAATTCTTGCACTGGAGCTTACGTTTTGGGTGAATATCCTGCTTCCTCATTACTGTGATATATAATATTAAGGAAGCATCTGGTTTAGTGCTTCCTTCTATAGATGTCGCCAAGGGATGGTGGATTTTGTGGCTAGGGTGAGGAGACTTGAGTCCATTTCCTACTCTATATCAATTTGGATTGTAGATATAACATAACCATATTATAAAGCCTATTTGAACGAAGCAAAAGAAAAGAAGACAACTAATAATATTATTTTAGTAACATAATTATCAGTAATGTCTGGCAAGTTTTTCTTCCAAATCATTTCCTATGTGTATTTTTAGATCACTGCAATTATAATGTGTATATTTTGCATACTACTTTTGTCATATGATGCTGCATCATAAATATTTTCTATAAAGTGCTTGATTTTATAACTGTAATTTTAGATGTCTTGACTAAAAAAACCTCATTTAAGCGACTCTTCCATCCCATACTTGATTTTTACCAAATTTTGGACACTTTTTTTGCTTTCAGCTTTTTTACTAAGATGATTGCCTTTGTGCATATTGTTAAATTTTTCAGTGTTTAAATTAATTCCTTTGGGAAGATTTCCAGAAGTGGGATTACTGAGTCTGAGTGAATGATCATTATAATTGTTTAATTTACTAAAAGGTTACAGGCTTGTATTAATGGATATGGTACATTAAATCCTTATATGTGGCAGGCAATGCATTGAGTATTGTAAATATTATTATCTCATTGAATCCTCATCACAAGTCTATGAAATAAATGTCATTTTCCTTGCTTATAGAAAAAGAGAACCATGACCGGTATTAGCAGAGTCCAAAATAGACTTAGGTCTATTTGTTACCAAAAACCATATTGAGGCATTTTATTGCCTCTTATCAACTTATAAATGTGCAGTGCCCATGTGCCCACATGATAGAATGGTATTTTTTAAAGATTTTATTTATTTATTTGAGACGAGAGAGAGAGAAAGAGAGAGCATGATCAGGGGAGAGGGAGAAGTAAACTCCCCGCTCAGTAGGGTGCCCAACCCTGGGCCTGATTCCAGGACCCCGAAATATGACCTGAGCCGAAAGCAGACTCTTAACTGACTGAGCCACCCAGGCACCCAATAGAATGGTATTTTAAATTTTGTTTGTTTTTCCTCTTTTTTCTATCAGGTAAAATTTTTCTTACCCTTCAAGTCTTGTTTTAATGTTAAATCTTCCATGAATCCTTCTCCAAACCCCATGAGACAGAATGTGTCATTCTCTTGCACTTGCAGACTTATCACAGTGTATTATTTTTAGCATTTTGAGAAAGGTACTGCAATGTAGTTATGCAGTACCCCTTGAGTTCTCTATCGCAAAGCATTGCACAAAGTCAGAAATCAATAAATACCCAATGAATGTAACTCTAATGGGTCATGATACGCTTTTGGAAGCTTCATCCCATTGGCACAAATCCTCTGTCCCTGCTACAAAGAGATATTACATCAAACATTTTGGTCTTATCTTTGCTTATTATCTTTGCCTTCTTTTCAAGTGCTTACTCAGCGTCTCATGACTATATTGTCCTGACAATCTTATTTCTGTGTTCTTAGCTTTCCTTGGGATATGTCCTGACCCAGTTGCTTTACCACCAGTTAGCATGTGGCTGATCAAGGCCTCCATCTTCAGTATCAGACTATTGTCTGCTCAGGAAGAGTGGAGTAAGATCAGTTACCCCTGTAGAAATCAGAACCCTCAGCAGATCACAGACAGCACAGATTTTACCTTCCATGTTGTTATTTAAACATCCTGAAATACTAACAGTTATAATTTGATCAGAATTGACTTGGAAAGGTGTGTGATAAATATATTGCAATGTTTGGGTGCTGATTCTATCAATTTTCCTTGTGAAGTTTCATATATCCATCATCATGGTTATTGATCTGCTCCACTGTCATTGACTTACCATCATCATTGTCACGTTATTGTAAAATGTGTAGTAACCTCTTAGGCAATTGAATAGGAGGGTTGCATCCTCATAGATGGTGTTACTTATTTTAATATTTTTATCTCTTTACATATTGTGTATTGTTTTCTCTACTCTCTCTAGCATCTATGTCCAATACATCTTGGATAGAATGAGACTGAGAAAAGGAAGGTCCAAATTATACCCATATATTGTAGAAATTGAACAATCTAACATTAAATGACAACTGCATCCCAATCAGCTTTACTACCCTGAAGTTATTGATGAATTGAGTTTTATCAGAAATTTAAGCAGGGTACAAATTGTGCTACATATCTAGCCGTATTTTGACAATAACTATGTTCTTCAAATTCTGAAAATTTCTAAACACAAACTTCAACAGGTCAATTTTATGTACAGAATTTTAGCAGTTTCTGCAAATTCTGAAATGAGAATATATCATATCTGAAATTTTTGCATGTTTTGTTTTATGGTCATGTGTGTGTATATATGAATATATATACATATCATATATGGAAATTTTTGTTTTGTAAAATATTATCCATTTCCCTTAATTAGCCAAGAATATAATTAAAATGTACTTCAAATGCATAATACAATATTAAGGAGGGAATATTGATTTTAACTGGTGTAAATTTTCTTTAAAAGAAATATCAGGCAACTTGCAATTGAAGACTATCTTCAGTTAAATAAAATATTATATCTTCATTCTTTAACACAGGTAAGAATCAACTCTTAGTAACCAGAGGCTGAATGTACAATAATGAGAAGGTTATGTAATGCAGTTTAACTCTATGATCTGCTTACCTTTATGCTCAGTAAAACTGAATTTACAGGGAAGTCAGAGGAAAAATTGCTCTGCTAATAAGCACAGTAATGATTATGAATAATGAATATTGGAATGCTATTATAGAATAAAGCCACAAGCCATGATGATTCTTGCTGCTAAATTATTTAAAATGCTGCCTGATAATTATAGACTTGTTTTAAGTCTACATGTGTATATGTTAAAGCTGAAATCACAGTTTCTAATCAGTACCCTTTCTTCCTTCTTGGTTGGGTGGGAGGAGAATGTTCTTGGTAGAAAATATGTTTTGCAGTTAGAATGTTTAAAGGGAAACTATATTTAAATTAATAGATGTTTGTTTGGGGCAAGTGTTATGCCAGGGCAAGGATTACTGAAATTTTAGAAATACACTGAAGGAAGACTATCATGATTACTGAAATTGTTGCTTACCATATTCTATGGAAAGTATTAAGGGAGGAAATACATTTTATCATTAAGGAAACAAAATATGAATTGCATATTTAACACTTCATTAAATATGTAGATTGCTGTGAAATCTGGTGAGAAAGTTAAGGATAGTGAGATGCAGTAAACTCATCTTCCCACACACATTTCATTTGTTTCATATATGTAGGAAATTAGAAAAGACCCCAAGAAGAGCCAGAATTGGTTAGACATGAAAAAATGAGAGATTGGAAACAAAAGCACATTATTAGGGATATATCTCTCCTAAGGTAAATCAAGGGCCATTTAAGCCCCCTTTAACACAAAATATTATTTCAACAAACTACATGTGAAATAATGTGAGCTGTATTTAAGAGTAAAATTTCATTAAATATCATAGCAGAAGCCAAATGAAGTCTTGCATTTTTTTTTACTTATGTGCACATTTCCTCTTGCCCTCCTGTTCATATTCATGAGGCTCTGTCTCAAGTGCAGGATGTAAACTTAAATTATATGCATATATTTGGTGACTTTGAAGGGAATTAATACTTCCATCATCTCTATTCTTTTTTTTTTTTTTCATCATCTCTATTCTTTATGAGTATTTTACCTGCTAAAATATTTCTTGGGGAAAGTCAAATTTAAATTCTTGGGGAAGTCAAAAATGTCTCTTTTAAACTTTACATTTTTGCCATTTTTTTCAAATGTGATGCAATATAAATAATATCAGCTGATCATTATGTTCAATACTATGGTTAATAGCTTCACATATCTTTTATAATATTAATAATAAATCTTTAATTTATACAAATTTTACTGATGCAAAATCTATGAGCTGCAGAAGCTGAGAAACTTGCCTTGAGGTACAGACTTTATGCTGAATGCTTGTTGGCCTATAAATCTCACTCTGACTAATTCTATTAATGAAAAGCTGTTACATTTTTATAAAATGATTTATTGGATGCTTTGCAGATCCACTTAGTGCTGAACATGTTGAGGCTCTATGCAAAAACTATTTTGAGAGAATAATTCAAAAATCCCCTTCTAAATTCCTCACAGCAACCTTATGTTTTAGAATTAATAAGTGAACTTATTCAATTGTTCCTTCTCTAATTGTTTGTATCCAATTGCTACATGAGTTTTGACCAGTTGAGTGAGTGATTTCATATTTTTCAATTTTCAAGCTGACTTATATGTAAATTAAATTCAAGAGGTTGTTTGTATAACTGAAGACTTGTGGCCTGAAATGTTGTATAATTGGTCACAGCTACGACACGAAGCACTGATTTTACAGTAGTAGATATAGGAATAGAAATAAAAGTGTTTTTCCCCCCATCTTTTATTACTAAAGAAATTTCTTTTTTTTTTCATCCAGATATGTGGCATCTGATAACAGTGTAAACTATAACAGTGTAAACTATACATTATCATCTCTTGAAAAAATGAACAGGACTTGATGCAGGTGGATAGATAGTAACCCCGCACCATTTCTCTCACAATTGCATTTCTTCTCATCTGTGAAAAACTGTTGTTTTAATGGGGAACACAGCGTTTCATTAAGATATAGATTTGCTCTGCCAGTTTTCCCTTATTTCTGTAAAATTCAATAGTCTAGAAAAAACTTTATCTTAGAAAACATGTAGTAAACATGATTGACCATATTAGCTTTGCTCTACCATTAGGCCATTAGACTGGACCCTTTAGCTGCCAGAATCAATTCCGAATTTAATTAAATTGCCCTGTGGTCTGACCTGAAAGTGGGAATGTCACAGGATTTCTCAGGTATTAACATGGTGGTTAGTTTTAAAGCAGATAGAAGGAAAGGAATTTTTTTTTTTTTTTAAATAGCTAGCTATTAGAAAAGCAGTATCTTGATTGTTCTCGTATTTTGCAAAGACCACCTATTTCTGACCGTTAGCCTTCTTGTGATCATTCTAACAGTTTTATCTCCCTTTTGAATACACATCCTTGTCAAATGCCCCTACTTCTGTCTTTGATATTCAATCATTTTCTTGTGAATTCAGCAACAACGATGAAACATAATTATTGCATGGGTGTTGGAAGAACATGTCATAATGTATACATAAATTGGAGAATGTGGGAAGAATTATGTAAAGACGATTGGACCTAGACTTTCCTGGGGAGCTACTGTCTTGCTGAGGTCTCAAGAAGCACAAGAGGTACCTGGATGAAGTAGAGGGAATGATGTGTGGGGTGCTTGTGACTCAGGGCGAGGGACCAATACGGACCAAGACTTAAGAGAGGAAGACGCAGAACCTTTCAGAACCGAGGGACATTGAGGGGGGAGTAGTGGGGGCCTGGTGGTGGGTGTAAGGGTCTGAAGAAGATGGATGAATGATTAATACCATACCTAGAGGCCCTGCCTGATGCTCTAGGGCTTTGAAATCCATTCTCTTTAAATCTGAGCTCACTAGGGGGCACCTGGGTGGCTCAATCTGTTAAGCATCTTGCTCTTGGTTTGGCCCAGGTCATGATATTGCTGTTGGGTAGGATGGGCTGGTGGATCCATTGCTGGGATCAAGCCCCACTTGGGGCTCTGTGGGGCTCGTGCTCAGTGCAGAGTTTGCTTCAGATTCTTTCTTTCTCTCCTTCCCTGCTCATGTGCTCTCTCTCTCTCTCTTTCTCTCATCAATCAATCAATCAATCAAAATTTTTCTCACTGGAAAATTCTTATGTGCAACCAGCTTTCATAAAGTTCTTTCAGTACCCTATTTTTTTTCTTTTGAGATAATTTAAGGATGCATAGTTATATATATATTTAAAAAAAATAGGACTGACCTTTCTTATGAAGACATTTTCCTTTTAGAATTTTTGAGGATTAGGTTGTGTTTATTGTCTTTGGTTCTCGTGATTTCATTCTTTCTATCATTTTCTTCCATCTTTTCTGCTTTTTAAAAATCATTTTCATATCTAGTCAAGGTCTCCATCCCTTACAGCACTCTAGTAGAATATTGTCCTTTTCTCCAAGTGCTCCTCTTACATCAGTTCCATCTTCCTGTTCTTTCTCCTTGGCTGGAAATAAGTCCAAAGTAGCCATTTTGCTCATCACTTTCTTTGCTTTCTGGATGATGAACTCACCAGTGAGGTACACCAGGAACATGTCAGATGATCGGCCCTCAGCTGAATTACATTTCCATCAGATGCACAGGTAGCTTTCTGTAGCTGGACTGCCTCTGTGCCATTTTTTACATATATTATAGAAAAGGTTGACCCACAATTTTCACCTGTGTTGTTGGTCTTTATTCTATTTTCCTACTTTAAACTATTTTATCCTGTCGATTCCTATGAAAACACTTTTGTTTCTCTTTCTTCTGTTCTCAACCAATTGCTTTTTCTTGTGCTTCTCCTTCCTAAAGTTGGTAAATTTTCTTTTAAAGGCTGCATATTCTTTTGTGTACATTGAGGGCTTGGCTAGGCTGTGAGGCTTAAATGAAACATTGAATGCCTAGTATTTGGAAAGGTGAGAGAAAGCCAAGAATAAGATGTGTGAGGACCAGAAGACATTAACCCTGTGAGGACAGCAAAACATCTCCATCAGAGTGCTCAACGGGATGAGAATTGTCATTATTTGTTCAGGGTTTTAAGATAGGAGTTGGTGGGTAACTAATCAATACAGTGCATGATTGAAGATGATGGTGATAAGGATAAAGATGCGCTGCTAAAGATACTCAATCATTTCCTTTTTAAAAACTTTTTAGGTTTAACTTTAGGTTTAATTTTTACTTAATGCATGTTCAATCTTTAGAATGCTGTGGTCAATTGTTCCAAAATAATGGAGTGATTTAAAAAAAAAAGCTTAACAAGTTAAAACCATGATTTTGTAGATATGTAATATTTTCTGAATATTGATATGTAATAATTTCCACGTTAAAGATGAAAATATGTACATGGTCAAATACCAGTCCATTTCAAATACTCTCAGATTCATAGTCATCAATGGATTTCCTTGGAATTCTTCAAAATCTTTCATTAAATTTACAAATTTGTTTTTGGTGGCAAAGGGAAGTATTGAAAAACCTCCCACCCACCTTACCGCCACCACTCTTTTGGAGCTTTATCCATTCTCATGATACCACTTGTGATGTTAGTTCTTTAAGACTGTTGGATCACTTGTTCAGGGAATCCATCTCTCTGTAAGATAGTCCAAAGAGAGTGGGAGAGGAGGTCAGTGCTCAGATGTTCATTCTGGGCCTCTTGCAGCTCCCAGAATAAGATGATGTTTTCATCATAATCATTTCCATTTTTTAAAGAACCCTTCCAAACATAAAAAACATCCTGGAGATTTTAAATAATTTTGATCAATTACAAGTATCTCTTGAAACATTGATTTAAACCCGGAAGTTTACACTGATGGTAAGCCACCCTATTTTAAGCAGCACCTAAAATTACTTAGAGAAGTAATATTTTATCAAACTTCTAGTGCATAATAATTTGCTGATCTGGGAAAGTTGGATGGATTTTACTGAAACCGTAGTTCCCGTGATTTTAGGAGTTTTATTTCATTATCCCTTTTGCAAAACTGTGCCTTTCTTTTTCATGGAGCAGGTCTTCTCTTATTAACATCGTGGCAGGTAACACAGTTTGTGATAACCGTCACAGCCCCACAGACCCATGAAGCATCATCACCTTGGCTCTAAGTCTGCCAGATACAACTTGCATTTTCTTTGCTTCAAAAGTTCTTGCATTGGGCTCCTTTGCCACATCTTCCCATGCTCTGAAATTGCAGGTTCTCATTATTTCTCCTACAATTTTCCTCTTAGTTAGCATTCACTCTTATAGGTCCTTCCAATATTTGCTGGGCTTGACGTTCGGCCTGCAAATGGTCACGAGAAAAATGGACACCAGGGATTTTCCACACTAAATAATGACAAGCAATTGGTTCAGTAGAATCAGATTTCATGGTATTGAACTTCATTCCTATTTGGTTCTTGGGCACAAAGCAGCAGATCTGTAACCAGGCCAAATCAGCACAGCTAAGACCATACCCCAAACTGCACAGACTTATGGTCCTTTTATACTATTATTATGTAAGTTGACACATGAGTTCTCAGAGGACAGCACCTTACATACAAGCAGAAATGGATGCATCTGCTGGCAGAGAGATTGCTGTATAAGGAACAGACACACTGAACATGTAATAGTAAATTTTTGTGTGTAATAAGAAGAAATGCATGATAATAGGTGAACTTATAAGAAAGGGAGCTCACCTAGCAACGCACTTTCAAGAGGAAGAGATGTTTCAAAGAGACCTGAGGGGGAAATACTAATCAAATAGACAAAGGGACTGGGGGATAGGGGGAAGGTGCAGGAGTGGGTTAGAGATAAAAACATTGTATGGTGAACCTAAAAGGACCACAATGTTCAAAAAGCATTTTGTACAAGCTGAGAATTTTTAATTCACAATTCTTGAATTTGTTTTCCTTTTAACGTGAAGATATCTTTTTACAGACCACTTCTTTGTTTTTAATTTCTTTGTGCCTAGAATTTTTATTTCTACATTGTCCCCCAACTCTCTTTAGCTAACAAGAATAAGACAGCCTAGTTAGTAGATGATGCAACTTTTACAAGCCTTTTATTTTATTATGAAATTAGGTTATTCATTGTGACAGTTATATGAGGCGCTGTGTTGAGCTGTTGCTAGGAGCAGTTAGTTTTATCTTTTCAGGCTTTAAAACATCAGAAACAGCTGGGGGGAAACACAGATATTTTGGAACAGTGTACATATTCTGGACTGTCCATTGATTTTCCTATTGATGTTATTTGCCCAACTGTTTGTTCCAGATAAATACAAGATACATGGAGAATAAAAAGGAGCACAGACTAAAACCTATCACTGAGAACTGTTCATTTTGAAGTTCAGGTTCTTTGTTGTCATTGTTTTCTTCTAATGCTGGCATAATCCAGATGCTTGGGTCAAATGAGAGTCTAAGTAAGAAGGAAATAGCTATGACATTTGAGTTGACAGGAATAATTCTGAAATGCTGAAATCACTGGGCAGAAAAACAAAAACTGAAAATCACAAATGAGAGCTTAAAATGAAAATCATGCTATTTCACAATTTTTTTAATTATATATTCAGTGTTTTATGCCAAATGTGCCTGGCTTTAAAGCTTTTGAGGATACAGAAGAAAAAAGGTAACTACTTGGAGGTGTCCTAGGAATTAAAGTCTGGTGGGTGGTGACTCATCTCTTTCAGACTCGACATGTGTTAGATAAAGATCAGTTCTTAGCAATGATGTTTGGAAGGTTTTACTGAGATAAGAGATGCTTCTGAAAAGACTGGACTGGCTTCTAGTTGCTAATGTCCATCAGGATCATTCAGATAGAACCTGTTCATACATTCCCTCATACTTTCCTGGCCAAGAACTTGGAAGCCCTACAATTTGCCTTGGTCTCTCTGTTAAACTGGATTCTAAATCTTAACACTGTTTTCTCAGTCTACAGGGACCTTGGAAATCCACATTCAATGATGCTGAAACTAGCAAATGCTGGAGAACCACTCGATCCCAACTGTCACCAGCACCATTTAAGGATTTTTGTTTTTAATTTGTATCATTTGGATCTGCTGATGCTTGGCAGACATAAAATGTGACTTTGAACTGATGAGAACTTTGCCACCAAAAACATTGATTAACTTCAATGTCTACATGAATGTTTTCCTTCCAAGTAGTTACTTTAGAAAATTACTTTGAATGTTTTTTGGAACTCTGCCTTTAAAATTAGCTCCAGAGTTAGGCAGAAGCCCATACTAAAACACTGTCATTGCTTTACAGTATTACCTTATCCCCCCGCCACTCCCCCCATTGCAAAGTGAGCTGTTCAACTGGAACACAAAACTATTCAACACATATGACACCAAATTATTTTCTTCTGCTTTTTATTTTCTCTTAAAACCTTAAAAGCACATATAAATCATATATATGATATATGTATATCATATATATCTTATCTATATATAATAAACTTCAAATATAACTTCCAAAAATGTTCCAAAAATTATTTTAATAACTTCAGCTTCTTTGGAATATTTGCATTAGCTGCCAAGGTGCCTCCTTGAAAAAGACATCACTCATTTGAGTGTTAAGCAATGATTCTTTTGTTAAACATGTGAAGAATATAAACCTAAGGTCACATCAACCATATGTCCTGATGATAATGGACCCAACCTCTTTTCTCACTTACCTTAGTGAGGAAGGTAACTTATATTTTTTTAAAACATCTGCTCTATACCATGAATTTTGATGGTTTTACATAAATATGTTTATTTGACTCTAAGTTTTTTATTGTATTTTGCTAAAAATAATATGGCCAACCTCAAAGAGAGATGCAATACAGAAAACGAATGTATAGACTTTGTTCAGCTTGGTTTAGGATCACTTATTTCCTTCCAAAATCTGATGGTAACATGGAGACTTTTCACACCTTTGCATCTGTCTTATGCTAATGATATTAGTGACATCTGAAGATTGTTATCAACTCTTAGAATTTGCAGACCATTACTTGTGAAACTCTCAATACTCAGTGCTCCCAATGAATGCTAGTTTTCTTGTTTTGGTTTGCTCTCTTTGTTGCATTAACTTTTCTTCTTGATTTTATTAAGTGTTTCATTTTAATTTCAGTATAGTTAACATACAAAGTTATATTAGTTTCAGGTGCACAATATAGTGATTCAACACTTCTGTACAACACCCAGTGCTCATCCGGACAAGTGCACTCACTCCTTAATTCCCATCACATATTTCACTCATCCTCCTACTCACCTCCCCTGTGGTAACCACTAGTTTGTTCTCCATAGTTAAGAGTCTATTTCTTGACTTTCTCCGCACCCCCCCCGCATATATGCTTTTAAATTACTGTTTTCGTATTATTTGTGTACATACCCAGTAATGCAATTACTGGATCATAGGGTGGTTCTATTTTTAAATTTTTGAGGAAACTCCATACTGTTTTCTGCAGTGGCTGCATCAGTTTGCATTCCCACCAGTAGTATACAGGGGATCCTTCTTCTCCACATCCTCACCAACACTTGTTTCTTGTGTTTTTTATGTTAGCCATTCTGACAGTTATGGGATGATATCTCATTGTGGTTTTGATTTGAATTTCTCTGATGCTAAGTGATGTTGAGCATCTTTTCATGTGTCTGTTGGCCATTTGTATATCCTCTTTGGAAAAATGTCTTTTTATGTCTGCTGTCACATTAACTTTTAAAATTAGTCTTATTGTTATAAAAGAAAGGATAAAAACTCAGAAGGGAAGGAAGAGAAATGGAGGCAGGGAGCATAGAAAAACCATGAGTCTTTCAATCAAGAGTTTGTCCCTCTGAGATAATCATTTTCTTTTTTTTTTTTTTTGAGATAATCATTTTCAAAGTTTTAGTTGTTTCTTCTAATATTTGCCTCTATATTCTGAAATGATATACATGTATAGCTATAACTTTTAGATATTGCATATTCATTTCCTATGATGACAGATTAATACTTAATTATCCTACACTTCACCCTTTTTTATTCTCAATTACTTTGCTTTTTAAAAATGCTGCATAATTAATTTGTAATACTATGCATTTTTATACACCTATATAACCACTCAAAACAGGGTATAAAAGATTTATGTCCCTCCAGGATTTTCTTTCACAATCTCACCCAGTCAGTTTTCTACTCCCTTTCCCTTTATACACACACACCATTATGTGGTTTTTGACAGCACATAATAGTTTTTTTTTTTTTGCCCATATTTAGATTTCATATAAATAAAATCCAATAGTATTGCCTCTTTGGATACAGCTTTTTTCCTTTTACCTAACTTTTTTGAGGTTCATTTGTGTTGTTATGTGTAGTAATAATTTATTCTTATTTTATGACTAAGTAGTATTTCATTGTATATATAAGTCACATTTTCTTCTAACGACTTGCTAATAGATATCTGGACCATTTCCAATTTTTTACTATTATCAATAAAGCAGCTTATGAACATTCACAAATAGGTTACCATGTGAATGTTTTCATTTTATGTTATGTTTTCATTTCTCTTGGCAAATACTGAGGAATAGAGTTGCTAGATCATATGGAAGATGCATATTTAACTTTATGAAAAACTCCAGAATAGTTCTTCAAAGTGGTTAAAATCAAATACCATCAAATACCATCTTGCATTCCCTCCAGTGTGAGCATTCTATCCATATCCTTCATTATTTGATGTTGGATTTTAGCCATTATTCCTGATTTATTTCAATCTTTGCTCTGTTTCATATGTTATCTATATTTCCTCCAGATTCCCCTTTACTTTTTGTCTGTCTCTTTCATGCCAGAGGGATTCCTCAGATTCTAGAAATCCTAGGCTACCAATTCATATTTAAAAGTGAAGTGCTAAAAGTGTATTGACAACATTGTGTTTGTAGGAAGGAATATCAAATTATAGACTTCACTGTAGGACAACCAGGTGGCCATCTGTCTTCTAAGAGTGGTCTCTTAAAGAGTAACTTCTTTTAGTCTTTACCCCACAGTGGTTCAAATTATCCCGAGATTCTCTTATCTCATACTTTGGGTTTATAAATTTGGTTCCCAGGTTCTGGAGTCAAGCAGGTGAAGAGGTGTGAGACTTCTGTTCAGTGTTTAGATTTTATTTAATCTTTTTGTTTCTGATCGTATTTTGCTCTTCCACCTCTCTGTATTTGGTATCACCAAGCCTAGAGTTTTTCTTGTTAGGTGTCTCCAGAGTCTATATACCCCTTTCCCCTGCTGAGGTAGAGGAAAACCAGTAACTTGACTATACTATATAGGGGTAGGAATAGAGAGGGCTGGGGGTGCTTAATACAAAATTGTAAACAACTCTTCTGTTTTCAGCCTTATAAAACCTTGGTCTTCTGTAGTACTGGGCTATCCTGGGAGTTGTGGGGTGAGTCATTTGCTCATCATCAATATCTTAGATGCACTTGGAGTTTACTGTTCCTCTGCTCTACTGAGGTTTGTGCCATCCTCCATCCGTCTTCTCTTTATCTTTGACTATAGACACGCCCTGCTTTCCTGAATGATACCGCTTGTATTTGTTCCTTGATTTCCTTGTGTTTTTAATATTTAGTTGTACATAGATCCATGCAAGATGTTCACATTACCCTGTACTTGTGGCCTGAGGGAGATTGATTTAGAGGAAAATTGTAGTATTTGCTGATGAGGAGCAAATTTAGTGTTTCTGAAGAGCTAGATCTAATGGGGCCACTCAGTTTATTTTCAAGAATGTTTAAAAGGCTGCTTTAGAAAATGAAACAAAAGAACTTCAGAACCCCAGAATAGGGGTGGCACCCAGTCTCTGTTCATCACCATAAGGGTTTTGAGGGTAAAAGTTCAAACAAAAGATATATTCACCTTTTAAAATGTAAATGAACTGCAACATCAGCATAATTTTCTTGTCCTACCTTTGAAAAAAATAAAAGTAAGTACATTCACAGTTTTTCTTTATCCTCTCAAGAAGGGCTTTGAAAACCCATAATTACAGAATTTATTAAGGAAAAAAATAACTAATAAATATGTTGGAGAAGAATGCTCAAAGGTTTAAGAATTGCTGGGCAAAATATCTTTATTTTTAGACTGTATCTTGGAAGGATGCTAAGTTGCTGCTCACTGACAAAGATAAAGTCAAGTTATAAATTAAGCATATTGGAAACCACAAGGAGGGTAAGAGCTGACAAATTATTGACCTTGGAGGAGACAACCAAGAAAGGATATGCTAAAATGCCATTTTGATGATCTGGCTGCAAGTGTGACTGTTGATGTGTATTACCAGTAGGGGAAATATCCCTATTTCACAGATCTCCGTATATAATCAGAACTTGTGACATGTTAGTCATTGTGTGAGCTATCAAGAACTATGAGCACATCCATGATTTCAAAAGAGATGAGTCTGGCTGTAGAGACACACTGAAGTAAAGAGAAGTCACAAAGGAACAGACGCTGAGTATCAATTAAGTGACACAGACAGTAGATACCACCCCAGCTCAGAAGGGACGGAAAAAGTCTTAGGTAGATGGAGAATGGAGTCTGTCCAGTAAAGGTAGAATTGGCATTGATCTTAAAAATAAATTTGTGTGAATCAATGTGGATGGTCTAAATTTTGTAGTTTATAAAGGAACTTATAAAACACAGTATCACTGTCCTTGAGTTCTCTCTCTCTCTCTCTCTCACCGCTACCTTATATGTCGGCTGAAATAAAAATTCATACAATTCATCATGGTCTAGTAGGTAGCAAATTGTTTACCTACTTTTAGAGTGAAGGTATGTCTTTTTGCCCTATTTATATACTTACGTAATCATCTTTGGCAGAGTGATCACAAACCACCAAATTTAAGGACTTTGACAGATGGAGACAATGTTCTATTCAATTGTGGTATTTTTTTTTCTTTTAATAACCAAAATTCCCAGGGAGAATTCAAAGAGAAGGGAATCTACTAGCAATGTGAGGATAAGGAAGACATCCATGATTTGTAGCATTGACTAATACTTGTGATGCGAATATTCCCACCATGACCAATTTCCAGCTGCCAACCGGAGGTTACTGAATCCTGACTTGGGAACAGTGAAGCACAGTTAGCTGTCCTGAGCTGTGCAAGCTCCCCAGAACACACTGCCGAAGCCATCAGGCTTTTAGAATCCATCCAGGGAAATGTGGGTAGGGATGAGACTCAACATTTTAGCTCTTCTTTTCCCAGTCTAATCCATTCTGTCATTCTTCCTTTTCAGGTAGATGGCTCTGGTGACAACATTATAGAAGTCAAAGATACTTTACCCTAATATGTAGCTTGTTCATTTAAGCTGTCAAATGTAATTTAGCTTGTTATTGATAGCAGCCGTGTCTTGCTGCCTGAGCAGCCTGGTGGCAGGGATGCGAAGAGCAGGGGAGAGAGGGGTGTCAGGACCTGAAGTGCAGTGCAGGTGTGGTGCAGCTGTGTATCATGAACTTACCTCTGAGACAAGCTTGTCACTCCAGGGTTCCTCTTCAGAAAATTGGGACAGTAATCCCAGAGTCCTCCACGCATTAAGGGTAAGAACCCAAAATTACATAATTCTGAAGGCCATGCCAAGGTCAAATATTTTATGATGCTTCATTTCCTTTAATGGGTCTGGGAAGAAACTTGTAGAGATGTTCAGAAGCCACGAGTGCCTGTCCTATAAGAGGGAGTCCTTAGTCCTGGACCTGACCAAGTCAGGTGCTTATTCAGAACTATGTGAAGCAGAATAATCAAACAGCGAGTGAGGCTCTAGTTAGAGCTTGTTTTGCCAAAGGCCAGTACTCACCTGTACTCGTAAGGAAGTACTGACTTCCTTCCTCTAAATCTCCACATATTTATGCGCATTTAGTAATGTTTTCAGCTACCACAGGGCCTTTACCATTTTCCTGCTTTCTGCATTGGCTGCTGCTGTAATGTCACCAGATTTGTCAGAGCCTGTGCCAAAGTGAGCTGCCCCCACTGATTTGGTGATGCACTAGGAAGATCCAGGCTGTGCCTCAAAGCCATGCCAGTAGAGACCGTCCACCCCAGTATGATTTAATTTAATGTGAATAATGTAGATTCATAATTATCCCTGAGATTTTAGTGGAAAATCCGAAGACTATTTTTATTTTATTTTTATTTTTTTCCTATGCTAAGAACTCTTTGTAAAGATTCAGCAGAGTCCACAGAGCAAGGCTTAAGTATTGTGAGTAATGGACTCTGTGCCCTTCTTAAATGAGTTGGTTTCCTGCAAGTGCACATCCATGTCTTACCCCTTCTCTCAGGATATTATTCCTTCTCTGAGATTCTCTTTTTGAGAATCCACCACTCAGTAAGATCATCCCCTCCTTTCATACGCCACGCAAGTTTTATAAAGACTGTGGAAGAGATCAAAGAGTGATTCCTGGTGCATTAACTACTCCACCCTCTTCCTTGTCACTGAAAACACTGAACAGAAGATCACATTGGCTTGAGAACCATTGCCCTGAAAGACTCATCTTTGAGTCTCTAAAAATCTTCAAATAAGAAACCACTTATTTAAGAGAAGTTTAGATAAAGCCAAGGGTCAGAGCCAGGGAGGCAGTTATATTACCAGTTATGAAGAGCTGAGGGAGGTCATACAAAGAATAAAATTCAGAGTTGAGATACTGGAGTCAGGAATGAATGTGAGTTGGCATGACAAGAATGGTTAAGAGGAGAAGCCATGAATATTGTCAGAGAGCAAGAGACCATTTTTATGGAGTTCCAGCTAGGTTAATGGAGTCAGGCAGGGTAGGATGTGTGAGCTATATGCAATTATTTATTACCAGCCAGTTGGGGCTGGTTGAGGCTGTCTCTCTTTTTGGAGTACCTGCATTTTAAAGATATATCTACATTTTGCTGTACTTCGGATTTGTTAGAACATCAGTACATGTGTTGACAAGGCAAAGGTGTGTTAAATATCTTTATGGGTAGTCAATCCTAATAAAGCAGGACATACACTTAATTATAGTCATTTGACGGTAGCTTTTCTACATTAATTATAGTTTTATATAATCTATGCTTGATTTAGCTGAATAATAATGAAGTAGCATTTATATGCTGTGTATGAAGAGGGTTTTGGACCTTGTATGCTTATGAATTATACTCTCAATCTAAATATATAAGCATTTACAAATAATATACATGCTTTTCAAAAATATCACCATTACTAGAGCTTCCCACTTTTCTTCAATTATAAACAAGATTTCTTTGCAGGTCACTAAAGGTACAGAGCGACGTTGAGTGACACACTTTTTATGCATAGACATGGATTTCACTTAGCCTGTTGGTAGGTCAAAACCTAAGAGCCCAATGAATGGCTTATCTCAGTTAAGAATTTGACTCTGGGGTGGGAAGACTACAGTTTAAAGAAATTATTTCTTGACATTCTTTCATGGTGTCATTTCCTTATAGTAATTCACTTTGTACATTTACTTGCACCTAGAGATTTCAAAGGATGGATATATTTAACCCAGTTTCTGACTCTGTGGCTAGAGGTGGGATTTGCAGAAGAGTGATATTCTCCATCAGCAAATGCAGGCGACATTTGCAAACATCAGAGACAAAATTGGAAATTCTATTTCCCCATTCCCTGGCAGCGTACTCTCACTCTTTTGTGCCAGTGTTATAACTGTTGTCACCCTTAAGAGTCCCTCTGTGGTATTAGTCCTAGGTTGTTAGCAGTTCTGTTAGGCATAGTTTTTGGCAAGAAAAACAACACCAGGAACTCATAATTGCTTGCAAATTTTCATGCATTTGTTTTTGCTTGTTGAAGACACATTTGCATAGTGGAGTCTCCAAATCTGTCCACCAGACACGTTTCCTGAACCTCTGCTTCTCAGTGTATTGGGATGACTGAAGCAAAAGCTATGCCACTCTGAGTTCCTGGAGCTGGACTTTGGTGGTAGTGGGGAAACTGGGGGTGGGGCCACTTAAGAAAAAAGTTTCTTTCCAAAGATCATGTAACCTGGCTACCTTAAGCTCATGAGATGAGGGTGGGGAGAGATGAAATAAGAATGTGGAAAGTCAGGATTCATCATTCCAAATATATTTTCATTA
Source organism: Canis lupus dingo (assembly GCF_003254725.2). Taxonomy (NCBI): domain Eukaryota; kingdom Metazoa; phylum Chordata; class Mammalia; order Carnivora; family Canidae; genus Canis; species Canis lupus. Next base: position 22,024,521 of record NC_064243.1, on the reverse strand, counting down.
GGGTTTGTGGGTTAAGGATCATAGGACAAGAATACCAGCTGAAAGATTATGTTTATTATAGGAAGAAAAGACAATGAAATATGACATTTTGCTTTTTACAGCATTCTATGTCCAGATAAAATTCTCTAGCATTGTAGGCATTTTCTTTTGTGTGTGTGAGTGTTGCTGGTAATTTTTAATCCATTCTTCCTCTTCTAATGTGATTACAGTTGAGAGTACTGCCATCTGGAGCTAAGAGCTGCTTTCAGCTGGGCAAGGTTGTGTGTTCTTTTTTTTTCTCCCCAGAAGGATCCCAAGTCTTCTGTATTTATTTATGTATTTTAGTTTGCATGGATGGGGGAAGAAAATAGTGTTCAGCAAATCAAAGGTTGCTGAATGGAATAACAGATTTTTCATTTCCTGAGGGAACATTTGAGGGTGATTGAATTGCTCTCAATCTCCAAGCCATGTTTTTACACCACTTTTCTACCTGACTAATTGATTATGACAGGTGTCACCAAAGCCTTGCAGCTCAATATGGCCTGATGCTAAGACAGAGGCAGAGCAAGCAACCTCTGTTGAAATAGAAGGGCTATGCGTGGGCATTTTTCATATTGATTTTTCTAGTATATGATGTCAGTTAATTACTGAGAGCCATTCACTTCATAAATGTAAGCAGTCATTATGACCTTATTTCCAATTGGTTTTGTCCCCTGCAAACATGATCAGTGTTTTGTTCATTTTGAGCCAAACAGAAATGGAAAAATATCTATGGTCGTAAAATATACATAAGCATGAGATAATGGTGAATATCATATTCCCATAAAGAGTAAACCTCCTATAATATATACACAGGTGTGTGTGAGTGAGTGCCGAAGGAGCAACACGCATCATTGCCATGCTGGGACTTGTAGTTGTTACACCAAAAGATGAATTGCTAAGATACCGAGTTTTAAGTGCACTGTTTTTCAGTTTCACAACATGATGAAATAATTTAGAGGATCCACATTGTATCAAGGGAAAGAGACCAAACACACACAACAATGTGTGTATATGAATCCACAGATATGAAATTCTAGAAATGCACACCGAATCTGTAGTGACAGAAAGCAGATCACAGGTTGCCAGGAACTGGAGATGGCAGGAGGGGTAGCTACAAGGGACAGGAGGGAACTTTAGGTGTTGAACAATAGGATCTGCTTCTTGATTCTAGTGGAAATTTTATGGGTTTATGCATCTGTCAGAACTTGTGAAATTATATACTTCAAATGAGTGCAGTCCATTGAACAGAAATCATACCTCAATATAAAAGTTGTTTCAAAAAATGAAAAGATCTATTTCTCATCATTTGAACACTATTTAGAGAATTACCACAGATTTACCATGTCTCTAATCATACTAAACCATTTGTGCATATGAATGAAAACTTCATATTGCTCAGAATGTACTCTTAGGAGAAATTCAATTGACAGTATCCTTGATATATATTGAATATTCAGGCTCCAAAGGGCCATTCTGAAGACAATTGAAATTTTCTCTAGCGGGCTCAATAATTTCTACTCTCCTAGGAAGGAGACACATAACTGACCTTTGAAAAATTTCTCATATTAACCTATATGGTAGGTTGCTGTATTAGTTTTCCATTGTTGTATAACAAGTTACCATAAACTTAGCAATTTAATATAATACACATTTATTATCTCTCAGGTTCCATCGGTTAGGAGCCCAAGCGTAGCTTGATTACGTTTTCTGCTTCATGATCTCACCTGGGTACAATCCAGATATTCGTCAGAGTTGAGGTCTCATGAGAGCCTTACTGGGATATGGCCAACTTCCAAGCTCTTAGGTCGTTGGCTGAATTTATCTGTCTCTGGCTACAGGATCAAGATCCTCATTTTCTTCCTGACCATTACCAATGGCTACTCTTAGATCCCAGAGACTAGTCACAGTCCCCTGCCAGGTGGCCCATTTCTTAGGCAGTTCACAATATGGCAGCTCATTCTTCCAGGCCAACAGGAGTAGCTCTCTTTTTAGTCTTCTAAGACAGAGGTTTATAAGATGTTACCTAATCATGAGAGTACTCCATCACCTTTGCCATATAATGTAAGGGAATGTCGGTCTCATCAGTTTTGCATATTCTGTTGATTACAAATCTAACTGTACTCAGTGGAACTGCAGTCACCTCAGGTCATTTGGGTCACCTGAGGATTTAGTCATCACAGTTGTTTAATAGAGGATCCCTGAAATAAATAATTACCTAATGGTATGATTAAACAAATAATGTCTCTAAGTAAATTTATATGTATATATTTCAGAATAGCTTAAGTGGAGTGTGATTCAACTTTAAATAAGTGTTATTAGTGCACTTAAATTTTGAGTTAATATTTTTACTGGTTTGGTTTTTATACAAAATTCTGGGACCAGAGTAGTTATGCTATGGTTCAGGCATGTCCTTACAGGCTGCATCAGGCTCTGAAGGAGTTAATGTGCCTCTCGAAAGTTGTCGATTTCCTTCTTCCTCATCAGTAAAATAAGACCTATAATTTGCAAAATGAATCTACATTCTTGAACAGTGACTGAATATAAAAATGGAGTATTTTAATAATTAGCTATTCAATTATCTTATGGTTGCCTACTGTTCATAAAATCAAAAACATAATGTAAAATAACATAGATCATAATATTAGTTACAGATGTCAGCTTCTTCCTTTTTTTCTGAAGAAAAGGTGTTAATGAATTACTCTAGACTGATTTCTGACATAATTGCCAGGATTGTACAATATATCATTCTACATTTATGCCAGCAAATTAGCATCTGTGATTCCTACAGTGGTAGCTTTCTTAATTTTATCATGTACTAAATACACGTTGTTTAGGTTTTCAAAATAACAGGTGGCTCTATACCTTCTAGACTGAAAAGAATTTACAATTCTGTCATTGAATTAGTGAATATTTCAAAGATGACACTAACGATATGCCTGTGGGTTTACAGTAAAATAAGGCTGCAACTCTGACAGCTACTAAATACTGCAAATGCATCAGTAATTTTAACCTGAGAAATATGACTTTTAATATTTTTTCTATCTAATACATTTTTTCATGACAAGTGCACAACACTCAACACTTAATATTCATTTTTGAATATCAGAAAAGCAACTACAGATGGTGCTTACAGAAGTTTGTAATATTCTCTGTTCTCAGGCAAACTGTATGGTTTTATTGTAGCCAAAATCTGGGGTTTGCCGACATTCTCTGCTACGTGATCAGTGACCTTAGGTGCATTCTTGAACAACCCAAAGTCTCTCATGATGCAGAATTGCAGTAGAAGCCACCCAATGTCACTGATTTGCCACGATACCTATTACATAGGGATCATTCAAGAAACAGTGATGATACAATTCCTTATCAAAATAAACCAGAGTTGTCTAGTGTTTTTGTGTTTTTCCAGCCTAAACCACTCCACTGGGGCTAGCAACTAATGGGGCAAAAGGCAGCAGAGTGTGTTATTTCTAATTACACAACTTTCTTCTGGGGTCAAGAAGTCATTTGGACTCACTCTACCCAAGTAAAGAGGCAGTGGAAGATTATGTTATTATATTTGTCTTTAAATGAAATCAGGGGATTCCTAGGTGGGTCGGCAGTTTAACGCCTGCCTTCAGTCCAGGGTGTAACCCTGGAGTCCCGGAATCGAGTCCCACGTTGGGCTCCCTGCATGGAGCCTGCTTCTCCCTCTGCCTGTGTCTCTGCCTCTGTCTCTCTCATGTCTCTCATGAATAAATAAGTAAAATCTTATAAATAAATAAATAAATAATAAATAAATAAATAAATAAATAAATAATAAATGAAAAACAGAAGCAAAGCATGATTAAAGTGTTTGCCCAATGTAGTACACTAGGTAAAATTTGAAGCAGTAAGCACTGTCTTGTGATCTAATTCCTAGTGATTCTTTCCCATCACCCCTTAGACTTATTTTATTTTATTTTATTTTATTTTATTTTATTTTATTTTCCCTGCAGGAGCCCGATGTGGGATTCGATCCCGGATTCCGGGATCACACCCTGGGCCAAAGACAGAAGCTCAACCACTGAGTCCCCGAGGCATCCCTATTTCCTTTATTTTAAAGAAACTTATGGGGTGCTTCCTTTCAGACAGGCATTCTTGCGTGTGTTTTATAAATTTGCACTCAGTTGACTCTCAACACAGTCTTAGGGGTTAGGTACTGCTGTTATCATCCATATTCTATAGGTGAGAAAACTGAGGTCCAGAAAGGTGAAGTAATTAGTTGAGGACACATACCTACTATTGTAGCAAAAGCAATTTGGTTCTGGAATCTTTACTTACACACTGTCCTTTAATGCCTTTAATCTTTAGGTGTAACTCTTTTTTCCCCTTGAAACTAAAAACATCAAGTAATGCCTAATCTCCCCACTCTGTGATCACTAGAGCTTCTACTTTATTAACATTCAATAATCAGTCACCAAGGAAGATATGAATGAAGAACATGAGCCTCAAGAGGGCAGAGAATTATCATTTTTACTTCATTTCTATCACCTAGAATGGTGCCTACTATGTAGAAGGTGCTCAGCAAAAATATTTTGAATGAATAAATGATCAGACAAATGGATAAATGTACAAATTAGATGTGTGCCTTGTTATAAGGGAGTTTCTAGTCTAAAAAGACAAACCAGGGCAGCCCAGGTGGCTCAGTGGTTTAGCGCTGCCTTCAGCTCAGGTCATGATCCTGGAGACCCGGGATCGAGTCCCACATCGGGCTCCCTTCATGGAGCCTGCTTCTCCCTCTGCCTGTGTCTCTGCCTCTCTCTCTGTGTCTCTCATGAATAAATAAATAAAATATTAAAAAATAAAATAAAATCAAAAGACAAACCGTAATTCAGATGAATAAAAGGTTTTATGTCATTTTATTCTCTTCAGATTATTCAAAGAATCTATATACAAAACTACTCCAGTCTGAGTGAAACAGATTTGCTTAGTTTTAAAATATATATTAGAAAAACATATGGTAAAATCCAAATTAAACAAGCTTTTATCTGCATGGCTCAGTCTCAATCCAGATTAATTTGATAGAAGTGAAAATGAATTCTTTCACAGAAGTTATCTTGCCATATTTTAGCATGATGTTTCCGTATGGGTAACATGTTTATGAGAGGAAGCTGAGAAGCAGAACTAAGAATGGGGAAGGGAGAGTTTTGAAGGTGACTTTGTCTTAAATATACCCCAAATATACCAAAATTTAACAAGATAAATAACATATGGAGATTAATAGGAAGGATTTGATAGACAAGTTTCCATCTTATTATCATTATAAAAATAATGGTATGTTTGTGTTTTAAAAACTGTGGGCCATTAAATTTGCTCAAAAAGGGAGATAAAGGTAGATATGTTCAAGAAGGGAAGCTAATATAATCAGGGGGAGGGGAATGGGTTCTTGAATAAAGACTAATATACGCTAAGGAAAAAGAGGAAGAAAATGTCAGTGTGCAGTAATAGAGGGGGATGAGGTTGTGATTTTAAGATGGGAAAGACAAGGTCTGAGAGGGAAGTTTTATAAAAGGTATAAAACCAAGAAGGATACAGAAGGATAGGAAATGTGGTCATTGGTTTATTCAACCCAGTATCCTACACCCCAAGGATCTACTCAATTTTTAGAAATGGTTGTTTTAGCATGAGTTATAAATAGATTTGATAGCACATAATGATTTTTTCAGAGTGAAAATGGCACAGGAAGCTCCCTAATAAGTCATTAAGATAACTTATGACATTTTTAACAATTACCCCTAAATTTTACAATCAGTACCATGAGAGTCAGGCAAATCTTTATAGAGCATGGTCCCTGGTGAAACCTCCATCAGAGAAAAATCTGCCAGACTTGTTGATATTGATTTGATAACTATAGCTTTCTTTAGATTGAGGTTATTATGTAGACAAAATTATGATGAAATTTCCTAGTGACAAACTTTGTGTTTTTAAGCAGCTAAAAATGGTGAAATTATCTGAATACAAGAGGTGAGAAAGTAAGAATAGACATAGGTAGGTATCCTCTAAAAAACAAAAACAAACAAACTGGGCTATGTTTTTGAGCCAAGATGCATGAAGAAGAGGGCAAACATGAGTAAATACAAAGTAAAATTTAAAATTATTTATTATAACTGCATATAGTAAAAAAATGGAATAAAAGCCTTAGAGGAGAAAGAAGTTGAAATTGTTAACCAAAATGGACTTTATAGATCTGCTGGAATCAGAAATTGTCATATGTAGAGGTCATATTAAATTATCTGCAAGTTCTTCCTAGATTTAATAGTCTTTCATATTCTTACTCTAGACTAGCAATATCTGTGATATGTAAGTTTTTAGAAACATTATTTTAATTGCCTAGATTTTATGAATCTTTTCTTTTTTTTTTTTTTTTTGGTCTTTTCATCTGAGTCATTGGTATGTAAGGGTTCCCGTCAATAAATTTTAGTTTTCTAGACTTCCCTCAGCAAGTTGTTCTCTTCATTCCTTCTCCCCTCTATCCTCTCCCTGGTTATGCATTTACAAATGGCAGTTTTCCTTCCATAAGTTTGAATGGTATTGCTTTGGTAATTATTACTTTTTCTTACCATCCTTTTCAGACTATTCAGTACTTCTCAGGGAAGTACATAGAACACCGAGCCACCCTAGGTATGGTCATATGCTGTAAAATCAACTGAGAACAGATATCAAAATTCATACCTGAGAATTTCCCTATGTTACAAACATGGTGATTAGCTAGGTCCATGCTCTCTGGGAATTTATTTTGTCAACTTAAGCAAAACTGTTTTTCCATTCTATCATCTTTAATTTTATTAGCTGCATATAGGTGAAAAACAAATGAAATAAGAATTTAGTTAGAATCTAATGCATTACTTCCTAGAATGAAATACAAAGTGGACTCACAGCTAGATTGGTGCCAGGTGGTATCAGGTACTCAGGTATTCAGTCTGAATCATAAGCACTCTGAGTGGGATGGCAATTTCCAGATCAATGGTCACAACCTGAATGCTTTGTCCTAAGTCTGTGTTTGGAAGTCAGTGTGCACATCCCTTTCCACCCTCCAGAATTAATCTTTTCTTACTGAGAGTTGTTAAGTCTGACCACACCAAGAATCTTAAAATTTAACACTGTCCTTTTTTTCCCCCTAATTTTTGACTCAGAGTGAAATGATGTACTTCTAATAGATAAGCTTCCTTTTGTCACATGTCTTCATGGAGTCTACTTTCAGCTAAAATCAAGCAAACAAACAAAAAACAGTATTAAGGGCATTGGGATTGGCTTATCAACTACAATCAAAGCCACAGTTCCTCTTGTTTATATATATATATATATATATATATATATATATATATATATATATAATTATATATATATATATTTTTTTGACTTACAGAAAATTTGGGAAGATACTACAGAGCTCCTGTATACCCTTCACTCATATCTCCACTGTTAACATCTCCCATTACCACATTCTGTTTGTCAAAACTAGAAAAAACAACATTAGGATGAGGACTTCTGGGGAAGATGGTAGAATAAGACCATCTAAAGCTCACCTCATCCCACAAACACAACTAGATATCACACACATCAATGTAAGTAAACCAGAAAACTACCCAAAGACTGACAGAACAGATTCTCCACAGCTAAATGTAGGAAAGCTGTCACATTAAAGAGGATAAGAAGGGCGGAGATACAGTCAGGAACCAAATGGATCTGTGGGACTCTCCCCTGGAGTGAGGGATGCTATGGGAACAGGGAGGGGAGAGGACTAGACTCCAGGTCAGGCCTCCCAAGCACAGGAAATCCACATGGGAGAAATTAATCTCCATAATATTTGATTTGAAAACCAGAGGTGCCCAATAATCAGTGAGGCTTAACACCAGAAATGTTAAAAAACAGCAAGGACAGCTGAGAAAGCAGAGCCCCACCTTTAAAGAGAGAGTAAAACAAACAGTCCTGCTGAGATATAGTATAAAATCTGCAGTTCCAAAAAATGCCTAGAGTATATATATGAAGATTTATTTACTTATCTCAGAGCATGTGCTGGAGTGGCAGAGATCTTTGGGAGAGTGCCCTAAGAACAAAAGAGCTGATGGCACCATTTCCTTCCCTATTCCCCCCACCTGAGATAAACAAACAATTGCTGAAACCAGCATAGCAGAAATGCTCTCCACCTAACTTATTAGCAGCATGCCCCACCTCCCTTTCTTCAGACACTCTGCCTCCATGCCAGCTTGGGCAGGAGTTTTCTCTGGTAGCTGTGGGCTCCTTCCCATCGCAGACTTATGTGGAACTTGTGTGGTGTTACACAGCCCACCCCTGCATTCTCCTGTGGGCCTGCCTTCTCCAATGTATCCTTAGCCAGAGCTCTTTCAAAGCTATGCTGCAAGCTTGGCAGTGTACAAGCAGCCCCAATGGGCCAGCACCACTCCAAAGTGACTCATGCCCCAGGAAGAGGGGATGGTAACCACACATACCAGTACCCACAGTACTGGGGTAGCAACCCCACAGTAGACTGGGGGCAGATATAGATCTGACCACAGGATTTACCCAACTACTAAAACTTCTCCCAGAACAACACAAGGAAAATATCCTGCAATTCAGTGTTAGTGCAGCTCTGGCAAATGCCTTGTCTAACAACTGAAGCCCAAGGTGGCCTCATACTCACTCACTACAGGAACCACACCCAACCCACAACTAGCAAAAGAGTCATTGCAAATGATCCAGCTGAAGGCAAAAGCAACTCAGCCACAACAGTAGGACACACACACAATACACACAGGAGACACCTCTGTTGTGCTACGTTCTAGTGAACTGGGGACATTGCAGGGCACTATAGGACCAATTCTTATAAGGCCATTACTTTCAAGACCAGGAGACATAGCCAAATTACCTAACATAGAAACAGACACAGAGAGTTAGACAAAGTGAAGAGATAAAGGAATATGTCCCAAATGAGAGAACAGAACAAAAGCACAAGAGAGCTAAACAACATGGATATTAAGTAACATGCCTGATAAAGAATTTAAAGTAACAACCCAAAAGATACTGGATTAGTGAAAAGAGTGGAGGATCTCAGGGAAACTCTCAAAAAAGAGATAGAAAACATAAGAACCAATCAGAGATGAAGAACTCAATAATTGAAATTAAAAATATACTAGATGGAATAAATAGTAGGCTAGAGAAAGCATAAGAATGGATCAGCAACCTGGAGGACATAGTAATGGAAAGCAATCCAGCTGAAAAGGAGAAAGAAAAAAAATAGATATAAGGAATACAGCAACATCATCAAGCATAATGACAATTGCATTTTGGGTATCCCAGAAGAAGAGATAGAAAAAGATCAGAAAATTTATTTGAAGAAACAACAGCTGAAAATTCCCAAATCTGGAAAAGGAAACAGAAATAGATCCCGGAGGCATAGAGATCCCCCAACAAAATCAACCCAAAGAGATCCACACCAAGATATAGTAATTAAAATGGCAAAAAGTGGTAATAAAGAGAAAAAAATTAAAAGCAGCAAAAGAAAATAAAAGAAAGCAGTTACATATAAAGAATCTCCCAAAGGCTATCAGCTGATTTTTTGGCAGGAAGTTTGAAAGCCAGAAGGGAACAACATGATTTGTTTAAAACAGTGAAAGATAACATAACCTGCAACCAAAAATAATCTATCCAGCAAGGCTGTCATTCAGACTAGATGGAGATACCGAGTTTCCAGAAAAATAAAAGTTAAAAGAATTCATGACCACTAAACCAGCTCAAGAAATGTTAATAGGAATTCTGAGTGGAAAAGAAAGATGATAAATCAGGAGCAAGAAAATTAAGAAGCACAAATGCAGTAAAATTAAGTATAGCTATAAAAATCAGTCAAGGGATTCATAAAATGAAAGGACATAAAGTATGACACTGTATACCTAAAAAGTGGGGTGAGAGAACTAAAGAATAGGTTCAGACTTAAGTAACCATCACCTTAATATAGACTGCTATATGCTTAAGAGGTTATATATAAACCTAATAGTACGTACAGATCAAATATTAGTAATAGATGTGCAAAAAGTAAAGAGAAAGGAATCCAAGTACATCATTAAAGAAAGCTGGTAAACCATGAGAGAAGAGCAAGAAAAGAAATGAACAGAGAACTACAAAATTAACCATAAAACAAGCAACAAAATGGCAGTAAGTATACACCTATCAATTATTGAATGTAAATGGGCTACACACTCCAATCAAAAGATATAAAGTGACAGAATGGATAAAAAAGCAAGACCTGTCTATATGTTACCTATAATAGACTCATTTCAGACCTAAAGACACAGGCAGATTGAAAGTGAAGGGTTGGAACAGCATTTATCTTGCAAATGATAGTAAAGAGAAAGCTGGGGTAGCAATATTGATATGAGACAAAAAAGACATTAAAACAAGAACTTAACGAGACAAAGAAGGACACTATAAAATTATAAGGGGAGCAATCCAACAAGAAGATTTAACAATTATAAATAGTTTTACACCCAATATGGGAGAAATCAAATGCATAAACTGGCTAATAATAAACATAAAGGAACTAACTGATAGTAATGCAGTAAGAGGGCACTTTAACACCTCACTTGCATTAATGGATAATCATCCAAACAGAGAATCAACAAGGAAACTGTAGTTTTGAGTGACACATTGGACCAGATAGATTTAAGAGATATATTTAGAACTGTCCATTCTAAAACAGCAGAATATACTTTTCAAGTGTACATGTACTATTCTCCAGAATAAATCACACATTAGGCCACAAAACAAGTCTCAGCAAATTAAAAAAGATTGGAATCATGCCATGCATCTTTTCTGACTATAGCTATGAAACTAGAAAGCAATAATAAGAAAAATATTGGGAAAGAACACAAATAAATGAAGATTAAGTAACATGCTATTAAACAATGAATTGGGGGATCCCTGGGTGGCGCAGCGGTTTGGCGCTTGCCTTTGGCCCAGGGCGCGATCCTGGAGACCCGGGATCGAATCCCACTTCGGGCTCTCGGTGCATGGAGCCTGCTTCTGTCTCTGCCTCTCTCTCTCTCTCTCTGTGACTATCATAAATTAAAAAAAAAAATTAAAAACAAAAACAAATGAATTGATCAACAATGAAATCAAAGAAGAAATAAAAAAAAAATACATGGAGACAAATGAAAATGAAATGATCCAAAGTCTTCAGAATGCAAGAAAAGCTGTTCTAAGATAGAAGTTTTTTGGTTTTGTTTTGTTTTTAATATTTTATTTATTTATTCATGATAGAGAGAGAGGCAGAGACAGGCAGAAGGATAAGCAGGCTCCATGCAGGGAGCCCGACCTGGGACTTGATCCCGAGATACCAGAATCACGCCCTGGGCCGAAGGCAGACGCTTAACCCTCTGAGCCACCCGAGCTGCCTTTGTTTTTCATTTTTGTTTTGTTTTTGTTTTTTTTTTAAGATTTTATTTATTCCTTTAAGAGATATTGAGAGTGAGAGCACAAGCAGGGGGAAAAGAAGAAAGAAGAAGAAAGAAAGGAAGAAGAAGAAGAAGAAGAAGAAGAAGAAGAAGAAGAAGAAGAAGAGAAAGGAAGAAGAAAAGGAGAAGAAAGGAGAAGAAAGGAGAAGAAGAAGAAGAAGAAGAAGAAGAAGAAGAAGAAGAAGAAGAAGAGAAGAAAAGGAAGAGAAGAAGAAGAAGAAGAAGAAGAAGAAGAAAGAAGAAGAAGAAGAAGAGGGGGAGGAGGAGTAGGAGCGGGGAGGAGGAGAGGAGGAGGAGAGGAGGAGGAGGAGGATGGAGGAAAGATCCCCACTGAGCAGGGAGGCAATATTTCATCCCTCTTTATAGCTGAGTAATATTACCCCCCCCACACACACACACACACCCCCACAACATTCCTTATCCATTCACCCATCAGTGGACATCTGCCTGCTTCCATAATTTGACTATTGTAAATAATGTGGCAATAAACATAGGAGTGCAGAGACCCAAGGGGAGCCCAATGCAGGACTTGGTCCCAGGACCCCAGAATAATGACTTGAGTGAAAGGCAGACACTCAGCCACTGAGCCACCCAGGTGCCCCTGAAAGCTTTTTTTCTTGTTTACTAATTTGGATACTTTTTATTTCTTTTTGTTGTCTAATTGCTGCAGCTAGGACTTTTAGTACTGTGTTAAATAAAGGTGTGAGAATGAGGACTTCCTTCTCGTTTGAAACTTAACAAATGTTTTCACTCTTGAAGGTGAAGGCCATAGTCCTTTTATTCTTTTTAGATTTATTTGAGAGAGAGAGAGAGAGAGAGAGAGAAGGCAGATGCAAGTAGGGTAGGGAGAAAGGGTAGTGGGAGTGGGAGAGAAGCAGACTGCCTGCTGAGTGCAGATCCTGACATGGGGCTCGATCCCATGACCTGAGCTGAAGTCGCCAGTCAGACGCTTAACCAAGTGAGCCACTCAGTGTCTCAATACTTTGTAATTTTTATGGTGACATCCCTTATAGTGAAATAATTATTTTTGGTGGAATTAATAATTATTATGAGGAGGCAGTAAGAATTTTCAAACATATTGAAAGTTGAGTGTGCTGATACCATTTTCCCATCTTTTCTTACTCTGCCTCTTTCTTTTCTTACAAGTAAGTAGTAAACTAAACTAGTAATTAGTTTAATCAATTTGTGATGACTGTTTGCATATTAGGAAAGTCAGTCTTTCATAATATTATTAAAAAAATATTGTTCCAGTTTGACCTACATATTTTAATGTCATTCATTATGCTTTTCCATACATATTTAATTTCCATATAGTGATATTTATCAATATTTTTCTTCATCGGCTCTGTTTTTTTGTCATATTGTCACAACTGACTCCCTGTGTGTTTTGATAATGGAAAAAATCAGAGACAGGAGACATTATAATAAGGTGGTATAATAATCAGTAGTGGATCTGGCACAGAACTCCATTGTTTTAACATTCTAATTTAGCATTCTAATTCCAAACTTTTTTTCTGCATTTTATTATCTTTAAATACAGCCTTTACTCCCAAAATGGACTGTGAGGCAAATTCTTTCTCAAATTTAGATGAATCAGCTTCAGAGAAGAAAATAAATAAGTAGAAAAACAAATAGGAAAAAAAGACAAAGATGGAAGATATTGCTGCTTCCCAGCATGATAGAACCTTATAATGTACCTGTACCCTAGAAGGTATCTGTCCAGCAACTGACTGAAACACAATACAGGTTGCCTCTTAATTGCAGTCCTAGGATTCTTTTCACTTTGCTCCAGAAAAAAAAAAAAAAATGTAATCCTTCATACTCTTGATGATGATAAGCATGTGAATATAGGTCAAACACACATTTTGCTTTAGTTATAATAGCAACCAAGAATCAAACTTAGCATAGACACATTTATTATCATAGTTGGATACCTGTATCCTGTATTTCAGAATAACACATGCCCTATATTATATTTGAAATTATTCTGTAGATTTATCAGCCATACATAATTCAAGCTGATATGGGTCTTTGGGTAAATCAACACATTTACTGATTATTTAAAAAAATCAAACAAGACTTTGTAAAAGACCCATCCTTTCTGTAGGAATTAATACTATTCTATTTAGAGTGACCCCCAAAATACTGGAATTTGATGCACAACCAGTTTATGAGTATATAATGTGTTTTTATTATTTAATCAATCATCTCTGGTGGTTATTCCCTTTGTTTGCTTACTTAATAGATTTGAAGTATGAGTGCTAGGTTCAGGCCAATAAGCCTCTTTTATGGTTTACAGCTTTGCAATCAGTTTCCTCACTTCAGTGCATTAAAAAAGGGGAAAAAAAAAAAGGTGAGCTTATGTGAGTGATCACTCAACTGCGGCTGCAAGTTCTCCATGCTCACCATCTCACTTCCCAGAAAGGGAACTAGAATAGAATTGGACTGAGAAAAAAAAAAAAAAAGAAGAAGAAAGAAAGAAAGAAAGAAAGAAAGAAAGAAAGAGAAGAAAGAAAGAAGAAGAAAGAAAGGAAGAAGGAAGGAAGGAAGGAAGGAAGAAGGAAGGAAGGAAGGAAGAAAGGAAGAAGAAAGAAAGAAAGAAAGAAAGAAGAAAGAAAGAAAGAAAGAAAGAAAGAAAGAAAGAAAGGAAAAAGAAAAAAGAAAAAAGAAAAAAGAAAAAAGAATTGGACTATGTCTATCACTTGTGCTCTTCTCTCTCTCTCTCTCTCTCTTTCTCTCTCTCTTTTTCTCTGATGTATATAGGCCTAGAAGGACAAACTCAAAAAGAAACAGGGTTCTAAGAAAACATCTTTCATATGCATTCTGTGCCCTGCTGTAGCTTTTCAGTGGCTTCACTGTGGTGATATAAGGTTCTACCTGTATAAACTCAATTGGAATAAGTAATAATTTATCTTAGTTTTATGTCCTCTTTTATTTCCCTTTAATATGTTTTGGTGGCTATAAAATTTGAGGATGAGTAGCTAGGGGTTAGAGCCAAGTGTACTGCACACGGATGCTTAATAAACCTCCATGCCCTGCTAATGCACTCCTGGCCTGAGATGCTGCCTCCCACACTCTTTCTCTTCTTGTCTATCAGTGAGTGTGTTGTTCTGATATTCTTATTCTCAAAGACATTTCAGAACATTGAAATTAGCCCATCCAGGCAATGAGCATTTCCACGGGTACATTTATACAGTAGCTTTAAATAGATGATTTAAAAATGTACTTTAAATCCCACAGACAAAGTTGAAAGTTTGCGATTAAGGGAACTCACAGAGCCATCAAACATGATTGCAGCTGCTTTTCCTGGGGGTTGGGGGGGGGTCACTTGGTATCCAGAAACAATAAAAACAGTTCTTAGTAGTGTCTATATTACTAAAAAGTATAGCTTAAACTTTTAGTTCTTCCTACTTAATTTGTATTATTTTCAACTTACTTTTACTTGAGTTTCATACCAGAAAAATTCAGTTACTTAAAAAAAAAAATTAAGACTACTTAGCATTGATTCAATTATTTTTTAATAACATAGCTTGTTAGCTGTTTTATTTTGGTAGTTTCTTATTACCAAAGGTAATTGCATAAAAAAAAAAAAAAAAAACACTGCTTCTTAAAGCCTGCCATGCTGATTTGAATCAGCAATGCACGTGTTCTTTAGATGTTCTTCACGGCTGGAGAAGAAGATTGCATGGCAGCCCGGGACAAAGCGCCATATGGCTGGGATAAGGTGAATGTTGATAAAGGCACATGAAGGATGGGAGGGGAGATGTCACAGCTTGTCAGTCTTTATCCCTAGAGGAAGCTCTGGTGACAGGGGAATGATTGAAATGGCACATTTGGGGTCCCTGGGCATGGAGAAGGGATAAATAATGACTAGCAATTCAATGACATAGACTCAAGGGAAAGATGGAAACAAAGGGAGCTGGGGACTGGGTAGAAACAGAGCTTTCCTACAGTTGGTAAAAAATGCCAGGAAGCGACATTGATGAGAAAGATGATTAAAGGTGGCCTCACAAAACCTTGAATAGTGACAGATGGGAAGGGTAAAATGATTAGTAAGAAAATATAGAGAAGGAAGAGACCTGATATGAAGTACATTCTTGTCGAGGTAGACATGCGGGTGACAAAAGGGAAAACAAAGGATGAGTTTTCTCTGCGACCTGATAAAGGAAATAGAGAGATGTAGTGAGGTGACCAAGTCTTATCCTTGCATGGAGGAGGCACCCTTGTCCCCGTCTCACTTGACCTATCAGATTTAGCCCAAATTGTTCCCAGAGCCTTTCCAATAGGGATCCTGGATTTCCAACCAGATATCAGGGAACCGGGCCAGCAGAAGCAGACTTTCTGCTTTTGGGATCTGAAGACAGATAAATAACAATTACCATTCACTGAGTATTATGTCATATGCCAGGTACTATGAGCAGCCCTTTCCCATTTTACATCATCACGTAGCCCTGCATGTCAAATAAATTGGATCAGTGTTTAAATGTGGAGGGTAGGGCTCAGAGAAACTACATAGCTTTCCAAGTCGCATAGTCACAGAGTAGCAGAGCAGAGATCCCCCCCCCCCATTTAATTGTAATTTTCTAGTCAGATCCACTTTTTACATAAATGAGGGACTAGCCACCTTCCCAAGCTGCCTGAGGTCTGCTCCACTTTGGATAAACTCTTTTAAAAAGTACCTTCATAAATAAAGTGAGAATAAAGAATATAATTGGTTCACACGTGTAGACTGGCCAGTTTACCGGATATTATTTTCCTCTCACTATGTCTTTTGAAAGACTTCAAACTCTGAAAGATGTAGTTATCTCTGTTGATATGATATTACTCTCCAGAATTTCTTTTTTCATCTTATATCTTTGTGTGGCCATAGGTAATTCTTCTTACCATGCAACCTTGTCCTGGCAAGTCTCTTTGATATATGGTTTGGGGATAAGAATCACACTTCCTATAACAGATCCCCAGGTTCTTTTCTGGATGTGTAGGCCAGCTCAGACTTTTCAGGCTTCTGTTCTGCTTCTTAATGAAAGAATTATTACTCTTAGGAATTATTCCTATATGAAGACATCTTTTGCATTGTTTGGCACATAGTTGGATTTTAGGAACATGTTCCCCTCTCATTTGGTCTGAAATGAAGTAGTCTCATCATAAATATACATTCCCTTGGAATCTTCCTGAGAGTTCAGCTTTTTAATCTACTTTGTAAATTATTAGCAGAGTAATAATGATTAACATGACCAGCTTATAGTAATAGCTCAGTCCCCTCCCAGTACATAATCTCAAATACCCATTTTTGAGCGTTCTGAAAGGGAATTTTTTAAAAGATTTTTATTTGCTTATTTCAGAGAGAGAGAGAACAAATGGGGAGGAGCAGAGGGAGAGGGAGAATCAGACTCCCTGCAAAGCAGGGAGCCTGAAATGGGGCTCGATCTCAGGACTCTGGGATCATGACATGAGCCAAAGGCAGACACTCAACCAACTGAACCACCCAGGTGCCCCTGAAAGGGAATTTTTTAGCCAAAGTCTTAACATTAGAATTTCACAAGTTTGCAGTACCTTTCATTTAGCTAACACTACAAGAATGCATTGGATACCTAGGATGTCACTAAATGTATGGTACTAGATTTGGCTATTAGAGTCATAAACAGTGTAGACTTGCCTTCTACTCTTACAGAATATGTAATTTGGCATAGGATACCAAAAAATGACTAGACCATTAGAGTTCCATGTAGGAAATTTCCAGAAGGGACTTCTCCTAGTCCTGTGAAGGTCCAGAGTTAGAGGTTCTAAAATCAGGGTGGGAATCAGTGAGGTGTTACCTGAGCAGAAATCTGAAGAAGCAGTCCAGGTCAGAGAAGCAGAGCCGTTGGAGGGAGGTATTCCAGCTCAGGTTGCAGCACACAAAAGTAGCAGAGGTGAAAGCATGAGGTTTTCATGGACCTGATAGGATCAGTGACCCCAGAGACCTTCCCCTACATCCTTCTCAGGCTTACCCCTGCCTGAGACAACTGAGAACATAGAACTGAGATGTAGAGGAGCAATAGGAGACGGGGGAGGAGACTGGTCCTTGTCAGTGAAGCTGGGACAGGGAGATTACTCATTACGGAGCTGGCTTTCCTTTCTGGAATTGGGAGATGGATTTAAAAAAGCCTTCATGCAATGATTTATGCATCGTAATCCCTCCATGAATATTGGATGGATTAATGATTGGATACATAAATTGGTTTACTAAAGGAAATTTCATAGCACTACTACTAGGATAGTTTGTAAAATGATCAATTAAATAGGATTCTGGGAACAGGATAGAAATGGTCTACTGAGAACGTGTGTTCTGATTTCTAAACAACCACCCTACTGAAAATTTAGGATGGAATTTAAAAGAGACTTCTTGTAATCGTCTTATATGTATACACCTTACATCTTAAAAATAGTTCCTCATTCTCTTAGGGAAAAACCTATAGTTTAAATATGGTTTTTATTGTTGTTCTTATTGTTGTTTTGTGGGGTGCACCATTCCAGGAAGTACTACAATACCAGGTCAATGTGTGGAGTGGGTGGAACAAGCTCTTATTCCATCTCCTGCTCCAAAAATCCATTTAACACATTGTCCTCTTATGGAGGATGTATTAGATATTAAACTGATAAGAACAGATACTATACTTGATCTTAGCTAAAAGGCCGAGAAGCAATTAAAAATAATTCTTCACTTCAAGCATAACAGTAGGAACTTGATAGACATTCAATAAATATTGATTATTCCATTTTAGATACTAACCCACTACGTTCTTTTATGTAAAGTTTTCAATATTTAATGAAATATTATGGAAATCATTAACTTTTATCTCATATTAATTTAAAATAAAAAGTGGTTTCAAATCATTATTATTTTAAAATTCATATTTCTTAGTTTTACTGAAGTTCTCAATATACTAGCTTGAAAGCCATGATTCTTTGAATATTGAAAATACCATGAAATTGTAGGAAAAAAGTGCTATTCTTAATAATCTCAATCATTTACAGCTGAGCTTCTTTTTGGTAAGTTTGCAAAATTACTTTGTAAACTATAAAAACATTATATCAAAATGTAAATTTTGTCTACTTCTTCATTTGGACAATTAAAAGCTAGAGTTTGGGATCAAGGGAACAATGATAAGAAAAAAAATACAAAAGGAAAAGGAATAGAGTTTGCCCTGAGAACAGTTAAATGTTCCTTTAATTTTACTAATGTCACCTATTTATATTTTACTTAAATATGAAGGCTAATAAGGAATGCAGCAAATAAAACATCTAGTTGATCTGGTGACTAAATTTATAGTATTTTCGTTAACAATATGGGGAATGACAAGGAAATAAGCCTATCAGTTGTTTGATGTTTAATGCAAATTAAATATTTTTATGTGTTTGTGAATACTTCTTATTATCGTTCATGTGCCTCATAGAGAGTGGAGGTCAGGGAGTTCATAAACTCATGGAAAAATTAAGGCCTGTAAACATTACATAGTAAAATTCTAAGAGAAAAAAACTCTCTAGTATCTAGACAGACCATGACTTTATAGAAAAATTAACCCAAGAATGTAATTTTTACCAGGACTATTGCAATGGCATCATGAAATAGTAGTAGTACCAGTACCAGTAGTAGTAGTAGTAGTAGTAGTAGTAGTAGTAGTAGTAATAGTAGTAACTAGTGACTTAGAAACTAAAACTATTTTTTGGAGTTATATTATTTTCAGAAATCACTTCCTTTTCCTGGATTTTTCTATGATTGATTGATTGATTTTAAATATTTTATTAAAATAAATAAATAATAAATAAATAAATAATAAAAATATAATAATAATATAATAATAATATTATTTATTTTATTTATTCATGAGAGACACAGAGAGAGACAGAGACACAGGCAGAGGGAGATGCAGGCTCCATGCAGGGAGCCTGATGTGGGGCTTGATCCCAGGACCCTGGGTCATGACCTGACCCAAAGGCAGATACTCAGCCACTGATCCACTCAGGTGCCCCTGATTATTATTTTTTTTTAGAGATTCTTAAAAACAAAAACCAAAAACCAAAAAAAAAAAAAAAAAAAAAACCCAACACTATGTTATAGTATGGTAAATTCGCTTCCTCTTCTCCATGACAACAGATAAAGAAGCTGTAACCATGGCAACAGTAATGGGCCAGGGAGATTAGGGCCAGCCTGGAGATTAGGCCTCCTAGAGCAAAGAAAAAAGTCCTGATTGGTTCCTTATTGAGACCTTATGTGAAGACGAGTTACTGTTGAGAGAAAGCATGGAGGATTAGTAAGAACAAAATTAATTCCCTGTATAAAGAAAGGAGCCATCCCTTTGTTAAAAATGTGTCTGCTCCTTTTCAAACGAGGACTGTTTAAATTGAGGTAAAAGAGTTCATGATTAATTCTATTCTGAGATTTATCTGTGTCATCTGCATCTAGACTAGCTCTGTGAGAAGGCACTCCTGGAGGCCCCGAAGAGAAAAGCATCGTGCACAGACCCCCATTGCTCTCCTTCTTGGCAGCCCCTGAATAGGTGGGGAAGCCAACGCAGTTTTGATGTGATACCATCTCTAAATTAGATGCCTTTGGGGAAAAAAGGAATTGAAAATTTTTCACCTGTAGTTTTAAAACTAATTTGTCTAACTTCTTGAGGATTCTCAAAAGATTTTTACAAGTCATCATTGATCACACTTTATTTTTATAGATCTTTTGTAAAAAAAAAAATATAATGATGATCCCATTTGCTTTAAATTGGTAAGGTGTGTAGGTATTAACATTTTGAGAAAATGAGCTATGATTTTGCAAGGATACATAGATAAAGAGGTTACATTTTTTTTTTTAATGATAAATGTATAGACCTGAGAATGTTTGGTCAGATGGTATGAATATTTTTCATTTTAAAGGATTTTGCCAAAATAACTGCTAAAAAGCCGACTCTTAGAAACTTCAACTGACAATGTAAGAGAGTGTCAGTCACATCCTGGCCAACCTTAGATACTAACATTCTCTAAAGTCTTGCTTCTCTGACAGATTTTTTTTTAATACATTTGATTCTGACAGACTTTTTAGATTTATTTTAATGCACACTTCATTTACTGTCAGGTTGAGCCCTACTTTAAAATAAGATTCTAATAATAATAATAATAAATAAAATCAGATTCTTTATTATTTTATTGATTTTTTTTTGTTTACTTTTTTTGTATAGTAGATATTAACTATCACCTGTTGGATATTTTGCAAATACTTTGGGTCATTCTTTCCAGAGAAGACAACACTAAACTAAGTGAAGAGGGACAGCAGGAGTTAGGTGGATGAGATGGGTCTCGAGTGGGAGTAGCTCTGGGAAGGCTTTGGGGGGTCGCCAGGGGACCTACATGGAGAGAGCTTGATTAATACAAGCAAGAAAAAGCCAGGGAGCCTACAGATCCTTTGTCATTCTCAGGTGTGATGATTGGGTGTTCATGCTTTTGTGTGACCTGTGCCTCCTTCAAACCGTGTTAAGAACTCAGCATAACACTCAGCACTCATTCCTCATCTGACATGGAGGAGAAAAGCCAGGGAACCTCCATGTGAGCTCCATGAAGGATGCCTCATCTATTTTTGCCTTTGTCTCCTCTGTACCTAGAAGGGCTGGGGTTGGGTAGGCACTTTATGAATATTTTTTTGGATGAGTGGAGCTACTGGATGGAAATCTTGCAAACCTCTCTCCAAAGTGGTATTTTTCTGGCAACAGGAACATACTAGGCTATTATGCAGATGGCCCTTGAAATCACCTCAATCAGCGGTGGAGGAGGGGTGGATAAATACCTCCGTCTGCTTCCCTCAAGACAGATAACCTAGAGGCCTGTGCCACAACAGCCCCAGAGTCCCCAGTAGAGTTGCTTTCCAGTTTCCCAGAGTGCTAACTGCCAGATAAGTCACTTTTCCTAGGCTTCACTTCCTGCCATCTCACTTCCCACCTTCCCAATCAATTATTTGCATGTAAATCCTTTTCTTAGGGCCTCTTTGTGGAGGAAGGCAGACCAAGAAAAGTGATAAACAGGAGCCAGCCCAGTGGGCCCATTTCAAAGTTTGGAGATTCCTTGAGGTAAAGAGTAGACACTGAGGATAAATAAATATTAGGTAATATGAACAAATGTGTCCTCTTATAAACTTATTCAGGATGCTGTACACAGAATACATTTGAGGGGGGATGAGTGGAAAGGAAGCAGAGGCGCTGGAGAAGACAGAAGGACGGTGGCAGTGGAGCAAACACAGAGTAGATTTACCAGATGTCCAGGGGCGGGGGATAGTCCTAGAAGGGATGAGCTAGAGGCAAGGGTAGGGGATACCCTTTGGGTTTCTGGGCTGTACAGTCACAAGGACGATGTATACAAGTGAGTTGAGCAGCCTGGGAGGAGAAGTAGGCTGAGTGGACAGTGACGGGGGTGGGGGGGATAAATTCACATAAGCGTGCTAGTTTGAGATGTCCAGGTGGGTAGAAGTACAGGGTTTTGTCAGGAGGTTTAATAACACCCATATTTTTAAGACAGATACTGCATATCCAGGCATCAATCTCTTCCCTCTCCTCACCACTCTGCCACAAAAGATTGACTCACTTGCTTCTAGCCTGCCATTTGTTTCAAATACTGTGTTGATCAAAAACGAGGCTTTAAAACCTCTTTCTCTGTGCAACTGGTTGTGTATTGTCAATTGATAATGTTTCTGGAACCATTGGGGAATGAGATAGGCCCCCTCACCCCAGGGGATTTTCCAGCTAACAGGAGTGTAGTGTGTAGCAGGAATAGCGACTCAGTCTGCCTCTGTAGAGAGTGAATGCAAGGACCGAGACTAAGTTTGGAAAGAACTAGAGAAAATAGCCCACAAAAGCCAGTTTGAAGATTAAATGTAGGCAAATGGGTCCTTGTGATTTGGAGCTAGAAATCACCTGTCAAAATGAATGTGGATTTCCTGCCCTTGGGAACTTGAAAACATAAAATGAACTATGAATGCACACACACACACACACACACACACACACACACACATTTAATAGAAAGTTCTATTACAGATTATAAATGTCCCAAATATTTATAAAACTAGTTCTTCAACCGTGGATGACTTATTCCTGTGATTAACAATTGTTAAATT
The DNA here is from genome assembly GCF_003254725.2 of Canis lupus dingo. Lineage (NCBI taxonomy): Eukaryota > Metazoa > Chordata > Mammalia > Carnivora > Canidae > Canis > Canis lupus. The sequence goes on along the minus strand of NC_064243.1, from coordinate 22,001,898 downwards.
TAGCTGTACCTACAGTGATATCCTACAAGCATGGGGCGAGCATCTTATGTCTGGTAGAAGAAGGGTTTTTTTCTATCAGTTCCTTTCTAGCAGAAAGGAAGAGTCTGTGAGAACTCTTTCTACTTTTGGTTTGCTCCCATAGACTTTGGTTTGCTGTTCCTTCGAATTGTATCTAAAACACAGTAATCAGGCTCTGAGTAGAATTTGGTTTTGTGAAAACGGCTCGGTTACCTGAGGCATTTATCCCTGTCTATGTCTAAACAGACATTTTTAATTATTACAGATCCCATGAGTAAAGGAAATTGGACAAATATGCAATAGAATTGCATGTTATTAGTTAGCTACCCTCTCATAAGCTCCAAGAAATTCTAGTATACCTTTCTTTTAAGATTTTATTTATTTATTCATGAGAGACACTGATAGAGAGGCAGGGACACAGGCAGATAGAGAAGCAGGCTCCTTGCGTCGAGCCCGATGTGGGACTCGATCCCAGGATCCCAGCGTCACACCCTGAGCCGAAGGCAGAGGTTCAATCACTGAGCCACCCAGGCGTCCTCTGATATACCTTTGATTCCATTTACTGATTGTTTGATTTTCCTTGTTTTTCTTCCTTCCTGTAGAATGGCCCATACTGGGTTTGCTGCTGGGTCTGTACATTTCCTCTGACAGCCTCCTCTTCTTCCTCCCTAGCTATACCAAGCTCCAGTGTCCTCCCTTCTGCTCCCAGAGATGTGGTCCCTGTGCTGGTGTCCAGTCGGTTTGTGCGTCTCAGCTGGCGCCCACCTGCAGAAGCCAAAGGGAACATTCAAACCTTCACGGTCTTTTTCTCCAGAGAAGGTGACAACAGGTGGGTGCTATTAGTACCTCATCCACCACTTCCTTAGGTACATACTGTGGCATAAAGGAACCTGCAGGAGATCTTGAGCAAGGACTTTGGGGACCATATGCAATCTCAGCTCTGCTCATCATTCATCAGTAAGTGGAGATAATATATCTCCATGGCCTGTGTGTGTCTTTTAAAGTGGAATCGTTAATAGAATCAAATAAAGTCATTTATAGGAAACTTCCTTGAAAAAAGACAAGTATGGGAATATATGATAATCAGGTTTTTTTTTTTTAATTTCTTTGATTTTCAAAGTGATAAACAGAGGAACAGAATTAGGCTGTGAATTAACAGAACAGGATATGAAAGAACCACAGAGTGTAATCCCAGCTCTGTCATTGACATTACATGATCTCAAGAAAACCACATAACTTCTCTGAGCCTGACTTTACTGTATAATAAAGGGCAGATGGTACTACTTAGCTCCCAAGTTTTTTTTTTTTTTAGGATTAAATTATGTTGCGTATGTAAAGGTCATACAAGAATACCTACTATTTGGTAGAAATTGTTGTTCCTCTTTATTTTTTAAAGATTTTATTTATTTATTATTTGAGAGAGAGAGAGTGGGTGGGGGAAGGGCAGAGACAAAGAGATTTTCAAGCAGACTCTGTACTGAGCACAGAGCCCAACACAGGGCTGAATCTCTCACCCTAAGATCATGACCTGATCCAAAATCAAGAGTCAGACACTAAACTAGTTGAGTCACCTGGGCAGTTCCTCTTTTCACCTGTCACTTGATCTGTATATTCCTGCTTTCAAGACTGCAACCTATTATTTTCCTTGATTTTTCTCAACACTTTCTCTTTAAAATATTTCATGATTTTAAGACTTTGAAGTTTAATTTTTAAATGTAGCATAAGGACACCTGGGTGGCTCAGTGGCTGAGCATCTGCCTTCAGCTCAGAGCATGATCCTGGGTCCTGGGTCCTGGGGTGGAGTCCCACATCAGACTCCCCACAGGGAGCTTGCTTCTCCCTCTGCCTACGTCTCTGACTCCCTCTCTGTGTCTCTCATAAATAAATAATAAATAAATAAATAAATAAATAAATAAATAAATAAACAGACAAACAAATAAATATAAATAACTATTAAGTCTAAGGTAGATATTAGATAAATCCCAATTTCTTGTCTAAGAATAAATTGTGGGGGCACCTATGAGATGCATTTGATTAGACATCTGACTCTTGGTTTCAGCTCAGGTTATGATCTCAGAGTTGTGAGGTCGAGCCCCTTGTTGGGCTCTGCTCTTAGCTTGGGGTCTGCTTAAGACTCTCCCTCTCCCTCTGCCCCTGCCCCCCACTGTCTCTCTCTCTCTCGCAAATAAATAAAAATTAAAAAATTAAAAAATAAAGAAAAGAAACTAACATCTCTTTATTTCTTTAAATTTACTATACTTATTTTATATTCTATGTTTGATTATTCTAATATCTGTAGTTTTTATGAATCTGATTCAATGATATGTTTCTGCTGACTTTTCCTCATAGTGGCTTGTTCTTTTTCAAGTATGGGTGATTCTTGATTGTTAACTCTAATCCTTAGAAATTTCTCTGAGGGTATTTTTGAGACCAAGTATTAAAGAACAATCTTCTGGGAGGATGTGATTTACCGAATGAGACCATGTTAAAGTAGTATTTTGCTAAGGTTTGTTTAGTCCATACTGGTCTCATGCTGATATTTTATTGCTCATGAGAAAGTCCATTAAGTATGATAACATTTTTTTCTGCCATTGTTAACATATCAACTCACATGGGTAAATGCAGACTTGTAAGGAATTCTAAGATTTTTGTGTTGTTCTGTTTTAACTAAACCAAGGCTGAGAGTGTATGTTCAGTTCTTTCAGGAGGCTAATTTCATTTTCAACTTCACCCATGGAAGTTTTCTCTTTTAGGATCCTGGCTGAATGTGAGGTTCTTTAATCAGACCATACATACCACTTTACTGCAAGCTACATTTCCTATTCTTCTCTCCTATTGGTTTCTAAAACTTCTAGCCCCCAGACTTCTATTGATAGGCACATACCCTCAGGCTAACACCAGCTCCACAAGTCGGCTTTCTCAATATAATTTTCTTATTTTGCTGCCAGTATATTATAGATTAAAAAAAAACACTTTTTTAAATAAAAGAGATTTTGAATAATTTACGCAACACTTTAGATGTGCCATAACAGAAGAGTTTTTCATATATCTAATTTGCCATATTGTTTGAAATGGCATTTTGAAATATTTATTTGAATGCCTATATGATCGGTATCATTATTATATATCACTAGTTCTTGACATTTGAGCAAGTGCATTTGCATATAAGTATGTTCAGTGTTTGGGAAATTTTATTTAATATTAGAGCATAAAGCTACTCTAAGCACTTCACTTAGAAGGAATCAGACACCTGAAACTAATATTACCCTGTATGTTAATTAACTGAAATTGAAATAAAAGCTTTAAAAAAGAAAGAAGGAATCAGAAAAGCAAGGAAGCCTTCTTACTAGGCCTTTCCATTCCAATCCTTAGGCATTTTTTACTTTCCTTCCTCCTCATCAACATTTGGGTTTTCTGTTTTGCCAATTAAAGGCTGTCAAAGAGGTCATCATGTGAAAGCTCCATTTGCTTCAGAGAAACACTGGGATGCAAAACCCCACGACTCTGTAGAGAACTACACCTATTTACAAATATACTCAGCCAATGTACTGTGCCTCTCACGTAAGGATGGAATGTCATGTTCTTCAAGTGATGAGGATTTGGGTAGCGCAACTAGGGTCTACATAGATGTTGGTCTGCTGATTTGGCTGAGTCCTGAGAGCCACATCTTTTCTTCCATTTTAAACCTTTTCTTATATAGAACCATCTGAGGATGGACCCCCCCATTGGTAGGCAGGAGTTTCTGAGATGTGGCAGCTGCTTCTTCCATCCTTAAACGCAGACTGGATTCACTTTCTGGAAAGTCTACTAGCCAAAGGAAGTGTAGCCTGTTTGATTCATCTACATAGATGGAATATTTTGGGGGGTTGGGGGCAGCATGGGGAGAGTAGAGAGGGAGAGTGAAAAAGAAAGGGACAGAGAGAAATAGAAATGGCAAGTGCCCTAGGGGGACCCACTTGTTCATAGGGCTGAGCTCACACTGATCCTGGCTTCCACCATTCATTCTTTTGTAGAAGAATGACGTAGATGGCTGTCACAAGTGTCCCGGAGCCAACTGAGGTACCGAGACAAGGTGTGGGAAGAAGCCAGGATTCAAGTGTGAGGCTTAGTCTAGTCTCTAAAATGTGTGAGTGCTTTAAACTTACAGTGATCTTCAGGAACCCCCTCAGGATTCAAAAGGGCAACGTAACTTGGGCTGACCAGAGTGATAGTTAGTGTAGTATGATAATCAGAAGGAACAGTACAACTTTGTCCATGCTGCGTCTCAAAATGCTTTCTAGTCCGCAGCAATAAAGCATAGCATTTTCCAAGTTTCTTTTCTAATTTGACCTAACTTTAAAATGAGAGAAATATACATTGTACACATATAGCCCATGTTCCCTATGATCATCCATTACCACAAAGAAGTCGGCATTCATTTTAGCCTCATCTGCAGCTCTTTAACTCTGTGACCTTATGATGAGTCTTGTAGTCTTTGGATCTCAGTGTGTGCAGCTGTGAAAACTGGAGGTAATAATTCTTGCCTAATTATCTTCATGGAGCCACCTGGATTTCCTGGAGCTACCTTAAATTTACCCTGCCCAAATCATACTCACTGTCTCCTCCTTAAATTTATTTTCCTTTCTTTTCTTGGTATATGTTAGTACCTTCCATCCTGTTGACCAAATGGAAAACCTAAGTCATATTTTATTCCTTCCGGCCCCTTGGTTCTGCCATTAGTCATTCTGTCTTGCCAAGTCTACCTTGGCCACAGCTCGGCGATGCCCCCTTTATTCTATCTCCGTCATCACCGGTCTATCTCTGACAATAGCTTCTTGCCTTCTAATCCATCCTCCTCACTGTCTCTTCTAGTTATCTTTCTGAACTACAGTTCAGATTACTCACCCTACTGGGAAGAAAATGTGAATGTTCTTAAATTTAAATGTGATAAAATTTCTATATAAAGACATGCCATTAATAATTTATGAAGTCGGGACGCCTGGGTGGCTCAGTGGTTTAGTGTCTCTTGCTGTGACCCCAGGGTCCTGGGATCGAGTTCCACATCGGGGTCCCTGGGGAGAGCCTGCTTCTCCCCCTGTCTGTCTCTCTCTCTGTGTCTCTCATGAATAAATAAATAAAATCTTAAAAAAAATAACTTACAAAGTCTTTGAATGGAAGTCTACATCCAATCTATATCCAGGTAGAGTGTCGTTCCCATAACCCATAATGGTTAAGCATATGCCACTGAAGTCTAAATGGCTGGATTAAAAATGGTACGACTGTTTATCAGATGTGTGACTTTTGTGCATTTAATTATGTGAAAGACAGGAATACCATCTCTCGGGGATGATAGCCAAGGGGAAGATGAATCACGCCTCTCAGAATTGCAGTGAGAACTAATTGAAGGAATTGAAGCAATGCATCTAAGGCAGTCACTGCCCATAGGCAGAATGGAGGGGCTTGGAACAGTGTGAGCTCAGAGACAATGTGGGAAAGAGACTGAAAATAAGGCCCAAAGGTAGTAATCATAATAAAAATAATAACATTGCTGGTTTCATATGAACCATTTAATAGCTGCTCACTCTTTCCTACTTATAAACTTTTAATTCTCTCCTTATCTACTGAATCTTTCTTATCTTCCCAGCCCATGGATCAATGGTCCACACCCCTGCCGTTAGTCAGGGTCCTTGTCAACAGCCCTCCCTGCAGCCTCCTCAGCATCTCAGCTTCACACATCCTTCTTTTATCTCACTCTCTAGACTCTGATTTTCCTATCTTCCATTTAGGACTCTGGCTGCAGCAAACCTTTGCTTCCACAGGGAGCAATCCCTTGGTTCTACTGGTGTGTTCTTGGTCCTTCATCCCTTCTGTTTTCCTTCAGTCATTCAGCAGCTAAAACCCCAGAGCCCATTATTATGAACACTGACGTACAACCAAAGTTTTGCTTTGCTGTTCTTTCATCTCATATTAATTTCTCGGCAGAAGCCAACTCAAGTAAATGTTACTTTCCACCTATTCTCTACGTGTACTCTTGTAGCTGAATTCCTTGAAGAAAATATGTAATTGTGCTGACTAGTCTTTAAATTTAGAGCTACAGATATTGATCTGCCCCTTACCTGCTGCTGGAAATTGTATCACGTACATCAGGCAGCCTCTCTCACAACACACCCCTGCTTACATTTCATGTCTTTTCGTTTCAAGTCTCCAACACTTTCCTTCTTTCCCTTACCCTTAGTTGATTTTGCTTCTAATCTCCTAGAAAACAGGAGTAATCAGAAGCGGAGCTGGGAGAGCTTTCATATCTGACTTCCTAACCCGATGTGTCCTTAAGCATATGTCTCCTCAAATGTCTATAAAAAACTGCCCATACTCTTAACAAATAAGGCCAAATTTTCACTTATGCACTGGATTTTATCCTATCTTTAAACAAAGGAACAAAGCTTCAGCTATCCCCTTTCTCCCCTCATTATCGATTTGTCCACTCTATGGATCATGTCTATCAACATACAAGCGTGCCCTTATTTAGATTTTCCATCCCAACCAATTTCCCCCCCAATCCCATTTCTTCCTCCTCTACCACTTTGCTCTCTCTTCTCTTGTATAGCAAATTTCCTGGAGTTGTCCAACTTCACCCCAATCCCTTACCTCCTATTTCAATTGTGACTCTCTTTTTAAGGGATTTTATGTATTTATTCATGAGAAAGAGAGAGAGAGAGAGAGAGAGGCAGAGACACAGGCAGAGGGAGAAGCAGGCTCCTGCCTGATGAGGGACTCGATCCCAGGACCCCAGGGTCATGACCTGAGCCAAAGGGAGATGCTCAACCCCTAAGCCACGTAGGTGTCCCTTAGTTGTGGCTCTGTCCCTAATATCTCACGAAACTGCTCTTATCTGTAGGTTCACCAGTGGCTTCCATGTTGCTAAACTCAATAGTGAACTCCCAGTCCTTGCATTACTTGGGCAGTAAGCAAATTCTGTCATATTTGGTCACTTCCCCTTTTGTGACACTTACTATTCCCTCGGGTTCTACTACATGCACTTTCCTGGTTCTATTTTAATCCCTCTGGCCACTCATTTTTAGTTTCTACTTTGTACTTCAAATCTCCCTGACCTGTGAGTATTGGATTGCCCCAGGGCTCAGACTTTGAAGATCTCTTTTTATCCAGATTGTGATTTTACATTTTGTCAGTATGCTGAGTCTTCCAAATTTGTATCTCTGGTCTTGACATTTTACCTGCAGATCTGAATCATATATCCAAATTCTTTCTTGGTCTCTCAACTTCTGATTTCTTACAAGCATCTACAAATCATCAACACAGCCGAATATCTGCTTTCCTTCAACCCTCCTCTAAATACTTTATTATTCCAGAGATTGCCCCATTTCCATGATGTGTACATATTTCACTTTATTCAGGCCAAATTTTTTGGAGTAATAGTTCTTTTCTTTTTCTTTTTCTTCTACCCCATAACCAAAAACATCAAGTCTTAGCAACACTATCAAAATGCATCCTAAGTCCATGAAACAATATCATGCTTGATATTTGCCTCAAAATAATACTAAGGACTAGCTATAAGTTTCAGTTTTGAGCTGAGTGGTGGGAATAAAGTGGTTTGGCGTATTATTTTTGTTTAGTTTTGTTTTGCTTAAAATTTTCCATAAAACAAAAATAAAGTCAAATAAATGAATAAAAATAAAACATATGCTGAATCTTACCTTCTTGCCCCTTATTTTTACCACCTAGTCTCATCTGAACTATTGCAATAACCTCTCAAGGCTGTTCTCCCCACAGAAACAGGAATAAATCTTTTAAAGTTTTTTTTTTTTTTTTTTTTTTTTTTTATTTATTTATGATAGTCACAGAGAGAGAGAGAGAGAGAGAGAGGCAGAGACACAGGCAGAGGGAGAAGCAGGCTCCATGCACTGGGAGCCCGATGTGGGATTCGATCCCGGATCTCCAGGATAGCGCCCTAGGCCGAAGGCAGGCGCCAAACCGCTGCGCCACCTAGGGATCCCGGAATAAATCTTTTAAAACAGACCTTAGGTCCTGTTATCCTTCTGCTTTAAGACCCTCCAGTGACTTTTCTATCTCATTCAGAGACTCAGCAGGATATCCTTCCTGATTTGGCCCCTTGTTGCCTTCCTATACTCATCACTTACTCTTATCATTGACCTATTTGCTCACTTCTGTCCAGTTTCACTGGCTCCCTGGTGTTTCCTGAATATACCAAGAATCCTCGTCCCTCAAGTTTTTGCCCTTGTTCTTCAGCCTGCCTAGAATGTTCATCCCCTTGCCATCCATGTGGGCTATTCTCAGTAACTGCCACTGAGTCTTAATGAAGTGGCACCTTACCATTCCCTACACTCTTTTTCATTCATATATTTTTCCCCCAGCTTTATCACATTGTACTAATCGTTTCCTGATCCCCTTTCTTGATGCCAGACTATAAGCTTTACAAGGGCAGGGAATGTTCTTATCTCGTTAATTCACTGAGCTATTCTTAGCACCTAGAGCAATATGCAACCCATAAAAAAACACACAAAAAATATTTGTTGAGTTGAAGCCCTGCCTGAAATGTCAACCACTTTGAATCTCTCCACAGTTCTCAAGCTCAGAAGTCATCAATTTTTCTTTTATCTTCCCTTATTTTGATTACTATTATATTATCCCTATCTTTGTTCCAGCTTTGTGTTTCTTTGAGTACATGCATGTGTCCCTTTCTGATGACTGAAACCAGATCTTATTTATAATTCCATACCAAGTGTCTAGTACCATGTCTACCATGTCTGTAGACATTCACTGATTGGAACTAATATGATAAAGGTAGCAGAGAGACAGATGTGGTATTCTTAATAGCTAGTTCCTTAACCAATAAAACAAATTGTGTTACTGAGGAGGATGAATAAGCTGACTGAAGCTCAATAAAAACTTTGTTTTAATTGAGAAAAAATAAAAGTCGATTTTGAAATTTGATTCCAATATCCCTGTTCATTTTCTCTTTCTCAACTAGAGCAAATATATGCCATATGTCCCTGAGCAGTTTGCTGTGATGCTTATTTGCTTATATAGGTTTATTTAGCTCTTTAACACAATAGCTTTTTAAAAGGTGGTGGATTTAACATTTGCCTGAGACTAGCAATGACTTTGTCAGGCAAATTACTCTAGCTCAGATTATCATTAATCTGTCTGACTGGTTAATGGTGTCAATAATGCAAGTGCCATAGTTAACATTTTTTTTTTATTCAACCCCTTGAGTGCTTTCATTTCATAAGTCAGGGAGCAGCATAAATCCCGGAACCTGAAAGCCAGGATTCACAGAAATACAGTTGCCTCGCAGATATCCAGCCATCCCGTCCTTGTACCTAAAACATTATGGAATTGAAAGTGATCTTTGGAATCATAGTGCAACTTTCTGCTACTTAAACATTTAGAAACTGATACTCAGGGGAGGGGTGAGTCTCGAGCCTAAGGCCACAGAGTAAGCATTCATGACGAGAGGAAGCATTTATTGAATACTCACTGTGCCAGATGCCAGGCTAACCATCTCACATAAATTATCTTATTTCATCCCCAAAACAAAATATTATCCAAATGAGGCTTAAAGAAGACATTTTCATCTCTGATATACAGCTAGTGAGTGGTAGAAGCAGGATATAATGCAGGCCTGATTCCAAAGCAGGTGTTCTCGATCGCTACACCAACTTGGTCCTAAAATAGCTGGTGGATTAACCTGGAAGAGAATCAGACTTTCTTGATATTTTCAGAATTATGACATGAATTTCATCTATAGGCTTCTTTCCAGTAATTTTCTGACTTAATGGTTAAGTTGATTTGCATCATTTATTTACCAGTTATAGGCACAGTAGCAAACTTTATATATTATTATGTATTATATATATTTATATATATATATATATATTAAACATTATACTTCCCATTCCATAGTGTAAAATTACTTATGGAGTGTGACATGGTGTAGCCAAAAGCTTAAGGTAATGTGGCTATGGAACTCAACTGCATGGGTTTCATTCCTGGCTCAGAATCTCACTAGCTGTGTGGCCCTCATATGGGATGCATTCCTCCTGTGGGAAAATAATAGTAACTGACATGTATGACCACTTTAAAAATTAGTGCCTAAAATATTTGCATAATGCCTGGTGCTCCAAAAACACTCAGTGCAAATGATTGTGTGTCTTAGAAAGGAAAAGCAATGAAATACAAGAATTTCCTAATTTATATTTAGAGAGGAGTTTATCACTTTACAAATGTTAACCCGTCTGATCCTCTGATAAGGCAGGTATGCTAATTTCCATTTTAGAAATCAGCACACCTCACTCTCTTCAGAAAATCTACAAAAAAGAAGAAGAAAAAAAATCCCCACTGCCTAAGAAGCTACACAACTAGTAAATATTAGAAGAAAGATTTAAATGCAAGGTTTCTAGTCTAGTGATCTTTTCTCTGTACCATACAAAGTAAAAGACATTTCCTAAAAGAGGCACATATAAAGTACCGTGGGAGTTCAGATGAGAGAATTAAAACACTTTCATGAGCATCATTCAATTTAATCCTCACAATAACCCTGTGAGGTAGGCAGATAAGGGACTGGTATCTTCCTTTTGCAAATGAAGCAAGGAAGACCCAAGATAGGCCCTAACCTGCTCAAGGTCACACACCTTTCCTGTGGCAGAACAGAAGCTGGACTGGGTCTTCCCACTGCAGCCCTGGATGCTTTACATTGCTTTATGCTGCCTCAGAAAACCTCTGCTCGTGGCTCAGGATTAGAGGGCCACCTTTGCATGATTGACATGGAGGATTCATTTTAGAATCTGTCGTGCATTACATTTGCAACATGGTGTTTACATCTTCTTTCCCTGCTCTTCAGTGCTGAGGCTGTGCAGCTGATGAAGCTCGTTATGAAGGGAAGTGTTGTGAAGGAAAGAGAACAAGATTCAGAATCCAAAGCTCCACATTCTGATCCTGGCTTACAGCCTGGCAAAGTTAGCCCCCCTTTCACCCTGCTTCTCTGTAAAAGTGTAAAACCCTGTCCTTTCTACCTCAAAATGTCTTTAGATCATTGAGTAAGAGAATAGTGATTTAATTCTTCCAGTGGACTTAATGTATACTGAAAAATAAAACATGCCCTCTATAAATGCCATATACCAATGAATGACCCATTATTCACTTGTGAGTTGACTATGTGTCCGGCTCTGTGTTGGGAATAATAGAGAAGCCAACAGTCTCTTTGGAGGCAATTTAATAATGTCGGGTGGATCATTCCACTGAAGAATATATAACTACACGCTGAATTAAGAGCTCTAAGGCAAAGGAATGTGCTTCCGTGAGAAAAGGAATGTGTGCGTAGTGTCTATGCCATAATCAGATCTGTATTTTGAAAAGACGACCATAGCTGCAAAGTGGAAGTTAGACCCGTGTGGTCAGCCCAGTGGATCCAGGGAAGCCATCAAGGTGGTTGCAGAAGTCCAGGCAAGAATCATGGAAAATCAGACTAAGGCTGGATCAGTGGAGATGAAGCAGTTGAAACATATTATTCTAGAGATAATTAGGAATCAAAACTGATAGCACATTGGCAGTCATGTGAGACAAGGGATGTTTTCAAGAATAGTTCTTAGTTTTCTGGCGTATTTAAATGGTAGGATGGTAGGGTGACTCACTGACATTAGGATGCTGGGAAAGACCCAGGTTTGAGCATGAAGATCATAAATCCAGCTTCAGACATATTGCTTTTTATGTATATTCATGTGGGAATGTCAAGTAGGGCCTTCAGTATAAGGAACTGGCTGGAGCTCAGAGGAGAAGTTTGGGTCAGAAATATGTACCTGTATCAGGAATTTCTCAGCATATGGATGATAATGGTTGCTTTCAAAGGAGAAAATGGGTCACCAACTCTGTCCCCCACCACCCAAAAAAATCAAAATGAAACCAAGATGAGGACCAAGAACTGAGTCCTATTTATTAAGGGACGGAGGCTGAAACTAAACAAAATAAACAATTTGAAACAAATAGCTTTTTTTTTCCCATGAAAGGATAGTTTTTTTTTTATGTTTTATTGCAGTAGCTATTTGTTACATAACTAGTTTCTTGAATGTGTACTAGATGCTGAAACAGAGATTATATTAAAGTAAAATTTTTAAAAATCTGTTCCTCAGACTATGCTTTTTACCAATTCAAGTAAAAACAGAATTATTAGTCAAAATTTAGTCAAAATACTTCTGGCCAACTAGATGATCTCCATTTCCCATTATGCGTTCTCTGGTGGCAAGTCACCTCGGAACTCACTTTTCCTTCAAAACAGCACCTGATTTCAAACTCTATGGCTCTGGGGTAATAAGGAGTGTAGCATTGGGTAGCATTGCTGCTGTCATTTTGAGCTCTATTCTAGTAGACACCGTATTTTGAAATCTTCTCATCATTGTACCGTTCTTGTTTACACTAAAGAAAAAACAAGTGAAAGTAGAGTGTATAAAAAGGGGATGCTGCAAATCTTTCCATTGAAAGTAACATAATTCCTTCCCTATAAAGCACCATTAATGTAGCTTATCCCCCTGTGAAGAATTAATTAGGTGTTTGATACCTCAAGACAGCATTTGTTGCTCACCTCAGAGTTTTAACTAAATGTTAACACCCTGGTGCACTTGGGCAAGACAATATGTGTTTACTTAATATGTGTACTAGAGACATGTTACAAAGGATCCAGTAAGAAATAGTATCATCGTTAATCTTTAAAGTCTACTTACTTCTGAAATGTAAACACAAAAGTGCTGAATTCAGTCAAACACACACACACATGATTTTTCTATTCTCAATAAAGAATATTAGATTAGAAAGACTCCTTTGGGTAGATGCCACCCTGTTTTCAAATAATGAAAACAAAACCCAGGATGGTGAAGTGGCTACCCAACTAAATTGGGATGGAAAAATGGAATCACAACCAGATCTCTACACATTTTGGAGATTACACTATGTGGAGATGTTATGCAATTATTCTATTAACATTTTTACATTTATTTATGTATGCATTTAGAAATTTGTGAGCACGGGCAACATAGCCATTTTTATATTCAGTGGGTACACATGCTGAGTGCCAACAAAATGGAATATGGCTTCTCTTCTAAAGTTATGCACAATTGAGTCAAAGACGGGCATGCCTATTAATACAATGTGATATGTGCTACAACAGCTCTATAAACAAAGAGCAGGAAAAGCATAACAAAGTATTTAATACTGTTGGAATGAGAGGACATGATGGTAGGGCAAGCTCCAGTCAAGAGATTTCATTTGAATTGCGTTTGAAGAATGAGCAAGCTTTTGCCAAACTGAGAAGAAACTAAGTCAGAACAAAGTGATTCCAGGACAACTGAAACAAAAACAGAACAAAACTAAACCAAACTAATGAAAGGAAGAATGGCAATAGACCAAGAAGCACAGACGGATATGGTGTTGTGGGCAGGGTTACTCATTATAGGTGAGTATGAAAAGGTGTGGGCCATATCTTGAGGGTCTTTGGATCTTGTCACAAGGAGTGGAGATGTATTGACCATAGAATAGCAGCCAGCACAAATTTGGGGCATGGAGTTGACAGATCACAGATGTCAGAAGAGTATCTTCGTCAATAGAAGAACTGGGAGGACCAATGACAAAAAGCCAGGAAAAGCTTTTATTACAATGCAGTACATTGTAAATACAAACCAGAGCAGGGGTTGGTTTCAGGCATAGAAGAATATGGCCTAACCAGAGTTAGGTCTTAATGCAACTAGTTCAAGGTACATTCTATGCCACCATCTTGATTCATACCTCAAAATGTATCAGCACCTACGACTTCACCATCTGATCTTAGGCACCATGCCTACTGCTTTATGTGGATTACATACAGCATCTTTGATTCTTGAGAAACTCTAGGAGGTAAATATTTTCATGGCACCAGTCAGCACCTGAGGAATCAGGCTCAGATAAATTAATAAGAAAGTCGAAATAACACCCCAGACTTAAAAATGCTGAATCCACTCCACAGTATCTATAGCATTTTGATGCAATCTCACTTTGATCAGATGAGCAGATTCTGAAAAGTGGCACCTCAAATTGAAATGCTTAGATTGAATCATTGTTTTAAACCACGAAGAGCCTATATTAAAGAAACTAGTGGTCAATCCAGGGCAGTACCATAGCATGTCATTAGAGAGAGGTATAGAGTTGTGCTGACATATTTGTGGGAAAAAAGCAAAACAACAACAACAATGACAAACTGTACGTGCTTAAATTGTATTTTTTTCCAGATCACTACCACAGAAGTATTTTCTAAAAGTGCTTTGTTCACACTTCTATTTAATATGGAGGAAGCATCAATTGTTCATATTAATGAATATACTTTTTTCATAACTATTATTAATTTAGAATACTTTTGGAGGGCTGATAGAGATTATGGGAACCTAAGACTCCCTTCCTCATAACAGAATCCAGCATCTATTTTTATATGTGAGTGATAATTTCATTATCTATTGGACATTCTTACATGGGCATACCCGGATTTTCTTGCCTCTTTCTCCTTTGAAGAATTCCTGTTCAAGAAATTAATTAATTAATTAATTAATTAATTAAATAAAATAAAGAGATTATGCCAGCATGACCCAGAACACAGCTCTTTCAGCTAAATTACTTAGGAGCATAAGAATAAAGTCAATTATGAGAGCGCTCTTTCCTTCTAGATACTGAAGAAGTTTGGTGTGCAAATCTGATCTTCAATGATAGCTATGTTGCTGGGATGGCTAGAAAAGATATCACAGCAGATGATTGATCCATCCCCCAGTGGTTTCTGAATGCCTAGCACTCTTTCTCCTTTAGAACCTTATGTCTTCTACCTAAAGTGCCCATGATCCAAATAGGTCCCACAGTTGTGGGGTGATATCAATACTGGGTTTAAAGGATGAAGATCCAGATTTTTAACTCTGCTATCCACTAACTACTGTGAGTCCTTTGAAAAAAAAAAATTTACACTGCTTTTCCAAATTACACATTTGCATCTGTAAAACGATCATAAAATCACCCAATCTATTATATAAAAGGGCTGCCTGAGGGAATGTATCTAAAAGTTCTTCTGCCAAAGAAAAATAAGTAAGATGCAAAAATCCACATATCCACATGGCATACAATCTGATTATGTGGGTTTTCTTTTACAAAGCAACTTGCTGGCCTAGATAATCTGAGGCGGGTAGAACAGAGCAGTGTGCTATGTAGTATGTGGAACATTATCTGTTGTATTTTAGCCCTGCCTACTCTCAGTTCCTGTTGAAGCCAACCTAGCCCTAGTCACAGTTCAGCCTTCCAGCAACTTAATGGAGAACTCCTAAGGGAATACCTAAACCTTAGGCTCTATCAAGATTCATACAGGGTGTTTGTTTGGTTGTTTGTTTTTATTATGGTAAATACACATACTGTAATAGAGTTTTAACCATTGTTAAGTATGGGGTTCTATGGCATTAAGTGCATTCATAGAGCTATCACCACTCTCTTATCTCCAGAACTTTTTCATCTTCTTCAGTTGAAACTCTGTACCCACTAAATAAGTTCTTCTCTCCCTCTAGACTCTAGTGACCACTCAGGGTATGTATTTTAATTATTAGCAGTACTGGATAAAATAACACTACTTGCTATAACAAACAAGCCCCAGAATTTATAATGGCGCAAAACCGTTTGATTCTAAAAGGTAGAAAATGGATGTTCCTAATTGACAGGCAGTTCTTCTCTCAGCTCTTATCAAGAATTCTGGCAAATTTTGACTCCTGTTTCATCAATATATGGCTCCCAGGGCAGCCATGATTGCCAACCCCAATCCCATGCGTGAAGGAAGAGAACACGGAGGTAACCACCTGTGCAGTTTTTCTAGGCCAGGCCTGGAATCAGCACATGTTGTATATACTCAAACCCACTGGGTAGACTCAGTCACATGGCTTCATCAAGACCTCCCGGGGGCTGGAAAATCTCATCCAGCATGTGAAAAAGAAGAAACGGGTTTGAGGATAAACCAGCTCATCTGTTGCATCCATCAAATTCAGATTGTATACATGCCCAAGAATCAACATTAATGCCCTTAAAACTTTGTTTTAATTTTTCTCCTTGGAAACCTGCTTTGCCCTAACAGAAAACTAGGTTTCATTTTAAATATTTCCACAAACAAGATAAAACCAAATGACAGAAATAAATGTACATATAATTCCACTAAGATGCGAGATATGATCTAGAAATAGAAGCCTAAAGAAACAATTGAATAGCTCCTTCTTCACCTGCCAGCCAATTATATGAGGCCAATGAGGACACAAATGTCTACAATCATGTATATCCTTAAAGAATACTTTGGTAATTATTGTTTCTTACACGTTAGCATCTATATCCATAGGGCTTGCCCTCCCTTAATATGCCCTACAAATTGTACCATCATCAGCACATTAATTCATTTGTTTGGAACCACTTGGGAAGCTTTTGATTGGAAAATGAATTGGACACATGTAGATGCGGCTCGAAGATCAAGGCAAGTAGACATGAGTTGCAATTTCTCCTCACGTAGAAGGGAATCTACCCTCCCTCACTAATTGCACTTCACTTAACCACAGGAGCTCAAGCTCCTTGCACATCGACACTTAGCATCTGCCTTTCCCTTTCATACGATGATAGAAAATGCATAAATGCATTTGTTGGCAATACTGACAAAGACCGATTTGTGGAATAATTGAAACCTTGATTTCTGTCATTAGCCGGATGTTTACAAAATGCATCTTCCTGTCTACATTCCAGATGTTTCTTCTTATTTTAATAGCTCTTTGTCATGAGTTTTGAATTCTAAATGGTAAAGTGTTGAGGGAAAAGATGTTAGTTTGCAAGTTTCATGGGAATGACATAAACTTGAACTCCCCCAAAACCCTGCAATATTTACATGTAGGCCCTTCCAGTGTGTTTCCCATAATCAACCTCAGAGGCCTTGATTTACAGCAGAGTCAGCGTGAAATGAGTAAGTAAACCTTGGTCCACCTCACTGCTTTGGCACATTAAATAAAAGTCTGGCTACAAGTATTGATGTTAGAATAATCTTTCCCTGAAACTTTTACTTCCCAGAGAACGAGCATTGAACACATCCCAGCCTGGGTCCCTTCAGCTTACTGTGGGAAATCTGAAGCCAGAAGCCATGTACACCTTCCGAGTTGTGGCCTACAATGAGTGGGGACCAGGGGAGAGCTCTCAACCCATCAAAGTGGCCACTCAGCCTGAGTGTGAGTATGAAAATAGACACATTTAGAAAGTATTTCTTTTTGCTGGCAATATCCTTGAATCCTGTCATAGAAATTAAGGTGACAAAATGGAGGGAATATTTCTGAAAGCAACATATTTAACTTGAGGATTTTTAAAGGTAAGATGACTTTTTAACAAAATGGACTCCCCACTTAGGCCAGAATGGCAAAGGAACAACTATAAAGACCTAATCCATCCATATGGTCTCCAGGTTCACTTCCTGAGTAAATAAATGACTGACTTACTCTGCCAGCATCTGGTTTCAGCCTCCTCCATGGACTTTTTAGGCTTTCCAAGTTTGTAAAGAACACCAAAGGTGAAAAAACAACCACATAGGACTTCCAAATAGAGAGACCTCTTAAAAAACTTAAACATGCACTAAATGCCCTGAAGGAGATTCCAAGAGTGAAACTCGACTCAAGAAATGTAAAGAGATGGGACCCCTGGAAGGCTCAGTGGTTGAGCACCTGCCTTTGGCTCAGGCCGTGACCCCGGGGTCCCAGGATCGAGTCCCGCATCGGGCTCCCTGCATGGAGCCTGCTTCTCCCTCTGCCTGGGTCTCTGCCTCCCTCTCTGTGTCTCTCAGGAATAAATAAAATATTTATAAAAAATTTGAAAAAAGAGATATAAAGAGATAATCTCTATTGGGCAATCTCACTACCCTCTAACTTAAATCACTACATTAAGCTACATCATCACACAGTGAAGCAGTTGAATGTTCTTTGACCACATTATAATTCAGTGATTTCTACTTTCATAAAGGAATAACTCCAAGGCTCTACATGTGAAGAATATCTATCTTACAAAATTGTGTGGGTTTTTTTTTCCTACAAACTTGTTATTTGAAAAGATTGATTACTGATGAGCAGTTTGCCAATTTTATTTTGTTAAAAATTTTAAAAGTTATAATCTACAACCTAAATAAAGTGACTACCTATAACAAACTACATTATTTAGACAGTTGTATCTACTCCTTTTTCTTTTTAGTAATGATACTGTTCTGCTTGGATTCCTGTTCATTTTATTTAAAACTACATTTCATTTTAGGATCACTTCACATGCTTCTAGAAGAAGGTGAAGTAGAAATTAGAAATATTTTAATTGGTAAATATGAGGAAGTAATGTTTGTATTATGTCACTTCTTGGGTATTTTATTTTAATTTTCTGAAAGATCTTAATTTATTTGCGAGAGAGTGAGAAGGTGTACATGAGTGGGGGGGAGGGGCAGAGGCAGAGGGAAGAGCAGCAGACTCCCCATTGAGCACATGCTCAGACGTCCCCAAGATCATGACCTGAGCCAAAGTCAGATGCTTAAATGACTGAGTCACCTGGAGCCCCTGCTTCTTGGGTATTTTAAGTCAACATGTTGAAGAAAAGAGAGCAGTAACCCTCTGATAGGTAGTCTGGGTACTGGTATTATGTTCTATATTTGGCAAAATCTTTTTTTTTTTTTTTCACTTAGCTAAGGTTACAAAGAAAAGATAATAAGAAATTGGTATAAAATATTTATTAGGGTGGGGGAGATGCTTCACCTGTACACATCCTAGAAATATTTGGCTCATAGACATAAAACCTCAGATAGCATTTTAAAAGGCATAGTTATGTACAGGTTTCAGGTAATGTTCAGGAAACACAGGCTCCCACGCAGGATCCAGAAGCTACAGCAGAACATTAAGCCCCATTCCATGCAAGACCTTGCACAACATCACTGGTTGTTATGCCCATGAATGAAGCTGGTTCTTCTCTCAAGTTTCTGTTCTTGAGAATAATTTTCAATGTTTGTATTTAAATCACTAAAGAATGCCAACTTCCATTTCACAAAGTCTATGTTTTAGTCAAAAGTTTCTTCATTAACTTACTCTTAACAGATTATATATAGAGATAATAAATATATTGATATACAGAGATATATAGAGACAGATAATATATAAAGATAATCCATATATAGGGATAATAACTTTTACGAATATTTGGTATTTGCGATCAACAAAGTTGAAAAAAAGGTTAGGTCAAAATACATATTCTTTTTAAAATGATATATGCCATGCTATATGTAGATTGACAATTAAAAAATTCATCAAAAATTGTCTAAAGGAAAACCTCATTCAATTTTCTAGTAGTAGAACTTAAATTTTAAAAGCATGTTCATTTTCAAAAGATCTAGTTTCTATGAATTATTTGAATTCTTCACTTTCTAATCTTAATGTTACCCCTAGAATTGTTTTAGTATACATTTTAAGGCTGACTGGCCATGATTACATTCTGGTAAAAACCCTAAGTAGTCAGCCTTGTTTTCTAAGACAAAGCAACATTATTTTTTCTTCTATCAGTTCCATTGTTCCTCAATCTCCAGCTTAAAAAAAAATAAAAAAAAAATAAAAAAAATAAAAAATAAATAAATAAAAAATAAAAATAAAAAAAATCAATTTCCAAAGGTTTTTATTTTTATTTATTTATTTATTTTTATTTATTTATTTTTAAAATATTTTATTTATTTGTTCATGATAGAGAGAGAGAGAGAGAGAGGCAGACAGAGGCCAAAGCAGGCTCTATGCAGGAAGCCTGATGAGGGACTCGATCCCGGGTCTCCAGGATCACACCCTGGGCTGAAGGTGGTGCTAAACCTGCTGAGCCACCCGGGCTGCCCTATTTTTTTTTTTTTTTAAAGTAATTTTCTTTTATGCCAACTTTTCCAAGCCAAGGGACAAGAAAATATTTTTCATTTTATATCAGCTAGTAATAATGCCTCATTTCATGAAAATATTACTCATAATATAACATTGTCTGCCATATTTAGTATCATTAATGAAAAGAAAATCAGATAGTGATTATTGGTATTGCACATATAGCTTTAACTTACTTTTTTAAATGGTATAATTCAATTTATAAGCATGTTTCATGAACATCTGCTATGTTCCTAATACTGTTCCCTGTCATCTGAGGCATGCTGGAAAAGCATATGTGTGTAATGAAATAACAGCACTTATGGATCTCAGAAGTTTCTTGAGGAAGCAAATATCCTAAATGTGTAACAATAATAATAAAACAAGTAGAGTAAGAGAACTTGTAACAAGTTGTTAAGTGAAATATTACCATCTCAATCATGGATTTACCGTTACCTGTGATGGCTGAGGCATAGTGTCTAGTTATTTTTGTATGCCTAAATCACATTGTGTGTCTGCCTCCTCAAATACGTGCTGTATTTCAAACACAACTGTCTCAGCCCCTTGTTTGTCTTCATTCCTCTTCGCTCAGAAAGTAACCTGAGTATCTGTGCAGAGGGCCTCACTGGATGCTGGTCTCTGTAAACATTTACTTTGCTTAGAAGTTAGCATAAATGATGATAAAACTAAATGCCTGACTGAATAAAGCACACTGCAAGTTAGTACTGCTGTCTCCTATAAGTTATCTTTTCCCCAGAAAATACAATTAGAGTCTTTCTACTTTAGTAACATGAAGGAGCTTTGAATTTTTTTCATTAAGGGCAGTGATAATGGCCTGAGAATTTTAACCGTACTTTGACCTTTACTAACAGCACTGTTTTATTAAATCACTTCTGTTCTTGCCACTGTATGGAGAAGAATTCTTTCCTTTGCAAGCCATTGTTTACTTGAATAGTGACCTGATTCTGTTTTGTTGAGAATTGCTTTGGATAATTCACCTCTTACTCACTAGATAGGTAGACAGAAACAAATCAGTCTAGGATAAACAGTACATTCAGAATATCCTTTAGATGTGCAAAAACAGTTAGCCAATTCCTTCAATTCATTTAGATTAAAAATACTGTGTAGCTCACTTACTGTCTTTATTACAGACATTAGGATAAATAAATTATGTTTTCATGACTAATAGGTACTGATGTGAATTTTATCTTCTGCTGTTAACACAAAATGCCATTTCGGCAATTTAAAAATATGTCTAGGATAAGAAACACTTCATTTTCTTCAGTATTGCTCAGTAGTATACCAGTTGCTAAGAATATGGAACATCCTAGAGATCTTGTGCTTCATTTCCCCTCCTCTCCTCTTGCTCTTCTCTTCCCTTTCTCCCTTCTCTCCCCTTTTCTTCCCCTTCCTCTGCTTTCCCCACCTGCTGAGCCTACTATTCTTTGTTTTTAGAGAAAGTTTGAAGGCTAATTTTATTATTTGGCTAGAATTACAGAATTTAGAGGCAAGGGGTTGGGGGAGGGACATTTCTATCTTGATTTCTTTCCCTGACAAAAAATGATCTTATCTTTTGAAAATGTGTCTCATCTGGGTATGTGTTTGGTTGCTCCTTTTATCACTGTTTTTCCAAATATGATATAGTAATTGTACACTAAAATTACATAGCTTTTATACAAATTGAATTTCAAGTTTTCCATAATATTTGAAAATATCAACTATTATAAAAACTGTATTCTCAAGGAATAAACACTAATGGAAAATATGTCTGAAATATAAATCAGACAGCAACTGTTTCTAAAAATGCATACATTTTGTAGTAATCATTTAAAGAGATCAACAGTCCAAGATCCAGTTTATGAAATAATCACCCAGAATAGAAAAGCTTGATTTATAGGAAGGTTTATGTCCCCTGATTATATCTTCCTTTTGCTAAACTCTTTCTTCTTCCCCCTGCCTTTATGGTATATAATTTCTCCACTGTATTATCAGCCAGATTTAAGCCCCTGCCTGCTTAAGACTTGTCTAATCTTTTCATACCACATGTGGAGAGTTTTTGAATTATTATTTGGGGTCCTTTAAGATGCTATGCTGTTAAGGCAGTTTAATCGTGAAGGATCCTAAAATGAACCACATACTGGCTGGAGGTTTCAGTTAGAATAGGAAGCCTATTTGCTAGACCACAACCCAATTATCCACAAAACCCTTTTATATTTGAGTTATGAGTAATATTATTAGTCCATTATATTGACACTGAAAAGATGAGTGAAAGCTATCCCCCAAGTTGAGTCACTTTAGAAAATAGTATCTAGAGGAATAGGCATATTTGCTTTGTTCCTCCTTCCCTGGAGGAAGGGAAGGGATCTATATCTATATAAATATATAGATATATAAATATATAAAAATATATAAATATAAATATTATATAAATATAGATATATATTTATATAGATATAGATATTCATTCATGCATTCATTCTAATAGGGCTCTGCTTGTATAATTGTTATGGAGGGAACCTGATAAATCCCTGAACATTATCTGTCCAAACATTACTACCTGCATCCAAGGTCAAGTTTCTTAGTACTTGAGACTTCAGTTTCCCCAACTATAGATTGAAGATATGATTTATTCCTCCTCTTCCTAGGTTGTGAAGAAAAAATGTGATAACATGTGGAAAGCTCCCGAGTCTTACCTGGCATCTAGTAGCCAGTCAATAGAAAAAAACTCCATGCCCCCACAGGATCAAATGGAAACATAATCCCAATTGCCTTGCACTTACAAAGTGGGACACTCTTTAGGTAATAAGGCTAATATAATACCTTATTGATGGTTTGGTACTGGCTAGATTACTATACAATCAGCCATTTATATATTTTATTACTTTTCTGCTAATTATCCTCTGCCTATAATTAATCAGGCTATTATAGACTGATTTGACCTTTAATTTTGCCTAATATACATCTTTGCCTCCCTAACTAAATTTTGAGATCTTTCGATCAGAAAATACTCTATTATCCCATAAAATGTGTCATTTTATCAATAGCTGGCTGCTTAAAATTTGCTGGTAGAATCTGATACATACTTAATATATGGCTGAGATATTAAATATCAATTATGTTTGTTTCGTCATGCTTCTATAAATTAAGTAAATCATATTTCTGTCTAGCTCATTTATTTTACCATGTGAGCTGGGTTTTGATTATTAACTGCACTGTATGGTGATTTGAATGAATATCTGGGATGACTGTGGTAGCAAAGTTGACCATAAACCAAAGAACAGTTGTCCAGTTGCATAGTCACCTGCATGACTGTAGTTTAATTATAGAAAGAAATAATGAGGGACGCGTGGGTAGCTCAGGGCGTGATCCTGGGGTCCTGGGATCGAGTCCCACATCGGGCTCCTTGATGGAGCCTGCTTCTCCCTCTGCCTGTGTCTCTGCCTCTCTCTTTCTGTGTCTCTCATGAATAAATAAATAAAATCTTAAAAAAGAGAGAAAGAACTATAAGCACGGACATTCCATCTTTTCTTGGTAGCATACAAATGCTAATGCAATTTAAAATGTCTCTCATTGCAAAACATGCTTTTAGGCATACAAATACAAGATGAAAGACATTAAAGGCTTATGATTTGGCATCCTTAGCAACAGAAGACTTAAGGAATCCATTTGGATTTAATGGTCAATTAGGTCAGATATTATATCTCTTATAATGAAATATATTAGTGAAAGAATTAGAGGTAGGCTTGGGAGGATGGTTTATTTAATCACAATAGAAGAGTTCAAAGCAAATAAGAGTCACTCTAGTTCATTCATTCATTTATTCAGTCAAAACTGATTCTTTTGTGCTAAGTTCTAGACCTTCATTGTCTAGTACAGTAACTATTAGTCACATGTGTTTCTTTAAGTTTAGATGCATTGAAGTAAAATAAAATTCAAAATTCAGGCACATTAGCTATACTTCAGCTATTAGCACTTAAAATTTAAATAAAGTTGAAAACTAAAAATTCAATTCTTGAGCCTCATTAGCCACATTTCAATGGTTTATATATGACTATTGGCTACCACATGGGATGGCACAGAGAAATTTCCATTACTACTTTACTTTAAAGTACTTAAAGTAAAAGTTAAAGTACTACTTTAAGCAGTACCTTAAAAACATTTAACAGATTAGTCCTCTTTGAATGTTGAAAGTTAGGTATGCATTGAATTAATTCAGGATATTTATTTTTTAAGAATTTCATTTAAATTCAATTAGCCAAAATATAGTCATCATTCATTTCAGATGTAGTTCAGTAATTTATCAGTTGCGTGTAACATCCAATGCTCATCACATCATGTGATGCCAGCCCACAAAATCTAGATCTGAACATATTCTCTGGCTAGTTACCTAAGTTCTTTAAATATTTTCTCAGGTTAAAAACATTAAGTATCTTTCAAAGTGCAGTTAAAGATTAAAGACAAAGATTACCTCTTGCTTGAGTTCAACAGTGGAGCAGCCTAAATTCCATTCATTCAAAAGGCTCACTGTTATTTTATTTTACTCTGAGCACAAAGCATATCTCAAGACTTTCCATTGTATAACCAAACATCTAGAGAAGCTATCTGCTTTGTGAGAAATTATATAGAAATTATAATATCTACATATAATATAGAGAACTATATAGAGTATGAAGGAAGAGGACATAGAAATATAATAATAATAATAATAATGAGAAGTTTTTGAGAAGAATGGGTATCTATCCTGGGATAAAGAGATTTCCCCTAAAGACAGATTGATTTTGGGTTTAATTGCCTAGTATGGTTATGGATCCTTCTAAAAATGGAAGTAGGTTGCTTGCTAAACTGAATTAGAGCAAACTGGAGCTTAAGCATCTTTAGGAATATTGTCATCATGCCGGGGCAGCCTAATAAAACTGTATTCCAAAGATAAAGCAACTGAGATGAGCTTTCTTATGGAACTCCTTCAGTTATATCTGATTCTATGATGAACTGGTAAATATGGCTAGTGAAAAATAAAGACAGAAGAGTATGCTATTTTTACACAGCTGTATTTGTACCTTCTCTCAACTTAAGAAGCTCTTTTCATCTATGAAGTTTATAAAACCATTTATTGAGTACCTACTATGTGTCGAGACCTCTATAAGGTGCTGGGGATGGAAAGTAAAGTAAGGGGGCACTTAGGTGGCTCAGTAGTTAAGCATCTGCATTTGGTTCAGGTCCTGATCCCAGGGTCCTGGAAATCACGCCCGGCATTAGTCTCCCTGCTCAGCAGAGAGCCTGCTTCTCCCTCTCCCCTTGCTCCTACCCGCTCCCTGCCCCCTGGCTCATGTTCTCATTCTCTCTCTCTCAATTAAATAAATAAATACAATATTTTAAAAAAAAGTAAAATAAGATGGGAAAAATAATATAAAAAAAATCAGGGATGAAATTTTTGATGAAAATATATCTGTAATATACATTATTCTAAATCATACTGTGGAATCAAATCATTTCCTCTTTTCTTAAACCTAAAGTTATAGTTACAAGGTATGAGTGTATAAGTACTATATAATTTAAGGCACATATATGTTATGTTATAACATATAACACATAATGTGTAACATATGTGATATATAACACAACACATATATGTTGTGTTTTAGAGTGCAGTATTATTGTGTTTTAGAAAGGATCACGTCAAGAAATTTATAGTTGACTAACCTGTTACAATTCCAACCAAAATTAAGTCGCTTCTCTATTTTATGGATTCTTTTAGCTGTAGCTTGTATTCCCTATATAATATGTAATAAGTCTTATACACTACACAAAAGGGCAATAATGGGACTATTGTTCTCTAACTCCAATGTTTCTGCATTATTATATTGTTTTAATAAAGATATTTCTACTTTGTAGGAAGATACCTAGGGAAAAGACACTCATAAGAGGACCCTAGTCTGTGGGAACTTCTGTTTCAGTCCAATCTTCCCACCTTGGGAAGCCCCAAATCATATCCAATATAGAGGTGGAGTTGGGCCAGAATTTCTGATTATAGGAAATTGGACAGGTACAAAGGATTGCCATGGTTAAAATTAAAAGGTTTTTAAGGTGATGACACAAAATTACTGGGTTAGATTGTAGCTGTTAAAATCAGAGTCAAGATGTTGCCCATCAGTGTTCAGGAGGAAACGATCATAGGAGTTTTATCAACTGAAAGTTCAACAACCGAACTCTGAGCCCACAGTTAATTTAAGTAACTTGTGAATTACCACCTTCTTTTAATCTATAATTGGTGTTCCAGGTCTTCCAAATGGAAGGAGAGTGAAAGATGGCTAAGAACAATGATTCAGAAGTCAGACTGACTTTGAATTCTGGATTTTTCACTCAGTAGGTAACTAGGATAAGCTAGTTCTGGCAAACCTCAGTTTTCCTCAGATGTAAAAGAGAGAGACACCTTGCAGGAATGTCAAAAAGCTTAAAAGAAAATCTGCAAAATGGGTCACAATACACTTTCAAAGGATTATTCAGAAGATTAAGCGAGATGATTAGTGTTAAATAATGAGCCACATTAATGGTAGCTCTTATAATCATGCATTCCTCCACTGCTGGATTCTAATTATTCCCATGTAATCGTGTTCCTTAATGTTGCACATAATTTGTTCATTTCTATCTCTGTGATTTTCATGTGTATTTGAAATGATTTCTTTTTTTCTTTAGGCTATTTCGTAAGTCCCTTCTATTTCTATTTTAAGATTTTACTTAAAATTTCTAAGAGCAGAAAGCCTGCTCTGGCTAAGTCACCCCATGAATCGGTCTCTTATCTTGAACAACCTCATTTTTCACTCTCCAAACTTGCTTGAATTCTATCATGCCATTCATTCATTCATTCATTCATTCATTCAACAACTATTCATTGTGTGCCCCCCAATGTGTTTCCCAGTACTGTGTCCCTGTGTTTCCCAGTACTGGGAATTCAACAGTAAAAAAGAAAGGAAAAATACTTATCCTCATGAGGTATTTATTTTAGTGTTAGGGAGGTACAATATGCAAACAGAAATAAAGCATGCAAAAAAATAAAACAGCTTATGAGGGTAGAGAATGAGGAAGATAGAGATGCTTCTAGAAAGGAAGGTCAGTAGGGAAAGCCTTTCTGGAGAAGGGGCATTTAAGGGGACATCTGAGTGAATTTGGACAGGTGCCAGCAATGACCTTAGGTGGAGACATTTCAGGCAGACAGTAGCAGGTGCCACATCCCTGGTGGGGAAGCACAAGAATACCATCACGCTGCAGGAGAGCAAGGGAGAGGGAGAGTGGGAGACAGGGGTTGATGAGTGGCAGGGCCCAGCAAGCAAAAGCATTGGAAGCCACAGTAAAGGAAGGTAGATTTAATCTTTAGTGCAGAGGCATCTGTGTAGAAGGGAGTAACATAATCTAATTTTCATTTTTAAACTGAGAGTGAGACCAGAGAGGAGGCTAATGTAGTAGTTTAGTCAAGAGATGTTGGTAGCTCAAGTTTTGGTTTTAGAATTCAGGACACCTTTGGAAAGTAGGGACAAGACTTGGTACAGGATGTGGGATGGGAGAAAAGACAGGAAGCAAATTTACCCTTAGGTTTTAGCGAGGTGAATCATGGGGCCACTTATTAGAATCAGGAGACTGGGGAAGGAGCTGGCTTGGAGGCTATGTGAGACAAATCAAGGATTATTTATTGACACATTAGGTTTGAATATTAAATGCATGCAGGTTTTATTTTCTAATTAGACTGCATCTGAAGAAGGTGCCTAGTATTTTGAATATAAAAATAAGAGAAGATGCCACATACTGCAAGGCCAATGGCCAAGTGCAATATGGTATTTAGCTTCTAATAGTGGCAGAGCTGATCAATTGTTGGGAAGAAAATGTGGAAAAATTCTCCATGTTGTAAACTGTAAATCATCAGCACCCAAACGTCCCCAATGTATGCACTACAAGGATATGCACACCGCCATGCCAACAGACATTCATAAACCTGTCCGTCCTATAGAAGCTTCCTTCTTAGAAATCCTCCCTACAGACCAGTGAAGTAAAACCTGATGCGGCTGCTACCAGCAAGAAGTGCCTGAAAGGAGCCTCTGATCTATAGTCCAATCTCCCAGCTGCCAAGATTTTCTGAGGAACTGATCCAAAAGGGGCAAGTTACTGCCAAAATGAACGTTATCGAGAACCAGCTTGTTTTCTGATGTGTACTTTGCTTGTGTTCACTAAATAAGAGATTGAATTCTAATGTGATGTCTGTTCACAGAAGTCCTGAGGTTGAATCACCTGAAACTGTGTTGGAATTTTACCAGCAGAAGCTAGGTTTAGGCCCAAGTGGAGGACCGGAATTAAGAAGGAATTCCTTTGGTCTTCCAGCATCCCTTTTCTTTATCCTTTTCTCCATCCAGAAAGGTCTTATAGCCCTCATTACCTCAGAGCACCCAAAGTCTAAAACACTTGCCCAATGATCTGAAATATAATGTTGAATCCACACAGTAGCTTTGACATAGTTGATCCCAATGATGGAGTTTTGCAAAGGGTAAACTTTGGAATCCAGAGAGTTGAGACCTGCCCCAGGATTTTCATGTTCAACAACCCTGGTAGCAAATTGTGTGTTTGGTTTATGTTTTCTGAAAATGGATACAATATGAAGCCAATAAGCAAAAGACGTGGGTTCAAGGTTGAGGTGTTCTCTGTATCTTGTATATGTTTGAGAAAAATCACTTACTGTATTTTTTTTTTTAAGTAGGCTTCATGCCCAACATGGAGCCCACTTTGAGTCTTGAACTCATGACCCTGAGATCAAGACTTGAGCTGATCAGAGTCAGCTGTTTAACCAACCACCTCAACTACCCAGGCACCCCATCACTTACTTTTCTGATTCTCAATTTATTTTCATAAAATAGGGATCGTATTGGATGTATGACTTTCCTAGGCCTACATTTACAACGTGCCACAAATTAGGTGGTTTAAGGTAACAGAAATTTATTCTCTGACAGTTCTGGAGAAATGTGAAATAAAGGTGCGAGCAGAGCCAGGCTCCCTCTGTAAGTCCTAGAGAAAAATCTTTCCTAGTTGCTGGCTGTTTCTGGGAGGCTATCTCCCATGTCCATGTCTCTGTGTCTCTTTGCTTCTTTTTAAAAAATATTTATTTATTTATTCATGAGAGACACACACACACACACAGAGGCAGAGACACAGGCAGAGGGAGAAGTAGGCTCCATGCAGGGAGCCCGAGGTGGGACTCGATCCTGGGACCCCAGGGTCACGCCCTGGGCTGAAGGCAGACACTCAACTGCTGAGCCACTCAGGCGAACCTCTTTGCTTCTTTTTATAAGAACACTTGTCATATTGGATTTAAAGCCTACCCCAACACCGTAGGACTTCATTTAATTGAACTGATTGTATTTGCAAAGGCCTTTCTGGGTACACATGAATTTTCAGGGGATACCATCCAATCTAGTACATATGCACTGCCCTACAAATCACAGAGATTTTTAATAAGATTCCAAGTAATCTGAATGAGGACTGAGCAAACTCTGAAGCATGTATATACACATTTTTTAATTAAGAAGCAACCACTTCATTTTAAAAATAATCTCAGTCATTGTCTCTCCAGCAGAGGAGTACTACGAAACGTCCTAGTTTCCTTAAAATCATACTTGACTATGCTCCTACCTTCTGCCTTTCTCCAGAATTCTAATCCTGCTTGTAGGCTGTAGGACGTACTGTCTTCTGAATATTAAGGTCCGCAAACTGCGCAGGTGGCCCTAGAGGGACTCACAAGCGAAAGGAATCATCTGGATGACAAAGTTTGCAGAAGCTGCCAGTAGAACGGGTACCAAGTGCATGCTCAGATTCTCATTGTTGATCATCAGTTTATTTGCTCCGGAATAGTGATGGCAACGTGTTGACTCTAACTTTAACAGCTACAACCTAGCAGTAATTGTGTGTCATCACCTTAAAATCTGACAAGTTCAGTCCATAGCAATCTCCCGCACCTGTGAAATACCCTGTAAGCAAGAATTCTGGCCCAACCCAACTCCCATGATAGAAAGCATAAAATTAATAGTGTCAAAATTAACACTGTCAGAGCTCAGATTTGAACCTAGCATAACATTCCTACCCCAATGCTAATGCACGCACGTGTGTGTGTGTAAACTAAGATTAGTTATGATCATTTCAAGGAAATAGAAAAAGAAATTAATTGAAAGTTAACTACATTCTAACAGTTCCTTAATGAGTAAAAATTCCTGTTACTTCAGAACACATAGCCATGACAGGATAATGTGTTTGTTTTTTTTTTTAATTCCAAAATTATTGTGTTTAAGCCACTCTGAATGAGTTCTTCTAACTCTACTGCTGAGGAAATGCTAAATATATAAATTTTACTTACTTCCTGTTATAAATCACTTGCTTGATCTTAACCCTCAGTCTGCTGTCTTAATCTTATCCCACAACCTTGCAAGGAAATAAAAAATAATTATTATTACTTCCATTTTTCAGTGGGCTGGCTGGCTTATAGTTCATGCAAGCTCTTCACAAAAAGACTTAAGATTCCCAGAAATAACTTGCTGCTAGTTCTGGTGTTGTGTTTCATCATTTAATATATTTAACTCCAAATAAAAATGTATTAACATATTTAACATATAACTGATTTATTTTAGATTATACCAATAGCTTGATTAATTTTATCACTTTGTATGTGATTTGTTCTATATCCTCCTTACAACTTAATGTTCTTACAGTAATTTTGCCACTCTCATTGGAAATATTGTTTTCCCCTATTTCAATCCATGAATTCTTAAATTAGCTTAGTAGCACTCCTCTATCTGCCACGTTCTGTGTAGTAGCTACTAGCCGTAAGTGGCTGTTGAGCACTTGAACTATGGCTTGGCCAAATTGAGGTGTAAATGTTAAAGACTTAGTATGGGAAAAAAAAAAAAGAAAAAAAAACAGAAAATAATATGTTAGCAAATCTTTTATTGATTATAGTTTGAAATGATGATATTTTAGATATATCGGGTTAAACATGTATTATTAAAATTAATTTTACTCATTACATTTTACTTTTTTAATGTGGCTACTAGAAAGTTAAAGTTAGTATGAGCATCCATGGCTCACATTATATCTATAGTGAACAGTGATGACCTGGATGTTTACACTCTTCTGTCTTATACCCAACAAGCAGGAAGTCAAGAAGATTGCCAGTCTGACATTAAATTGAGTTTGAGAGTCACTGAAATGCAGTGGTTAAATGTAACCCTTCTCGGAGAAGTATTTCTTAAGTCTCACCTAAATAGTATTCGTATTTAACCATTATTTTCCTTATTTGATTCCATATTAATGGACATCATAATCAATAGCCTTTGAATGTTTCAGTCAAAGGCTTTTTTTTTTTTTTTTTTCCCCTACTGGCCTGACACTTTCTGGCACCAATGAAAATAAAAGCAAAGGAAGTGGGCTTGGGGAAAGAAAGGAAGCCTTTGATGCAGAGCAGCGCACCAGTGTCCCTGTGTTCAGTTCTACTTAGAGTCGTCCAACTTCTGTGAGATGATTTACTGCTGAAGCCTATTTGTCTTCCCGCTGCTATCTCTGAGCAAGCCTAAATCTTCCATGTGGTTAATAAACTTCTTATCTTTTGAATACTGAAAATAAAATAAACTTAATCCTCAGGGTGGTTCAGTCAGCAGACCGGGAGCCTTTTAGATGCTTCTTAGAGATAGCGGACAACCAGGTTTCCTGCCCTGCGCGATTATCAATCTTCCTCTTGCATGCATGTATGTGTAAGGGTGTTAAAGGTGCTCCTCAGTGATAAATGTCAGTGGAATCGCAAAGTGAATATTAATTTCAGCATTGTCAAGGTCAGATGTGTATCCAGGTTCATTGTTATTGGAATTTTTATTGTTGCCGCTGTTAGGAAAGATATTTCACCTTGGGCTCTTTTTTGCAAGAGTCAGGAGAAAAAGGGAGCAAAATTTCTTTTTTTTTTTTTTACGATTTTATTTATTTATTTATTTATTTATTTATTTATTTATTTATTTATTCATGAGAGACCCAGAGAGAGAGAGAGAGAGAGAGGCAGAGAGACACAAGCAGAGGAAGAAGCAGGCCTCATGCAGGGAGCCCGATGTGGGACTCGATCCCAGGTCTCCAGGATCACGCCCTGGGCCAAAGGCAGGTGCTCAACTGCTGAGCCACCCAGGTGTCCCAGGAACAAAATTTCTTAACATACATATACATTACTCAGAGAAAAGTGCCTTGGCACATCCGGATCTGTTAATTGGGGTAATTATTTTGAGTGCCGTAAGTAAGATCAAAGTGTGGGTGTTGAGGAACTAAGTAAGTTGGGAACAGAACAAACAAATGATCACAAAATCTTGAGACTAGAAGATAGTCCTGAAAAGTGGCTATGTGTGTGGAAAAAGGAAGAAAGAAAGCAGGATAAATAAATAAATTAGGGGAAAAAGTCTGTGATGAGGCCATTCATTGAAATAGAGTATGGGGACACCTGGGTGTCTAATTTTAGTCTTGTATTAACTATTTTAGTGAACAACACCAGAAACATCCAACTATTCAAGTCAGAAGTACAGAAGTCATTCCTGGTGCTTCCTTCCATCTCCCCGCCCTGTCTCCAATAATTAAATGCTGGTAGTTTGATCTTATAGACAGCTCTTGAATCCCTCCCCACTGCCATTCTTCTAATTGGAGCTGTTAACCACTCTCTTCTGTGCTATAGAATATTCTCCAACTGGGCTCCCAATCCCCACATTCACCCTCTTCAGCTCACTCTTTATATAACTGAGTACAAAATGCTTAAACTCCTCAATTCCTTTCTGATTCTTAGCATAAAAGATCAAAATCTTCCCACAGCCTTTAAGATCCCATCTGGTCTCATCCCAGCAATCTCTCTCATCTCATCTGAATCCCTCTTCTCCTGGCTTCTTGTCCTGCAACCTTAGAATGGCAAATCCTATGGAAGTTTTCACTTTTTACCTTTTCAGTTCTTCCAGTGCCTGGCACACTGTAAAAAATTACTCAATACTTATTGAGCAGTTCCTTTTTGCCAGATGCTATTCATATTTTACTTATTATGAATCTCCACAACAAACTCATGGGTTAAGTATTAGTATTAACCCCATTTTTAAGATAAGGATAATTAAACTCAGATTTTTTTTTTAAGATTTCACTTAAAATCTTTAAAAGCCATCCAGCCGTCCCTAAACTTAGAGATATTAAATAGCTTGATCCAGGCACCTAGCCTGAGCAAAGGTACTAGATTTCAACCCAGAGTCTTCCATTCTGGAGTCCATACTCTTTACTGTTAATCTCTTTCACCAAAGCATATTAGATGGGATCCGTTGGCATTGCCTGCATCAGAGAAGCCCAGATCTCTGTGAAACCTATGTGTTAGGAGACTAGAGCTCTAAATTTCTTCTTTAACTTACGGTCCCTCCCTAAAGAGCCAGTTTACCCAAAGCAGTTCCTTACCTTTTAAAGCCTAGAAATAGATAAACAATAAATTTCTTCCCCCAAAGAGATAATATATTTTTTTTAAGATAGGATCTTTTTGTCGTAATGTAGAGAAACCTACTCACTTGACTCTCTGAAAAAGATTGCCACTTCCTTCTTCTCTAATAAATGGCAGCAGGGAACTTTTATAAAAGCAATCTATACAAGTCATTTATTGCTCTATTAAAACTACAAACATCAAATATTGATTCTTCCCATACTGACCATAATACAAACCAACTTTGAGAAAGGTTGCTGGGATTTAGTTACATTATCACCATGGGAAACACTCTGGGTTGCACATAAGCTGAAGACACCTGCTTCTCTGATGCATATCTATTTATAGAGAACTGACATTTTTGCGTGCAGAAATACAATCCTGAATTATATGTGAGTCTCAAATAGCAAGCAAGAGGTCTGTGCATGCCCTTACTAGGAATTTCTGCTTGCGGATCTTCTGTAAGAATTAAACATAAATTTGTGGTTTGTATAATAACAATAAAAGTAACTCTATGTGGAGCATATGTGAGGAGGTTGAAAGGCTTACCTTTAATGTGTTATGACACCGCAGGCAAATCTCCACTGTCTTATCAGACACTCTCGAGGCCACGTTTGATTTGTAGACATTATCCTGATGCATAGGACTCATGCTATACCTTATACGACTCTAGAATGTTATGTTTCCTTTTTTCCCTGTCGCATTAGTCATTTCCCCATGGACTTCCAAAAGTCTTGAGAAGAAGAAGAAGAGCAATATCCCTTCTTCCAATTGTCGGATGAGGGAACCAAACTATGGAAAAGTTCAAGGGCCTTGAGTCTGGGTAACAGCAATATTAACTACCATGTTATCTGGAACACTTGCTTCTCTATATAGTCTCACATAATCCTAGTTTAATCCTAGATGCTTTTCACTTTTCCATTATTTTTATTTTTATTTTTATTTTTAATTTTTATTTTTACTTTTTTAATAAATTTATTTTTATTGGTGTCCAATTTGCCAACATATAGAATAACACCCAGGGCTCATCCCGTCAAGTGTCCCCCTCAGTGCCCATCACCCAGTCACCCCCACCCCCCCCCGCCCACTTCCCCTTCCCCCACCCCTAGTTCGTTTTCCATTATTTTTATTTAGAATGTCTTCAAAGTTCCTGACAACTCTTTGGAAAATAACTTGATTTTTTTTTCTTTTTTTTTCTGAGCACTCATTCTCAAACTGAAATTTTAGAGACAAACATTCTTAAAAAAATGGACAAATTTTGAAACTTTCCTCAGGTATCTTAAGACACATCATATTTTCTTAAAACTGGTAGAATGTCATTTGATTTGCTGATAATGTTAACAAAATAGAAAAACAATTTAATAATTGATAATTCCGTGC
This sequence comes from Canis lupus dingo, assembly GCF_003254725.2. NCBI lineage: Eukaryota > Metazoa > Chordata > Mammalia > Carnivora > Canidae > Canis > Canis lupus. The sequence goes on along the minus strand of NC_064243.1, from coordinate 21,967,065 downwards.
TTCTGGTTGTTTCCCTGATATGAGATCATTTGTGTCATTTTAATTTAGTTCACTTTGGATTTTTTTTTTAAGATTTTATTTATTTATTAATGAGAGACACAGAGGGAGAAGCAGGCTCCCTGCGGGGAACCCGATGCAGGGAAACCCGATGCGGGACTCCATCCCAGGATGCTGGGATCACACCCTGAGCCGAAGGCAGAGACACTCAACCACTGAGCCACTGGGGTGCCCCTCTTTTTAAAAATATTTTATTTATTTATTTGAGTGAGAGAGAGTGAGCAAGTACAAGTGGTGGAGGGGCAGAGGGAGAAGAAGAAGCACACTCCCACTGAGCAAGGAGTCCAATGCAGGGCTGGACCCCAGGACTCCAGGATCATGACCTAAACCTAAGGCAGACGCTCAACCACTGAGCCACCCAGACACCCCACTTTGGAATTCTTCTCATTATCTTTACTTAGAGGCCTCATCATCAGAAGCCTTCCCCAAGCTGTATAGCAGTTTTTCTATTTACCAGCTTGTAAATTCTATTTCGAAAAAGCTAATTTCAAGGCCATTACCCATCAAACTCATTTACACTCATGTATACTGACTCATCGGATTCTTCACACCTGAACTTCCTTGTCCTTCTTTTCTCCATCATTGCAATTATTTTTTTTTAAATTAATTAATTTGAGAGAGAGCAAGAACCAAGAGAGCAAGTGCATGCCCTTGTGACCTTGAAGGGGGTACTGGCGAGGGACAGAGGGAAAGTAGACTCCCCACTGAGCTTGGAGCCCTAGCTGGAATTGATCCCTTGCCCCTGAGATCATGATCTGAGTGGAAATCAAAAGTCTGCACCCAGCTGACTGAGCTACCCAGGCATCCCCTTCAGTGCAATTCTTAATTGTCCTTCAAGAAATATTCTTGACCAAATTCCCATAACCATCCCTAATTACTGTATACTTCATCCATAGATATATGTTTAGAAAATATACTCCATTGTCTATGCAGAGAGGTTTTAATCTGGTTATATAGAGTCTGTTGTTCAGATCTAGGTGTTTCCTGTATGTGTGTGTTTTCTCTGTCCTGCTAAATTCCTGGAAAAAAAAAAAAAAAAACCTACCTTGGTCAAATATTTCACAATATTGGAAGTAGTACTGTATCCTAAACACACAAAAAGTATGATTAGACTTTAAAATCAGCTGGCACTTCTATCTAAAAGGGAATGTTATGTATTGGAAAGTAACCAAACTTGAGCTATTCTGGAAAAAAACATTATAAGGAGGAAAAATGTCAGTGTGATTAAGTTTATATTACATCTAGCCTTTAGTAATATAGAAACTTAAACACATTTGGCTAAAAATTTAAGTTTTTAACTTCAATATTTGGTACCTTGTAAGCAATTTCTCTAGATCATAATAACAATTACTTTTGACAAGACTTAGAAATCTCTGCTTTAAACGATTTGAGACCTCAATCATGCAGTCAGCATCTACATTCTCCATTACATTTTACATTTCTAGGGCTTGCCTGTTTTCTAAAGTGAAGTTCAAAATACTCTGCATACTTCACCAAGACTATTACTACTTGACTATGTCAGGGAAAAGCCAGAGCTATCCCACTGAAAAGACCTTATCTTGAAGTCAATTTCTGAAACTATTTTTATTATTAAACTGCTCCTAGCTCTAGTTCTAGGAAGATTACTTTCAGTACTTTTTTTTTTTTCAGAGAGACTCATTAAAGTTTCTTTCTACTACACTGTCAAAAATATCCATCCTTTGATATATTAGCATATATACGTGTATATATATATGTATATATAAGTAATAGGTAAGTCCTATGTATCACACGTCATATATGTGTATAGTTGTATTTTATCGACATTTCTCTATACACACACAATGACATAGTTGAGTGTATTGTGGGTTAGCAGATGCCACCTATTAAAACCCTAAATAAAACTATCAGGTAATAACCACTTTCTCCAACCGAGTCTAGTTAGACTTCTGTGGTTTTGTAGTAGAAACCTACCCCATAGGTTGTGCTTCCTTCTTGCCAAATTACTGTCATATCTCCTAACTACGTATAGTTCAGTCAAGAAGGGGTTATGTTAATAATTACATTGCCCGCAGGCTTTTTGATGTTACATTCCCTGTACAGAATAGAAACAGATTTCATAGAAATATCGTTAAAGCTGTTAACTACGGGAGGAAAAAAAATCAAAGAGGCAATCAAAGCATGCACTTTATTATCAATAAATGCAAATTGTTTCAGAAGTGGCTTGCATTTGAAACACATTCAGTTAGGAGATCATCAGCAATGGAAGCCACTGTTTAAATAAGAGCTTTGTGGCCTAAATCCATTTAGATCACTACAGACTATTACTTAGATCTGTTGCTATCCATTTTAAACAATGAGCTCAAGAATCATTTTTAAATTAACGAATGAATAAGGAGGTAGAACCATGCTCAGAATTTTGGACTGATTTGAGGACATTTGAATTATAGCTCATTATTTAAATGACAACACGTGATTTTTTTTTCAAATGCACTAGTACTTTAGTTCCATTAAAAAAAAAAGGGATTTGGTAGCTGTTAAATTGATGATTTAGGAACAGTAGGACACATTGTACTACACAGTCATTTTGAAAAGACTTTAAATATTCAAATGTTCAACTACATATTCTCTGACACTAACATTTGTCTTCATTTCGGACTTCCAGCTGAGAAACATCAGTATAATGGTGAAAAGACATCAGCCTCATTCAGTATTATGAAGGCAGTGGCACGTCTTGATCCTTCTAAAGCTTTTCTGTGAAAATTTTATATTTACATTCTTATTTATAAGGGATTATTTTAAACTCCAAAAATATTTTTAGAAGCTTATATTTGATAAATCATAATTTAGAATTTAGTCTGTTTAATACAAATATCAAACTAGAGTAAAGAGACATCAGGAAGATAGACATGTAGATAAATATTGGAATAGAAACAGCAAAAGAAAGGAAGAAAAAGGAAAAAAAGGCATTCATATATGCTCTGACTTCTTGATCAGCAAAAGCTCTAACATCTTGAAAACCTAAAATATTTGATGAATTAAACCAGATGAATTCAAATTCCTTGAATTGCCCATGATTTAACAAATGAAACAGAAGTCTTTCATAAACATGTTTCAGCTTCTGAATTTTACAAAAAATTGAAGATGTCTCTTTAAACTGAAATTATTGCCATATTTTCCATCATAAAGTAATTAGCAATCATTACCAATAAACTGATATTCAAGAATCATTGGTTTGGGTGCTGAGTGGTTTAGAGACTCTTGGTTTCAGCTCAGGTCTCATGGGTCAGAAGATCAAGCCTGCCTGGGGCTCTGAGCTCAGTGGGGAGTCTGCTTGAAGATTCCCACCCCTGTCTGTCGCCCAACTTCTGCATACACACACTCTTTCTCCCTCTCAAACAAATAAATAAATCTTAAAAAAAAAAATCATCGGTTTTCAGAGCCAAAAGAAACCAGAGATATTATCTAATCTATTGGGAGATACCACTTGGTGAATCATAGACACTAATGATGGACACTATGGGCCCTACACCTAAAGAATGTACACAGTACATCCTTGAAAATGTACATACAATTTTAGGGGCTCTACTGACTCCTTGATGCCAATGGCTGGTCTTTATCATAAGTAGAGTAGGGGTAAGAAACTATACCTTCTGAACCTCATCTTAACGAATTATAGCTCGTTAAACTGATACCCTCACCTCTTTCTCTTACCCTCGTGCACAAAGACATATTCTTACATATACAGGACAAAAATACTTTCTGTCTTCAGTATGATTATATATGATAAATGATGTTGTATTAAAGATTCAGTTAACTTTTATATGCCATTTTGGGGGGTTAATATCCAATAAGATTTCATTATAAATGAGTGCTCTGTTATACTATAAATTTATATACATAGTGAGAAATTACTGTCCCCAGTGCAAATAGTGACATGTAATACATCTCATTTACTCCAACATAAGTATTTAATTTGTTCTTAGGTACAGGTGTTATAACGAATTTCTACTGAAACGCAATATTGAAATTTAAAAAGGTGGTTGGTTAAGCTGACATTGATTGATGAGTTACTTGCATAGATTATGCATCTATTCTGAAATCTTGCCGTTCTTTGAAGAAATAGGTAACTCAAATAGAGATGAGGAGAAATTAGATGCAGTTTGCCACAAAATTATTGTCCAACTGAGGGGATCAGTGGGGATTATTAAAGACATCTTGGAAATGATGAGCAGTTAAGGCCATTATGTTTCTTGACTGACATACTAAAATGTAATGAAATGGAAGGCTGAAGCTGTTAACTGTATCGATTTCACATATAATTCCCATTGTGGAACACTTTTTGTCTCCCTTTTTCTCTTTCGCTCCTAATATGCATACAATAAATCACATATGTAAAACTATGTAAGCTATGCTTGAATATATAGGTATAGATCTGAATAAATACACAAATATATACATGCATACCTACACAATTAACGTAAAACACAGTATCTTATCCACAGACCTATGCTCGGGCTAAAATTCAAAAGGGAAATATTAGAGAATTCATGAATTTGAATGTATAGCATATTGTGAAGAAAAACATGTACTAGCTTATGTGACATAGTCTTGACACTAGCTAGGAATAGTGTAAAGAAAAACATCCCATACACAGGCAATATTTTTGGTCTTAGTATATGATGAATGTATGATATGGTATTAATTCTTTGACATTTTAATGTTTATACTTACTTGGAACAACAACCACAATATCATGGTATCTTAATTTTAATACAGGACAATGTTAGAGAAAATCAACTAATGCAATCAGATCATAAAACAAAATATATTTTATTTTATTTATTTTTTAATAAGATTTTATTTATTTATTTATTTATACATGAGAGACACAGAGAGAGAGAGAGAGAGAGAGAGGCAGAGATACAGGCAGAGGGAGAAGCAGGCTCCACGCAGGGAGCCTGACATGGGACTCGATCCCGGGTCTCCAGGATCAGGTCCTGGGCTGAAGGCGGCGCTAAAACTCTGAGACGCCTGGGCTGCCCAACAAAATAGGTTTTAAAACAAAAAGTTGAAGTAGGAAATAATTGAGTGCCAAGATGCATTCCTTTCTCAGAAAAAGACAAGTGGAAACTTTACAACAACAAATAGAATGTTATCATTTGGTCGGAATTGGCTTATACTCCTACTGCTGTTAGTGTACATTCATACTAAATGCTCTGAATGCCCTTTTTTTACTTCTGGTGTCTATTATCTCTGTTTAAGATTCTTATGGAATCCCAAGCACATGTTTTTCCCTGATACTGTCTAATGACCATTAAGAAGGGAGAATAATTCAGTTGTGAACAGACAATCCGAGGAGGCACTACCAGTGTGAACTGAATCCAAATTACTTACCGCCTGATGTTGTCTTATAGGAAACCAAGCTATATAAGCACATAAACAAATTACAGAGTGGGCAAAGTGTACCTAGGATCATGTGCACACAACAGATATGGACACATATACCAGCTTTAGTTCTCATCGGGTATGTTAGGAAAACACTGTTTTCTGATCACTTGTAGTAGCAATCCTGAATTAACAAGATCAAAGGAGTTAGACTATGTAGAGCAGCTGTTTTCATTTTAGGCTTTTTATTTAGGGTAACATTTGATAATTGTATATAAGATATATACATTTGACACACACTTATTGAATATGTTGTATATGCCTAGCATTGTGCATATCCCTGTGGAGACGACAACTGCTCCTATTATATGGGAAACTAAGTAGAGTGTTTTGATCCTTTTCCTTACAAACAGGCTGGACACTAAGCAGCCCTCGCTGGGCTCATCAGGGGAGGAGTGTGGTCTTTCAGTAGTTTTTGTGGGGATGCTGCCTTGAGTTGTAGGCATCTGAGTAGCCTCTCTGTTCTCCCCACGATGCCTGATGGAAGTGGCTATGAGGTTGGCATATGTGATTGCTATATGCTCAAAGAGCCCTAGTCTGGTGGGCTGTGCTCTCTCATCCCCACTATTCTAGGTGGTGCCCTCAGCTTGGCCTTCCAGATTCTCAGGTGGCTTGCTCTTCTTCCAGTTACCACTTTGTGTTCTAGTGGATGAGCAGAAACCTCCCAAATAATGTCTTCCCTTCCTTTCTCCAAGTAAAAGAGACTTGCTCATTCCCTAGGCCTCTTGGAGTCATTCTGCTTTGGGAAAACTTCCTTGAATGTAGAGTGATGGTCTTGAATGTTGGCCATTTTTAAATCTTAGGCTGGGATTCCAGAATGAGCCATGTTTTTATTTTTTTTTTTATTTTTTTTTTAAATTTTTTTATTTATTTATGATAGTCACACAGAGAGAGAGAGAGAGAGAGAGAGAGGCAGAGACATAGGCAGAAGGAGAAGCAGGCTCCATTCACCAGGAGCCCGACATGGGATTCAATCCCGGGTCTCCAGGATCGCGCCCTGGGCCAAAGGCAGGCGCCAAACCGCTGCGCCACCCAGGGATCCCGAGCCATGTTTTTAGTAAGCAGTGCCCTTTCAGTTTAACTAGAGGTGAGCAAGAAGAAACACATTTAGTTAATACTTCATACACCACTGGGCCACAAGGATATGCTCTGTGAAGTTTCAAAATTCTGGTTATGTCACATTCAACATGACATAAGTTAAGGAGGTCACTCCGTCTCAGTTCTCTTGCTCCTTTCTTTGTCTCTATTCCTTGGAAAAATAATAGGTTCCAAATCAGAAAACCTCCTCTCTTAAAATGTTTGCATTGTCATTGTGAATATGTCAGTAATCATAGAAGCATGAAAATTACAGTTTTTTTATTGCTATTCTTTAAAATATTGTACTTTGAAAATCCAGTTGAACAATGTCAGTGGGCAAGTTTTTATTTTGCCTTTTTTCCCCCCATGGAGCAAAATGTTTGCTTCATTATAATACAGTTCTAATTGTATCAATATGAGCTTTGAAACAGGCACGACTCCCTGTTGTTGTATTGTACAGTATTGTCTATTGAAGTCCCCTTTGTGGAATAGGGGATTTTCCATAGAAAAATTACCCCTTCCTGGAAGAGTACCAAGGTGAGGGCACTCTCATTGTCTATCAGAATATAACTTTTTGAGAGCCAGAGTTCTCTCTATGGAAGGAAGGACATAAAAGGAATGGAGAACACAGGAACAAACCCTATAGAGATGGATTGCAATGGGAGATGACTCTGTAGAGTCACGGAAATTGTACATGTGTACCTGTGCATTTCAGTATATGTATGCATGAATGCATTTCTGTATGTACAAGTGTATGCACACTCCTGTTTTTCATTCACTAATACGATCTAGAGGCAAGATACCCAAGTAGCAATGAACACAGCTAAAACCCAGATCTTTGTCTTGAATACCATTCCCCACTAAAAGGGATGAGACATCTCTGGAGAAATGTTTGTTTCCATAACTGAGGCAGGATAAAGGTGAGCCTTGAATATAGTCTGCTAGGAAGATAGGAAGTGCTCCAACAAGTGATGGAGCTTGTTGCAAGGATAGAGGAACCAGCTTAAAGAGGACTTCACTGGCCGAATTTGAGCTGGACAATTTGAACACCAAAAGATTAAGGACAATTGTGAATGATAAACCAAAAAAAAAAAAAAAAAAAAAAAGAAATCCATGTGCCCGTACCACCTATATGGGTTCTTGGGGCACTTGGGTGGCTCAGTAGGTTAAGTATCTAACTTTTGATTTCAGCCCAGGTCATGATCCGGTCTGTGTCCTGTGATCAAGTGCTGCATGGAGCTCTGTGCTCATTGGGGAGTCCACTCGTCACTCTCCCTCTGCTTCCCTCTCCCAAATAAACAAATAAATAAATTAATAATAATGAATGAATAAATAAGATCTTAAAAGAAATGTAGGGGTGCCTAGGTGGGTCAGTCAAGTGAAGCATCTGCCTTCTGCTCAGGTCATGATCCCAGGGTCCTGGAATCAAGCCCTGCATTGGACCTCCTGCTCAGCAGGGAATCTGCTCCTCCCTGCCCATCTTCCTTTCCCCAAGCTCATTGTCTCTCTTGATCTCCCTCAAGCTCTCTCTCTCTCTCTCTCAAATAAATAAATAAAATATATTTTTAAAAGAAATGTGGGTTCTTGCTTATAATAGAGTGTTAAGTGCCAATTTGGAGGAAGTGTTTAAAAAATATTTTGTGACCACCATGCTAAAAATTGACTTATCAAGCTATTAATAGGTATTAATTCTAAGAGATTTTGATAAATAATATTTATATTATTCTGACATAATATCTCCCCACAAATTGCTTATTGGTCATAAGCAGTGGAGCAGAGGTTGGGGTATTGCGGGGAGGGTACAGGGAGACCAGTTAACTCTATGGTGGAGAAATCTGGCAGCGCCTTGACCAAGTATTCAGAACTAACATAACAGGCCAGGGAGGGAGAGAAGGCTTATGCCTCTGGACATGATTCCCTGAGGAGACAGACATCACTCATATTTCATTTCAGTCTAGAATGCATAATCAAAATCCAACATGAAGAAACAAAAGCAAACCCCAAATAAGTAATATTTTATTAATTAAAAAAAAAGACTATAGTCTTCAAAAGTATAAATCACCTAAAAGATAAAGATGGGCTTTGGAACTGTTCCAGCCCAAAGCCAACTAAAAAGATAATGACAGTGAAATGCTAACTTGACCCTAGACCGAATCCTGAACTGGAGAGGGAAATGCTACATAAAGTACATTTTTGGGTCGGGTGACACAACTGGAATGCAGATGAAGATTAGGTAAAAGTATTGTGTTATAGTATGAAATTGCACCGAAGTTAGTGTTATTCATGTACACACTAATGCTTAGGAAATACGCACTGAAGTATTTGGGGGTAGAAAACCATAGTATGTGTAACTTAATCTAAATAGATAGATTCAGATTCTCTATCTCTATATAATAAATACAATAAATGCAATATATATGCATGTATGGAAAAAGATAGGTAATATATGTATATCTAGGTAAAGGGAACATGGGTATTCTATGTACTATTTTCATTCTTAAAATTTTCTGTAGGTTTAAAATGATTTTCAAGTAAGCTTTTAAGAAATTATTAGCAATTATTTGTTAAGGTGAAATAATGTAAATATTAATAATAGGTATGCTCAAGATTTGGGGACTGGTGGGAAAATCTTTGAAGATGACCCAAATGAAGTATATATCAGAAACATGTACATATATATTATTATATATATTTATATATAATATCAGAAAATGTATATAAAATATAAATTTTTCCCCAAATAAATGTGTGAGCAGTGGTGCCTTAAGGAGGCTGGATGCCATGCAATGAATCCTAGAAAATGATCCAGGGACATAGGCACTGCACTGATCTAAACTCTGTCAGCCAGGTTTACAGATTATTTTCCGTGGAACATTCAAACTCACAAAATTCTACTAGAGGCCTAAAATGTGTATCTGTTCAAACCTAGGTAATATTTCTCCCCTACGCTGAGGCAAATGTACAGTGTGTTTAAGTTAAAATTATTATACTTGCAATGATGAAACAATTTTAATTGAGATTATGATTACTAACATGGATACTGGATTTACAATTTACATACCATATATTCAGGTCTATAAATAAAAAGTTTTGCACAAATTAAAAAATTGCAAGTCTGGAATTTGAAGGAGTTTCTTAACTTATGTCATATGCAAGCCTGACCTGATCATATGTTATGCTGTGTATAGTCTTTAATAATTCTGTTTGACGTGAATATCATGTATTTTGCTCAAATATATGATTTGATATACAGACCCCACTTGAGGTGTTAAATATAACACTGCACATGTACCACATTATCTTCCTAAAATCTGAAAATTTCTATGTCTCAAAATTTATCTGGACACAAGTGTTTTGGTTAAGCAATTGTGGTCCGGTGCTATATAATTTCTTTAATAAACACAATACTTATTCTTGATTAAGTAAAGTAGCAGTTATGAGAGAAAATGGAATACTAGAAAGTTAAATTGAAAATTAAATGCCGAAATTAATTTAAAGGACACAGGATTGGTCAAGATTTAAAAATGCTGACATAAATAAAGATGTTGTAAGTTATCCATAGCCGTGCTGTTTATTTAAATTATAAGTAGAATCATGATGTACAAGTATTTTGATTGTATTTTCTCATTTTCCTTCTGTGGTTATTGGTCATACACAAAGGCATACTGGCATAGTGGAAAGCTTTCCATACTAAAAATTTGGACTAAGAATTCTCCTCTTTTTCTGTCATTTTCCAAGTCATTTACATTCCCTGACCAGTTTCCTCCACTGTAAAATGAAACGGGTAACTTAAGATTAATTTGTCCTCTCCTGAATTTCATAATGAAATGATTCTAAAATTCATTACCTTATATTTACGTTTTATTTCTTATCCCATTTTGTTCTAAAAATAGTGCATGGGGCTATAATATCCTTAAGCTGTAAAAGATGTATTTTGTTTATTTTGCAAAAGAGAACCCTCTGAGACTAACCAATTTCTTTTGTACACAGTACAAGTTCCAGGGCCAGTAGAAAACCTGCATGCCGTATCTACCTCACCTACCTCAATTCTTATTACCTGGGAACCCCCTGCCTATGCAAACGGTCCAGTCCAAGGGTACAGATTATTCTGCACTGAGGTGTCCACGGGAAAAGAACAGGTAGGCAAGGGAATGGGCCCAATGCTGCCACCTATTGGATAGTTCTAGGACCAGAGCCATAGGAGAAGATCTACAGACTCTTGGTACAGTCCAGTCCAGCATCTTAATTGGATAGCTAATTACTTTTAAAGTACTGGTTATTAGAAGCGATAAACAATTTAATTTAATTCTGATTGTAAGAGAAGCAAATGGGCAATGAGGTGAAGTCACTGTAAAATACGGATTTTATTTATTTATTTATTTATTTATTTATTTATTTATTTATTTATTTTTTGTTGTCTAAGTAGATAGTGGCCCGGGCGGGTGTAGCCACATTTACATGAACTCATCTGGTCCTAGAAAACATTTTGAGTCCTTATCTTAAGAATGATTTATCTTTTGTTCAATGACCTCAGTCAAGTTACATTTTTTGTTCTTATATATTTGAGTTATTTCTGTCTTCTCCTCACCATCAGGTTGTAGTCACCTGTAGTCATTTTTCATTGTTTTTCAGGAAACCTCTCTCCAGAAGGCTACTTGCTTCCTTCTTACATTTTGTGGTTTGCACAGACCCCTAAAAATAGGACAATTAGATTTTCAGATAAATAAGTATTGAAGGGGAGACACATGAGACTCAGCAATTCTGTTTTGTGACATGTATCTGACTATTGAGACGTTTACTTCCAGATTCTCAATCTCATGTGGAAAAAGATATATAGACAGTGCGTAGCTAAGTAAGAAAAACCAAGAGCCCACCTTGGGATAGTAGAGTTCTTAGAATGTCTTATGAAGCCTGCCAAGCATACTGTGGTCTTCATGCATCCACACAAACTGCATGATAGAGATTTTACTTAAAAAAAAAAAATGTTTTGCAAAAATCCTTTTCAGAAATCGTTTGAGCCCTAAGTTATGTTGCACAAGAGGAATTACTAAGATCTCTTATATAATCATTCATCCCGGGTTTTTGTTGTTGTTGTTGTTGTTGTTGTTGATTTGCTGTCTTCATGCTATTTAGCTCTTGCTTTCATCCTTCTTTGCAACACATTTTTGGCTTCTCCAATAATGCATTTCACCTACCCACTTAAATAAATTCAGAAATGATGTTACCTGAGACAAATATGAGTGTGAGCATCATTGTGGAGAGTAAAATAATAGGTCTTCTAGAACAAACTGGCTCTGATTTCTCAATGACCTTCACCTCCAGTACCTCATTTCTGCAGCTGTGAAGTGCTGAAAACGGTTCCAACCCACCTCACAGCACTGTAGGAGAGAAAGATTGTGGCAAAGTATCTGTCAGTTTCAAGAACTGGGGGTATATTTCAGCAAGTGAGGGAAGAAATCTACTGTTTTGTAGTGAATTATTCCATTTCGGGTAGAGGAGCAAGTCTCTCTTCCCATGGATTCACAGGCTGCCCTGTGCCTGTCAGAGTTTCGGTGTGGGTGGAATACCTCACGCCATTCGATGTATTGGGTGGCATTAAACACATTGGAGCTTAATGACTGTAAAAATAGCCTGGTGCTATTTTAACTAGAAGTCTACAGAATGGTTTGGGATTTAGTGGGGGAGTGTGTGTCACAAGTTAGGTTTTACAACAACTCATTAGAAGGCTAGAGTGTAGTTTTGTGAGTAAGAGTCTAATATCCAATTCTGTGATTGCACAGAATGGCTGTCATTTCTGCTTTAGTGTGCCTCCTGAATAACAGTTTGGCATTTTATGTCTCCAGAATATAGAGGTTGATGGACTATCTTATAAGCTGGAAGGCCTGAAAAAATTCACGGAATATACTCTTCGATTCTTAGCTTATAATCGCTATGGGCCAGGAGTATCTACTGATGACATAACGGTGGTTACACTTTCTGATGGTAAGTCATAGACAGTGAAACTTGACTCACGTATTTGGTAGTAATGAAATAATGTTGCATGTATGCTATAGATTGCATCCTTAAGGTTTTCTAATTGAAACTTCATGGCACATATTAGCATAAATTAAAATTTTGACTAGTTCACTCAAGCTATCTATTATGGTTAAATTTCAGTTTTCAAAAAGGTATATTCTATACCCTGTGTCAGAATTCCTAATAGGTAATCTTCAAAAGTGTGGGTCTTACCTAAAAGCTAAAATTTTTGAGGTGAGGAGGGGTCTCTTTATGTCTGTAAACACAAACTGATTTATGCATGTGTATGGACTAATGTACATCACTCTGTCCCTTTTTAGTTCTCATTCTAAAGGGGATGGATGATGAAAAATGTAAGCGATGGACAGCCCTCCTACCTATGCCACTTAAATTGAAAACATTTTGTAAGGATTTAGGCCAAATAATCCAGTATTGAAGGTATTAAAACTAAGCAGGATAATGCATAATTTTACTTGGACCTTGCCTAACAGGTGAAATATTACACATATTTTCTGAAATATCATAAAAGAGAAGAAGAACTCTTAATGAAAAAGATGGATTTGGCAAAGCAGTAGCAGAGGAAACTAGAGATCTAAGAAAAGAATAAGAAAAAGTTGGGAAATTTAATGACCAGTCAAAATAAAGGACAGCGGCGTATATGCTATGGGGCCAGTGAAATTCAGGCAGGTGTAGAAATGCAGAGATGGCCTCCATGAATATTAAAAAGGCAACAAGCTATCTCTTTTCAGCAATGATTTCCATGTTGCTGTATATAATTCTGTAAATTATTGATCTTCTGAATTTCAAGGAAATAAAAAAAAAGACCTTAACTTGTGATTCCTTAACCAATCCATCATGGTTTAATCTGGAAAAGTATCTGGGTGGATATTTCACACAGTATCAGTGGATCGAGGAAGGTCATGCATGTTATTAAGGACAGTGCTGCAAAGACACAGGAAGGATGCTCATTTGCAATCTCAACTTAAAAATATATTTTATATGTGACACCACTTCAGTATCATTTTTAATGCCCATCCATCTGATTCTGTTATTGAAGACAGAATAGAATATTTATTGGCAGAATAAATTACTTCACAACTTATAATTATAAAAATAAAAGGAAAACAAATGAAAATGAATATTTTACATAATTTATGTAGATTTCATTCACACTCTGAACTGTAATACTGTGGCCTTATTCTCCACTTTGGTTTTGAATGTCATAAGTGAGAGAGAGAGATTATTACTCATTAGTCCAAGAATTATTATCTCTAAGTGTTGCAACAGTTAGGACTTAGAAAATACCTGTCACTAAATAAAAGGATTTCATGACCCTAACTCTACAAGTGTCACCAAGCAAAGGATGCCAACTTATCTTTATTGATGTATTTGGTGGGAGAAAGCAAGAACTGAGTGGTCCCCTTGGAGTGGGCTCCTGGACCTGCTCCCCATTCCTCTTCACAATCAATTCATCTTTTTTGATTTCCAATGAAAACCCCTGCACTCTTGGCTTTCTATCTCTTGTTATCCAGTCAGTCCCCTTCTTCCTCTCTATCTGATGTCTTCTCTCTATCGAAGCTGTCCATGCGGAGGGCACACATTATACAGAGATGTATTTCATCACATTTCATAGCCTCCCACTTCCCAACCTGCAGTCGTGAAGCTGTCTTCTTGACTTTCTGGGTGTTATAAAAGGGAGATGTTGTGGGAATTAAATGGGCTAATCCATGCGAGCACCTAAAATATGAACATGCCATACATTTAAGTGTTCAATAAATGTTATCTATAACAATGCACATGTCACTTTTTCTCCTTCTACTACATGTTCCTTAAGGTGAGGGATGCTGTTATATTCATCTCTCTACTCATCATCTCAGTAAATACTTGCTGAATTAATCAGACAGTTCAGCCAAACAATACAATTTTTTGTATGTGTAGATTTATCTTTCGGACTTCCCGTTTATGTGGCTAATTTAATAGATGACTGTGTCTACATCTGTGTTAGAGAGAACATTGTGTTTCTTATCAGGTCAGAGGAACCCTTACCATAAAAATTTATATTGGGACCATAAAAAATGGAATAAAAGCAAAATAAAAATGCAAGTAATTTTTTTTTCTGAATCAATTATCCCAATGGTACTCCTGTTATGCTAAAATGCTTGTGAAGATTTTTATCCTGATAAGCTGTCATCTCTAATTTAGCCTGCTTTTTAATTGTATTTCTGGGAAGAAAAATTGTTTTTCATTCAGATTCCTCCACTTATTGTGTCATTTCTTTATAACGATCCACTTCTTTAAACCATTTGGGATTGTAGAATATCAGATCTAGGCAGCCTGGTATTTAGTGTGGAATGTAACTAGTTTTGCCAATTTGTTCCCAAACACTGTCTCTTTAACTAGTTGACAACTGTAGCTCATTAAAATATTTTATGAGTCAATTAATATTTATGAATTTCCATGCAGGCTTGCTCTGTGCCCAAAAGTGGAGGGAACCAATTTCATAGGCAAACTTAGCTTTAAGAATGTGCTTCTTACGGTTGTCACTGGTATTTATTGAGTACTTATTAGTGCAAGGCCTTGCTCTAATCACTTTGCTTTATTAACCTTTAATCCTCATGATACTATAATTTTTTCCCTACTTTACAGATGACAAAACTAATATTAGAAAGAAGTCAAAGGTAAGCAGCAGAGCCAGGTCACATAAGCTAGTAAGAAAAGGAGCAAGATTTAATGTGAAAAAATCTTGAATTTCTCTTATTTTGTAATGAATTTCTCATATGAATTGCTTGAAGTACAAAGCTCGTAATCATATATCAGTTATTTCAATCCATAAATCATGTTCAAGACAGCACACATTTGGTAAAGAGAGGGATTCAAGTGTCTGTCCATATGGACATTCAGTTACAAATGTGGGGACTTTATGTACTCTACAGAATGTATCATCATATCAAACCACCATGTGGCACCATATTGAGGGGAGTTTCTAGACCAAATACCACAGATTGGCTTTAAGGAACCTGTTGTAAATGATAAATTGCTTGACATTTTAAAGAGAAAACAATGAACTATGGTCTTCTTCTTTTCCTCATGAGACAACAAAATATCTTGGGAAATCAAATAAAGAAAAGCTCAAACTAATGTGGATTCCATTTACTTCCACCAAGCAATTAACCCTATCTACTATATCTCAATAATAGGGGAATTGATAGTGAGAGGCGAGGAGTGGAGATAGATAACTAAAAATGCTACAGAAGAAACTCTCTACTTTATTTCCTGATTATGTAAAGCAAGAATAGTCAATGTACTAGAAGTTTGTGAAGTTATACGATGGAGCACTTGGCATTTTTTTCAGTCGGTGCCTATTTTAATCTTCAGTGCTTTACAGAATAATTTGAATATGGATCCTCTTAAATTCTTCTTCATTGTGAGGATGTCAGTCTATTTAATTTTTTCCGATCACACACATTGTTATTATTTCCAGCATATTCTATTATTTCCTCTTTTAAAGAAATAGACTGTGGAGATGGTCTTATTAAAGCCTCTGCATTCTCGCCTTTCCTGAAAACTGGACTGGGAATGTCCATGGGCCTGTGAAGGTAGTTCAGGGAAGTCTGTTTCATTAATGTAACATTTGAGAAGAGTTGAGAATATAGAAAGATTGCCAAATGCAGAAGAGCCCTTCTATTTTAGCTTTAAAAAAAAAGAATCTTAATGTTTTAATCCTAGTAACATAAAATGGAATATAATATATAAAAGAATGAAAGTTTTAGAAATGAGTTTTGAAGGAAACTTATCTATTAAGAATTAAAAAAAAAAAAAAACACACACATACTTTAAAAGCTCCACGAAAAAGGACTTCCAAATACCACCAAGCATGTGAAAAGATGTTCCTCATTATTAGTCCTTGGGGAAAAGCAAATAAAAAAGCAATATAATATATATATATATATATATATATATATATATAATGAAATGACTAAAATGAAAAAGATTCAGAAGTAAAACAAAGGTTGGTAAGGATATGGGAATACTGGAAATTTGCTATATTCTTAATCAGGGTGTAAATTGATGTGACCACCTTGGAAAATTTTGTCTACTAAAGCTGGATGTATATATAACCCCATAGGGGTTTCTACTGCTATCACTGCTATCAGGATTTCCAATCCTAGGTATATAATGAAGGAAATGAGTGCAGTTATTCATCAAAAGACATGTACAAAAGTTTTCATAGCAGATTTATTCTCAGAGCCCCAAATTGAAAATAATCCAGTGACATTCATCAATAGGAGTAAATATAAAATATAATAGTCACGTATTAGAATATGTAGGAACAATAAAAAAGCAAACAAAAGCACTGAAACTACTGCAAAATGAGCCAGAAAGAATGAATCCCAAGAAATAATAATGAGCAAGAGAAACCAGGCTGAAAAAAATAACTGATTGCATTTTTAGTAAGCTCAAAAGCAAGCTAAACTAATCGATGGTGTTAGAAATCAGAATAGTGGTTACTCTTAGAAGGATATTGATTGGGAAAGGACCCAAGTGAACTTTTCAGGATACTGAAACTATTTTATATCTTGATCTAGGGGGTGTTTAAATTCACATTTAACACACCACACACATATAACTTTATCCAATAGCGCATATAAGATTTGTGCATTATACTATGTGTATGCAAACATTAATTTTAAAATATAAAACTGCAAAAATAAAGCTTGTTATGACTAAAACCTTGAGTATGAAAAAGGTTTTATTATGTCTTATAATCTTTCTGTTAATTAATCAATTAGCTAATTAATTCAACACATATTTGCTGCACGTGACCCGCATGCCTGACACTCTTTGATACTGAGGATTCAGCATCAAAAGGGACAAGAATCCTGGACCCTGTGGGGATTATATTCTATATTTGAAAAGAAATATAATATGAACTAAAATAAATAGAATAAAAAAGCCTATTTCTTAAATCATAAAATATTTTTTGAAAGAATTCTTGCTGACCTAATTTATGAAAACAAGCCTCCGGTGAGCTTTTTTTTTGTTTTTGTCACAAGCTGTGTTGACCACAACTTTCACCAAGTACTAAGATAAGAAATTCAAAATGAAAATAAAGCAAGTGATTATAATTCTTATGGTGTCCAGAAAGGCCCAGGAGCTAGTATTTAAGTAAGTATTCATTTGTTCATGTAATCGAGTCAGTAACTATTAATTGAATGTCAGTTTGTGGGCTGTGAAGATTAATCAGACATGTATCATGCCCTCATGGTGATTACTTTTCAGAAGGCAAACTCAGAGTAGGGCATAAGTGAATTCATATAGATGAAGGTAAATATAAGGACCCTAGAGAAAATATAAGTACCCTAGAGAAATGTAGATATTATCCAAGTTCAATTTCAAGAACGGGCAACATGACAGAGAAGGGTCCATAAATTCTTGAAAATGCTGAGAGCATTTCTTTTCTGGTAAATCAATTTGTCATGAACACAATAGGGACTACTCATTTTACAGATTAATACGTGGTAAGCGTTTATTGAATACTATTTGCATTTCTTTTGTGGGGCAGAGAGCTTTATTCTGTTTATGACTCCTCTAGGACTTCCAGGATAGTGTCCAACACATCCCAGCCATTTAGTGAATGGTTATCTTTGAATTACTCACGTGATGGAATATTCACTTTTTGATATGGTAAATATTCACTACAAGTATTATGAAGAAAGCTGTGCACGTCCCTCCTTCTTCCATGAAGGAATGTGACAATCAAAATGCAGACAAAAGAAAAAAATAAACCTAAAAAATCCACAAAGAAAAATAAACTGCTTTTTTGTTAATGGAACTGATTCGATGAATGCTATTTGATAACCTGTTTCCATCGCTCACCCATAGGTTTAATTACAGGCATATATAAGGACAGATGTATTCCTTTCACTTTTTAAGAGATAATAAAGATTGCGGTAAGAGGATTAAGCAACATGAGTGACCATTAGCATGACACATTTTATAATAAAACCATGCAGATCCTGAAATACACAATATCTTAGGCCTTTAAAACCACTCTAGGAAATCTCCTGTGTGTTTTTATTGGTTTCTCTGGGAAGGTTGTAACCAGAAAGCTGTAATTAAATGGCAGTGATTGCTATCATGACAGGTGCTCTCTTGCCTAACAGTTTGGAGGTGGGGCTATCTGCACAGATTCTTATTTTGGTAAAATGAGAAGAAATAAACAGAGACAGCTCTTTTTCATCTCTCTAGGAAAAATGTTGAAGCACCACCTGGATCAGCCTCCCTAATTACCATGATGAACTGTGAAAGTCATGCTTTCTCTTTTCACAGAGGGCTTGTAGCTTGTCTTTTCTGACTTGGGCAGTAACCGTCTCACCTTGTTTTGTTCCTTTTAGTGCCAAGTGCCCCGCCTCAGAACGTCTCCCTGGAAGTAGTTAATTCAAGGGTAAGTCATCATATGGACAATCATCGTATGGTTTCACTCATACGTGGGATATAAGAAATAGTGAAAGGGATTATGAGGGAAAGCAGGGAAAATGGGTGGGAAAAATTAGAGAGGGAGACAAACCATGAGAGACGCCGGACTCTGGGAAACAAAGAAAGGGTTGCAGAAGGGGAGGTGGGTGGGAGGATGGGGTGACTGGGTGACGGGCACTGAGGGGGGCACTTGGTGGGATGAGCACTGCATGTTATGCTATATGTTGGCAAATCAAACTTAAATTAAAAAAATCAAGGGTAAGCCATAGAAAGGTTTACTATTTCATTTGCTACACGTGTGCTTTTCACTTGCCCATCCATTCACCTCCTTGGGTGCACGGTTGTTTCCATGTGAGGAGATGCTCCAGGACAGCACAGTGGGTGAGCAGCATGGATTCTGCATCTTCAATCACACTTGAGTTAATTAAAGGAAGAATTTGTTTACTAATAGCACACAGTTTTATAAATGTGATTAAAGGCTGTTCCATCAGGAAGCAAAGACATCTATTTATTTATATTTACCAGTATAGGATATAATGCGCTAGAATTAACAGTCGATTGAGGGAATAAACAAAACTGTCACCTTGAAAGAGGTGGAATACAGACTGCTTCCTGTTTCATCACCATCCCTATCGTTCACTTATAAATATATGCATCAGAGGCTGTTTTGGGGTCCAATGAGGTTATGAAGCAGTGTTATCCGGTGATTAATATCTTCCTGGCCTGGAACATTGATGTAACTTTCAAAAGAATTTAAATGAGGCTGAGTATAGCTGCAGATAAGGAGCCTAATGCCAGAAATCGGTCTTCTATAAACATCTCTTTATTTCAAGTATTCCTTGGGGTTGAAAATAAGCTAAAGCCATGTCGTATGGTAAAGCAAACAAGAATTGGTTTGGTTTGACTCTTTGACCACTTGGTTGTGTGCTCTCAGGGAAGTGATCTCACTCTTCCCGGGCCTCAGTGAGGGCAGATCAGTCTAAGCTCTGGGACGCAGCAGGGAAATTTTATGAGTCTTCAAGAAAACCATACTCTGGTTTTTATTCTAGCTTTCTCTTTTAATAACTGTATGTGATCTTGGAAAAGTTTCTGACTTCAGCAACCCTCTGTTTTTGTATTCATGGAGTATGAATGTCAATGCTTTCTGTATTGATTTACCATGAAGAAGTAGTAATAGAACACATACAGAGGATCTAATTTTGTGTCAGTAGCTATTCACTCAATGTACAATTCCATGCCAGACCTTGCAAAAATCTCCAATGAAGCCCTGTGTTATGACTATGATCAGATTTGCCTCTGTCAAATGAATTTGTCTTTTGGGACAAGTGAAAAGTCTCTAAAATTGTTAGCCTCTTACATTTTTATTCCCCATATTGGATAAGAACTAGTAAAATAAAATTTAAAATTAGAAGAAGTAAAATAAATAAACTTAAGGAGAAAACAATGAGCTAAAGGAAAATAACCAGAAGTAAATATCCCCTAAAAACTATATTATTATTGGCAACAACATTAAATGTTTTGCATATGTGCCACTCAAATTAGGAGACTGCTGAATCACAGTCAAGTAGATTTTTACGGTTATTGTAGGTTGTTAATGAATGAAGTTTGGAAAACCTACTATGATTTCTCTTGTTTTAATGACTTCTTTTTATTTGGCTTTTCACCTGCCTCACATCATTCCTCCAGAGAACTCAGAAACTGATACAAACTATTTCATGCGTATGTGTCTGTGGTCATATTCTTTAAAAGTCTACTCCAGGAAAGATGAATGTTTTCTTCTGAAATGTGAATAAGGCATTATTGAATGACCTTGGATGCTGACTGTATTTAAATATGGATTTTTACTGCCCTGATAAGGGAATTCCTGTTTTGCAAAATTGGATTTTCAACTGATTTCTATATATGTATACAAATACTGCGGCCTGTACTCTTCTATAATATGCAATGCTTGCAACAACCAAATATAAGAGCTCCTGTTTCTATCCTCCCGTGGTTATATCTGTAACATTGTATTGCTAGAAAGTCTAACTTGTTCGTTAGCATTTTAGAATGAACATAGCAGGCCCCAGCCCTGGAAAACCGTTTATTTGCCTGCCTTTCTCTCTGTTAATCTTATTTTCTAGCATTTAAGGAATTATAAAATATGAGTTTGAATTCTTCTTGGATTCTTCTTGGTTTTTTTACCAAGGAGAAAGAAACTGGATGGCCAAAACACTGTTTATTTATTTATTTATTTATTTATTTATTTATTTATTTATTTATTTATTTTTATTCCCACTATTGATGAAAAGACAAAAACAAGATTGTATTATGATTTTCTTCTTAGGTGTGATACAAAAGTTCTCAAGTATATTAATATTTACCCCAACTATTACCATTTTAAGAGACAAAACCTATTTAAAAGGGAATAGTTTAGTTGAATAAGTAGTAGTATTATCTTTCAACTAAAAGAATTACATTTATGTTTCTCATTTTACTTGGAATTTTTATTTAATATAGAAGGAACAGAGCTACATTTAAAATTTTTATTCTGTATAGTATTTTCAATTGCTGAGCATACTTCATCATTTTATTAACAGTCAATGAGAAAATTTGGCTGTGCTTATGTTTTTGCACACAGATCTCTAGGATTTCTGTACATAGAATTGAGAAGTCACTATAAGGCATAAAATGACCATTTATAGGTTGTTAAGGTTCTGGTTACCAATAAGCCAACAGGACTGAGAAATCATGTCCCAAGCTATGCAAACAGTATGGTTCTTAAACATTTAGATAAAAGAATGAAAAAGAATTCTGTTACTATATAGTTCTTAAAACCCTCATGCAGCAGATTACCTTTATAAAGCTATAATCATAGAACAGACTTGATTCCCTTTCTGCAGGCTTATGTGAACACAAATTTTGTTCTGAGGGAATGGCTTTATGTAGCTATAGATACTCATTTTAGGTAATAATGAGTCATGATTGTATGGTTATTTCTCATACTAAAATTTCTTTACAAGAAATAACATCTTCGTAAGAAAAGAGAAAATAATGGTTTACAGAATGGACTTTAAAATGTGACTGTTTTATTGGGAAAACTTTATAGGGATAATTTTCTTAAGATTTTTACTTTAAAATTCAATTATTATTTGAAGAAATAAATATTACAACCTAATTAGTTGGCTAGACTATAAAGCGTAAATTATAGACTGGGAAGAGCTTCTACTGGTACTTGACTATTTTCCTATGTTCTGATATAAAAGTTCTGGGAATAAGAACATTTAGAGACGCTACAATTCAAGATGCTTAGGCTCCTTTCCTAGCTCTTTGAGACCTTGGAAAGTCAAGATCCGTTTCATTGATTCACTCAACATTTGCTGTGTGCTTGCAATATATCTACTGTATAATGTGTACACAGATACACATGTGTGTATACTTATGTATGCACTGCATATACACCGACTATATGACTACATATACCTAAGTGACCCAGTCTTTGCCTTCATGGAACTCATGGTTTACTAGGAAGATATATGAAAGAAAATTCACTTTTATTGAAACCAAATTTGATCGATTATAACTCCTCAAAGTTACAATTATTTTCTCATTGATAAAATGAAAGGGTTGGAGAGATAATCTCTAAAATCTCTGTGGCTCCAAACATCTACGTCTGTATCTTCACTTGTCACACCATTTCTTCATCATTTTATCTTTACAGATTTAGAGAAAATAGACACATATATCGATCAAAGTATACCAGATTTGATTTACATGTTCAGATGCTTATTGATTAAGCACTGTGGCTGATTACCAAGAATGAAATTTTAAAATTAAATAAATAAAATCCAGTATATCACCAGGCATGGGTCCTTGTATAGGTTTAGATTTTTTAAATCTAAAAACCCACGTAGAATAGTGGATTCCTCTAGTTATATCATTGCACTTTTCTGGTGTTAAAATTCTTACCCTTGAACACCAAATACATCTATGTGGATGTAATTTTGTTGCATTCCTAAAAGCTAATACCCAGTGGGTCACTCACAGTTTGATAGTGTGTGTGATGCCTTAATTGCAACAGTAGATAAAGTGACTGGTGTCTCCCTCTATCTTAGTGCCTCACTCCCTCATGTGAGCATTTTGGCATGCTTAAATAACTTGAAAATTAGTTTAGTAATCATACAATTCCCTTTACCTGGAAACTACCCAAAGGGAGATTTAAAACAGCAGTTTCCAACTCCAGGAAACATAATGATCATTTTGGTCTCAGATATTTTAACATCTTTTTTTCTTTATTTTCTCTTTGTCTTTCTTTCCCTTCTTTCTTTGAAAACAAAGCAGCAAACAAACAAACAAAAGCAAAGCAGAGGTCATCTAAGTACTGTATCATTGGGTAACCTCAGGAGGGCATGTGGCATAATGGAGTAGGTTGGACTCAGGCCTCTGTCCCCTTCATTGCTCCAGCTCTCACATCAACAGAACCTGGGAGTCATTTGCATTTGACTCCCAAATGGGATAGACACTTGTTAGGGATTGTGAGCAAAAGTGTGAAAGTGAGGAGAGGAGAGAGAGTGGAGGAATGAAAAACAAAGAGCCAGTGTGAGTTACAATATCAATTTGCAGATCCTCTGGTCTTTTGGTCTTTGTTTTTTAGGTGTTTTTGTTTTGCCCCTGATGGGGAGTGTCTACCCTTGGCTGTCCAGAGGACACTGGAATTTATACCACATCCCGCCTAAAAACACAGACCCTCTTCTTCAGTCTGTGAATGGTGATCTCTGCCTTGCACATAGACGTAGGTCTCAGAGAACTCTTGAAAACAAACATTTTGTTTGTTTTTCTTCCAATCATCCTAAATCCTTCATAAAATACACTTTGGCCACTGAGTTACGTGGAGCTGGAGCTCTGAGTCCTCCCTACAATGAATTTAGTTGGTTCTTGAAATGCATTTATTGTAGAGAAAGAGGACATGCAGGAGACCTTGGGTGACTGATACCATGCAAAGATACACTAAAAACTGGCATTTACAATAATATTTACACTCCAGACTTTGTACTGGTGTTTTTACTCAATCTTAATATACAGAGCATTTCTACCTAATTATCATGTCTGGTCCAGTTATTCGTTAATACAATTCAAGTGGGTATAGATCTCTTGTATTTATTTTAGTTATTGATCTCTTCAATGATGCATTACCTGAGTGTTCTTGGAGTATAGACAATGTTCAGAGGGCCATGACTGAAATAGTCTTGGGAAGGGTGAGAGAGTGGGAACATAATTATAAGGCAGACAATGTTTCCTGATGGTTCTTACAGTCTAGTCTTTCTGTTTCTGCTATAATTTGTAGAATAGACTGGCTATAAACTTTTATGTTATTAAAATCAGACAACATGTAATTAATGAAAACTCTTTCAAGAATAAAACTGTTTGGGGACACCTGGGTGTCTCCGTGGTTGAGTGTCTGCCTTTGGCTCAGGGTGTGATCTCGATCCCGGGTTTGAGTCCCACGTTGGGCTCCCTGCAGGAAGCCTGCATCTCCCTCTGCCTGTGTCTCTGCCTCTCTCCATGTCCCTCATGAATAAATAAATAAAATCTTCAGAAAAAAAAAAAAAAAGAAGAAGAAAACTATTTGGTCTGTAATTTGGAAAGAACCCATCTTCATATATCTGTTGTCCTGCTTACATTTTTAAAAAACAGTACTTTTTATTGTAGTAAAACATATATAACGTAAAATTTATCATTCTAACAGTTTTTCAGTGTACAGTTAGTTGCATATTGTTGAATCATTACAACCATCCACCCTCAGAACACTTTTTTATCTCCTCAAACTGAAATTCTGCCCCCATTAAATAATAATACCCCATTTCTTCCCTTTCCCCAGGCTCTGGAAACCAATATTCTGCTTTCTTCCTCCTGACTTATTTTATAAAAAATGTGAGGAGACTGATTCATGGGGAAAAAATGTGATTGTCTTTTTACTCTATCTTAAGAGAGAATAAGAACATTCTTAAAGTTTTACATCTTCACAGGGAAATGAAGGATCTAATGAATTATAGTGGTCAAGAATATAGGCCAATGCTTTAACTGGTTGGGAAGAAATACCCCATTTCCCATTATTGATACTGCTTTCAGAATAATTCTGTTCCAAGATCCTATGTTCATGAATTCATTTGAAAAAAATCTACTGACAAAACCAACTGCATAGTTAATAATAGGGAACCAGAAGTATATGCATGGAGTTATTCTGAAGTAACCCTGAAAACATAACTTTAGTCACTTGCATCAGTTTCATAACCTATTACAATTTAGACCAGAGCTCTGAACCAGTAGATAAACGGATCCTTTGATATTTTTTTTTGAAGTTCCAATAAGTCAACAGTTTCTATTTTTTTTTCCATAGTGAAAACACAGTCAATGAATAAACTATGATGGGAAGGATATTTGGATTGTAAAAAAAAATAGATAACCAATTTTCAAATAGCACAAATGAATAATGCCAATTTAAATACATTCTGTAAATAATTTCAATAAAAGAATACACTGTAAATCAAAAACATATCTTCATATCACACTATCACTCATCCCCTTAGAGCTGTTTAGAGAATATTGACTCATGGTACTTTCCTAAGCAATATTTCATGGTTTGAAATGTAAAAAATATAAGTCTCCTATTAGAGACACTAAGGGCTGTGAAAAGTATTTTTTTAACTCTGTTTTGGTCAAATGATTTTTTTTTTAAGATTTAATTTATTTATTCATGAGAGACACAGAGGGAGAGGCAGAGACACAGGCAGAGGGAGAAGCAGGCTCCACGCAGGAAGCCCCATGCGGGACTCGATCCCAGGAGACCAGGATCACGAACCTCAGCAAAAGGGAGACACTCAACCGCTGAGCCACCCAGGCATCCCAAATGATTTCTTTCTATAGATGTCTTTTATACTAAATAGTATCCTTAAAACTTTTCCCAAGTTACTTACTTTGGAAACATCATATTCCAAACAAGAATTAAGTAGTTCATAAACTGAGCTAACTCATTTCCACAGAAAGTACATTTGTACCTGAATTAATTTAAAATAACAATATAAGTTAAGGGAGAAAAAGAAAGAAGAAAAGTAAATTTATGAAAAAACTAGAAGTGAATCTAGGAATAGTCTTACAAAACACCTATGTGCGTAATAGGGGGTTGAGAACCACCTATGACGTCTCTTACAGGATTCAAATAAATTAAAGGCATGATTAAATATCCATGTCTATATGAACTTTTTATAATGTGAACAGGATTAGAAGAATATTTTCTAGAATGTTTCAAATACTTACATGTATCATTTTTTTGTTGTGTATTTTAGGGTTATACTATATTGTTCTTTCCAAATTTATTCTCATTACTGCCATCTGGCACAAAGGATTCGGACAAAGAAACTAAAATAGGTTGTAGGATACCACCCTCTTGTGTGTTCTAGCTTCACTTTAATATTACCTTGCAATCTATACTTCATCACGCTCGTTTCTAATGGCTCCATTTCTGGTCGGCTCTGAAGGCAAAGCTCACTTTAGCCTCTCATGAAGCTTAATGAGATTTCCCTCAAGTCATACATTTTTGAAAAGTGGGAGGTTTAATAATGGGCTTAAATTAAATGAACCTAGGTCCAGTGATAAGGTCTCTGATTTTAATTTAGTTCAAGGAAGTTCCCTTATAGTTGGAATGGTTGATTAGTTAGAGGACATGAATAGGTTGAGTCTTACCAGTAGGTAAAAGCAGTCGCTAACTATGTGATTTGAATTTAGAGATGTTGAAACATTTACCTACACACAAAAAAACTTCCTTTACTTGTCTAGCTTTAAAATATTGCTTATCTTAGAAAATAACTGTGAGTATACAAAGTCTTCACCTGTTTATTTAAGAATGAGCATGAGTTATTTTAATTAGCCTTCCTAATATGTCTTTAATGAACACCTAATTTTGACAATAATAATGGCAGTAAATAGCTTTTTCAGCAGGTGTTTTGTACCTGGCAATGTGCTAAGCAATTAAAACACTATTTTATTTACTTCTAATAACCCTATACGATATGTATTAGTTGTTAAACTGATTAATGGAATGCTAACTTTGAGCTGAGCTTATTGCTGGAAAAGCTATAAAGCAGGCAGTCACATCTCCTTCTGTCCTAGAGCTTACTTCAATGCAAATACAGGCAGGTAGACTGATAAGGAAACAAAGGAATGAACAATTAACATAAGAGAATGCTGAGTCATGTGAAGAAAATGAAACACAATAATACGATAGACAAGGACCTAATTTAAATCAGACTATCAGAGAAGACAATTTTTTGGAGGTGACACTGGAGCTGAGTCAAGAATGTGAGAAAGGGTCAGTTTTTTTTTTTTTTTTTTTTTTTTTTTTTGCACATTTAGGATAAAGCCTTCCAAGGAAAGCCCCTAGCTAGTTCAAAAGCCTTCACAAGGGAATTGTCTGTGTGTGATTGAAATAATAGCCATATGCATGGATCACAGATCGCTGGGTCAGGGCCAGATCATGAGGGGCTCTACAGGGCATTGTAAAAATTAGAATTTCATTCTGTGGATGATGAGAAGACGTTTGAAAGGTGAGTGATCTCTTTTTAAAAGATCCCATTGGCTGCAGTGAAGAAAATTGTTAGGGATGGGGCAGGGTGGAAGCAGGGAGACCATTTAGGAGACAATTGAGTGATCTGTATGAGATGATTGTAGCTGGGGCTTGGGAGTCATTTTAGCAGATGGAGAGAGAGAAAATCATGATGTGTGTTGCATTTAGAGCCAATAATATTGGCTAATGGATTGGATATAAAAGGCAGGGGAAAGAGAAGGATCAAGGATAGAGACTAGATTTTTGCTACAGCGAATGAGTGCACTGTGGGGCTGTTTAATGAGAGAAGGATGAGTGCAGAAGAAGATTGGTTTAGGGGGACCAATCAATTAGTTTTTGGACTTTTTTTTTTTATTTTTGTTTTTGGACATTCTGAATTTGAGATGACTACTGGACAAACAATTAAGAATGTCAATCATGTAGACATTCTAGCATATGAGACCAGAGTTCTGATGACAGGTCATGACAGGAGATAAAAATTTAGGAGTCACTGTCGTATCAATGACACCTAGGGAGAGATTACAGTTAGAAAACCAAATGGCTGAAATCTGGAGACACTGCATATTTAGAGATTGGCCAGTTGAGAAGGAGCAAGAGAGGTAGGAGAAGACAAAGGATGACGTCAGAAAAGCAGGGGGCAGAGGGGGTTATGGGTAGGGGCGCTGCAAACTATTTCAGTGCTGATGAAAAGTATAGTAAAATAATGTCAGCAATGCAGCCGCTTGGGAGGGAGCATGAAAATGGAGAGGAAGGCGAGGGAATTGTAGAGCGTGGCCACAGATATTTTTGAGAAGTTTTCTTCCAAAGTGCATCAAAGAATTGGACAGGGATTTTAAGAGGTGGTAGGCTTGAGGAGGGTTTTGTTGCTTGTTTTACTTATTTACTGTCGTTTCCTTTATGAACGGGGGAGACACTACAACTTTTGCAAATAGTGCAGCCTAGAGGGGGAAATTAGTGATGCAGAAGAGACTGGAACATTGTTAAGACTGCAATTCTTTGTGTAGGCAAGAAGGCGGGGGATCCAGCATGCAGGGACAGGTGCTTCAAGCCTTACCAGGTGAACAAGGGCAGAGGGAGTGGGTGTGGATACAGTTCATAGCCGAGGTGAGAAGTGTGACACAAGGTCTTCACGAGCCTCTGAAATCTTGGAGGATCAAGTACTGAGAGTTTGAAGACAGGGAACAAGATGAGAAATTGTTATTTCAGATCGTAGGAAAGAGAATCATGAAGTACATGAAATTACGATGGCCGAGCAGTGTGAACTGGCCATTTGAGCTTTGGGGTCATGAATTTAAAGTGAAACGAGCCAACACAATTGTGTTTGTTTTCCTCTCCAGGGGTGGTTGCTTGGTTGCTGGCCTGGGGTAGGCAGATAGTTGGGTTTTATTTTGTTTGGAGTTTGCCAAGCCAAAAGGGCTGGAGTGACAAAGGGGTTTTGCAAGGGAATGATTAAAAGAAGACCCACTTCTTCGAAGCCTGCCTAAGGAAAGACAGGAGAGGGTACAGGGGCAGCAGTGATGGAAAATGAAAAAGTGGTTAGAACCAGTGGATTGTATAATTATTGTTCTATAATTGCATAATAATTCTATAATTATTATTAATGTACCCCATTTTCCAGAGAGACCACTGAGATTTAGAGAGACTAGGTAATGAGTCCCATTGCCACACAAAGAGAAAGTGCAGCAAGGGGATTGGAACCCAGGCTCAGGTTGATCATTTGGCCACACTGCATTCCATCTGTGGGGCCTTATGAGAGAAGGGGTTCAAAGTAAGCTTTGCCTTCAACCAGTTTAAGTTCTCAGCAGTATTAGTTTCCAGGCAGAAGGTAAGGTCTCGATCAGAAGCTGGCAGATGGCTTAATCCATCAAGTGGACAACAGAACTAGGTATGGAAGGCATGGAAAGAAAGGGGTGCAAATGTCAGGAAAGGAGATCTTCTGAGAAGGGGATTCAAAAAGACATGTTCCGGGACCCTAGGTGGCTCAGCGGTTGAGCGTCTGCCTTGGGCTCCAGGTGGGATCTCAGGGTCCCAGAATCGAGTCCCCCATCGGGCTCCCTGCATGGAGCCTGCTTCTCCCTCTGCCTGGGTCTCTGCCCCTCTCTCTGTGTCTCTCATGAATAAATAAATAAAATTTAAAAAGCAAAACCAAACATGTGCCTGGCTCCCCAGCTTCCCCCAGAGTGAACCTACTTGTAAGATTCTACTCCTCACAACCTTGTATTTCTCCTTGAGGAGCCTAAAAAACACCTAAGAGGAGCCGTAGATTGTTAACTGAGCAAAGCTGAAACTTTATTAAATAATCCTGAAGACTTTTGGCATTTTCAAAGGTAATTCTGGTTTTTCCTCAATTCCAAGTTCTAGAATATATTTATCGATGAAACTTTGAAAGGAAAAAAATGAGCTCACAGGGAAGAGCTTTACCTCAGCTCTCAGGATTTGTTGGCAATGAAATAAAGCTTGTGTGTGTGTCTGTGTATATATCTAATATGTATATGTATATATTTTTTAGCAGCAGCAGCAGTGTTCCACGTTAGGAAATGTGTGTGAGGTTCAGAGAAAATGCGAGTCAGAACACTTGCCATTACATTTTATTAGCAAACATGGGTAATTTAAATAATAAACAAAACTAAACCAAATGGGCATAAATTAGATAAGAAGCCTAGAGCAAAGGCTGCCAGGTAATAGTGCAACTATCTAAATAAGAGTATTATTTTAAGATATTGCTGTTTTAGCAACCAAACTAAGTCTAATATATCACTGCCCTGAAGTCATTTTAGTTTAATCTCATTAAGAAGCCCACTAACATTATGCAATCCCAATATATACTCTCAATACCCCCGAACATTGAAATCTACTTATTTCATTTATTATGTTGCTCTTTCACATAGGAAATAGCTCCCATTAGTTTTCCAAAGCTTTCCAAATCATCACTCAGTCCACATGAAGTTGACAGTCTAAAAGCAGCATCTTCATGTTTCCTAAACATTTTTAGAAAATACGTACTGCATTGAATCCAGATGAATTTTGCAAATCAATTGAAAAGTATGTAAGAGTAGGTAAAGAAGCACAGACGAACAGAGGCCCCTGGGTGGCTCAGTCAGTTAAGTGTCTGAATCCTGATTTTGACTCAGGTCATGATCTCAGGGTCATGAGAGCAAGCTCTGCGCTTGAGATCTTGTCCCTCTATCCCTCCCCCAGCTCGCGGGTGCTCACAGCACACACACACACTCTCTCTCTCTCAAGTAAATAGAATAAGTCTTTAAAAAAATATGGAAGAACAATTTAATATTTTTCAGAAAATTAACTTATGGTCATATTACATATCTCATCTTCACAGAACTAGGAGAAATTATTTGCATCTTCTACAAATCCCTTGGTTCCAAGGTGAACAAGAAATTCCGTTTTCTTTTTTTTATTGTAATAACTCAAGTTCTTCCTATCTAAACATTTATCATACTTCAGAGAAGTCTGTTTGACAAACCATTTTGTGTTTTAGCAGAGAGGCAGTAGCTATTAACTAGATAGTTGTCTGTTTTATTTTTACACAGATGAAGTTGAAGAGATACACACAAAAGGGATTTGTATGTGAAGAAATGCCCTATACTGACTTAAAATCAAGTTCATATTTTTTAAAATATGAAGCTGACTGTAGATTTTTTATCTTTTATGCATAGATGAATGTAAATGTTGCAAAAGAAAAATATATCTAAGTCCATGGCTGTGGTTTCAACATGTACTTCTCCAGAGATGTCTATATTTCAACATTTCCAAGTGGAGAGGAGTTTTCTTGTACTTCAAAAAAAGAACATATTTGAGTTTCATTTAGATGTTAATGTACAAAATTCTCTTGATGAAATCGAGTATAGTACCATTTAAAGGGAACATTGTCAGCTCAAAAAAAAAAACAATGGGGGCGGAAACCCAATGATTTCTTAATTTGGAAGTTTTATTAGTGAAAAGGGAACACAAATTTTAAAAATTATTTCTGTTCCAACCTTGAGTTAATTTTTTTCAGGTGTTTATTCATTTGTGCGTTCATTTATTCGTATGTTTGCTAATAATAAATTTTCATGGAGTTTATGTCATGCGACAGACTCTAGGTAGACACTTCTGCTTTGCTAGTTTAATAAGAGGCCTTCCCAGTTGCTTGTCAGTCAGGAAACCTCAACGCCTCTGTGAACAGCAGCAATGAATGAGAAACTCTGACAAGTGACAGCACCTGACATCAAACAGAATTTCTGCTCCTATAGAAGAAATCAAGTTCTGTATCTGTGATCATGGAGCAGTTGCTGGCCCCTTGCCTGTGATTTAGGGGCGATTGGGTCATATTTTTATATTATACTTAGCTTTGTCATAATCAGAGATGTTTTGGGTTGATGGATGACAGAGCAGGTCTATGAAGCTGAACCTCAGCGACGGGACTGAATTTGCTGGATGCCCTGCTGTCCTGGAGTGGAAGCCCAGTGCGGCCGAACCAGCAGGTGGAGGCTAACAGTTGCAGCTTGGGGAAAAAAAGAAGTTGAAGGCTCAGAGTTTAAGTTCTCAAACTTTAAGGAGCATAAAAATCCTTGTCTAAAATAAAGAACCCCTCTTCCCCACCTCCTAGCACACACACCTTTGATTTAGGCTGTTTCCTGTCTGGGAAAATTATGTTTTCAGAGAGCAGATTAGAGTTCCAGGGTTCAATCCACAAGGCAGTCCAAGCATCTTCAGTGATAAACACCTCTGTACCTTCTTTGAGATGTAAGTGACCATCTTGCTTATTAAAGCCCATATTTAGCATTTACTTTACCAAATTGCGAGACTTTTCCCCTACTCTTTATCTACGAACACTTTGTCTTTAACATTCATTTATAATTTGATATGCCCTCAAAGTAGAAGAATTGACACAGTTCTTTTTAACAATATCTTTATAATAAATATGTCATTTCCTTAGTAATGGATTATTTGAACCTTTTAATACTGAAACGATCAGAATTTTTTAATGGTATTCACAAAACACAGTTGTTTTCTAAAGGGACTTCAGTATCTAATTTTACTAATAACATGTAGTCTTGTGTCTGTTACTCAGCCATTTACTCATTTTTTTTTATTCATTTACTCAACAAAGAGTTATTACACACCTGTTGGTTAATAGCTAGGATACTGGCATCCCTTAAGGGGTCTTATTAATAAGTAGTCTGAAATTAAGATCATTGAGATAAACCATCTGAATTGCGGCATGATAAGCTAAATACAGCAGTGTGTACTTCTTTTTCTTATTTTGAATTCTATATAAATGGAGCAAATGCTTACCTTAAAAATCTCCACTTAAAGATCACAAAATATTTAAAAATTCTGTATGTTCAGTTTAGAACACCAGATGAAAAGTTTGTTTGAATCGACCATTTGTATGATTTCTCTCCATAATTGAAAGTAAATACCGTGAGTTTTAGAAATACCTGCGTGTGTGACACGTCGTTTGAGGTCTAATTTTCCTTGGTGTGCATGTGTGTATGTAGACATGGCTTGAGTAAAATAAGTATCCCTTTTCCTAAGGGTGTTTGCTAGAATCCTATTTTGATTTTAGAATTGATTTTTTCCTCCATCCTGAGGAGGACATGTGTGTCAAGAACTTTACTATGGGATACAACTTGACAGAGTGACACACACAGGAGTCAGATGTTATCAATAAGAAAATACACTTTTTCTCTGACTTGTGGGTCTTGTGAGGAACTGACATTGATGGGGAGCGATGCTCTTTAGCCAAAGGGAAATATATCTATCATGCTGTCACACCAGATTTACTTCAATCTAAAGTAAACTTGTGTTATGATGCTGTTCTTGGGAAATATACTTCTGAATATGCTCTGGGCTCTTTGGATGGGAAGTCATAAATAACTTTAAAGTGCATAAAATAGTACCTGTCATAATAAGCACACGATAAAAGAAATTTATACTTATTATAACTATCAATAGCTGACCCATAAAATAGACCATGAAGTATCTCAACAATGCAGCACTTCCTGTCTTTACCTAATGCCAGCAATCAGTGCTCCTTTGCCTGACTTTGCAGAGAATCGTGACTAATGATGTAACTGGTTTGTGGAGGTCTTTTTTCTTTTCTTTTTTTTTTTTTTTGAAATGAACTTGAGACTTATCTCAATTCTGAATTTAATAGTTAATGGACTGATTTTCAGAGCCCAACAAATAACATGCATGTGAGTATTAGTTAGATTCAAACGTTAAATGTATGTCTTACACAAATTCTATTTAATCCTCAGGATGTTAGGTGGATCTCACAGTATTAACATTTGGGATTCATTCCGCTTTCGCTAATCTATGGTCTCCTCTACCACATACACAACAACAGTAACATCAGCAAAACAGAATCGCCAAGAATTTATCTTGAACCTGTAATTTTAATTTTGCTGATTCACAAAAGAAGTGCTGAAAGGCCCTTAAAAGCCAGGTCCTCCCAACTTCTATCTGTTACACAAATCCCCTTCATAAAACCTCCTTCTAGCTCATGCCTGAACTGTTCTGCTGACAGGAACTTTTTCCCCCCTCTTTAAGCAGCCATTTTTGTCATATGTAGGTCTAACTTTCAGAAATTTATATTCAAAATGAATTGCTTTATCTCCCTATAACTTCCAATCACTCGTCATAATTATTTCCCCTGGGACTATGAAGAACAAATCAAGTGAGTCTAAGTGACTTCTCTTATGGCACGACTCTAAATATTTGAAGATGTCTGTCAAGCCCCCCTTCCCTCCACCGATTCTTCTCTGTGCTAAATATCCTTAGTTTCTACAAATATTTCCCATTTGCTTGTCAGCTCCCCACTTGATATGTCATCCTCCTCTGCACAGGTTACTAATGGCACGTGATTAGGAAACATCCCTTCAGGGTACCATCCTCGCCTTCACACTACATTATTATTCATATAATCTACAATCCCACTGATACTGTGGGTGGTCACACTATCTTGTGGACAGAGTTGGTTCTCCACCAAAACCTTGAAGTATTTCATGAATGATGCCCACAAACTGCATCCACCTCACTCTGTTCAGGCCAGCCTTTGTCTACTCACATGAAAGGCCTCTTTATTTATTTTTATTACATTCTGTCTCAGGTTAAGTCCATCACAACAACCTCTCAAGGTCCCTTTGGTATCTTCATACACTTACTCAACATCAATAAACAAAGATTGATTGTACACCTGGTACGTGTCAGGCGGTGTGCAAGGTGTTAATTGTGTGGTCCATTTATTTGATATACTACCCAACCTCAATTGGCCTTCTCACTCCAGGTGATTTTCCCTCCCACTTTACTTCACCCACCTCCCCCAGACCATGCTATAACCTTGTTTTCTTCCTCTTGACAGGACTTCCATTAAAAACCTTCAACTTCAAAACTGTCTTAGGTAATGGTTACTCTTTCCTTTCAGATCTCCATCGTCTTCACTCTCAGTAAACTGATGAACCCCATAAACACTTTTACATCCCTTCATTTTGACCACCATTTATCATTTTCTGCATTATCTCACCCTCATTTTCAGACTGTACCTTGTCATTGATCATGTGACTGACCATATTCAACACCCTCAAGATTATCTTTATTTTGGTTTGTTTTGCTTAATACTCTTGTCCTTTATCACTTAAGTCAATTTCCTTGCCTGTTCCTAAAGTCAAGCTCATGAGAGCTATGGGAGAAAATCCTAAAATGGCTGAAATGCCAGATCTAAAGGACTCAAAACAGGCCCCTAATTTTTTTCCCCTATGTTGACATTCCCCAGTTCTTTCTATTTAGTTATCATATCGGTTATTAATCTAATATTCCTTTAGTTTTCCCTATATTTGTCTATGCCATGCACAAATTTGGGTATTTATTCTGCTTTAACCAAAGTCCACATTTTTACCCATATCCAAAAGGTCAATTAATATGCAGGGGTTGGGTTCCATTGACCTGGCCCTTTTTCATCCAAACTAAAATCATACCAAGAAATAGTTTTGCTATACATTTTTTAAAGTATTTGAAACTGATTTAGGCAATTATCATAGTTCTCATCTTATCTCATTTCCTTTATTTTCAGAGTTAATGTATTTATCCTATCATATTCTCATTCAAAGCCACAGCCAAAGGAGTTGATAAAAAGGAAGATGGTTCTCTTGATTCACTTCCTGGTTTTCCAACTAATTGTATCTGATTTTAGTTAAAACTATTCTAAAAATTACTTTTGGCACCAAACATGTGGACCAGTACTAACAACTTCCTGATTGGTATACTTATTATTTTATATGGAGTAGTTCAGGTATCACAGAAGCAAGAAGAAATGTAAAAGAAGTAAATATGTTTCCCATTCTTTCTAGTCTCAGAATGTAGTATTGGCCAGGCAGCCATTTTTTTTTCTTTAGGACCCCAAAAAGAGTCAGATGTACCACGCAAATCTAGGTATACCCTAGATAAAAAATTATTCTCTTAAACATGACTAATTATATATTTGGAAGAACTTGAGAAAGAAAATAATCCAAGCCCCTCAATTTAAAAAACTATATAAAATATTGGTAGTCTAAATCCCTCAGCAATTTAGTAACAGAGCTGGATCCCAAACTCCAGTTCTCTGGCTAAACTAGTACTCTGTTTTGAACTGAAAGGAAGAACAGATGCACGCTCACCAATTCTCAATGAGCTGATAGTGCCTTTTAATACCTAGATCTCTTGAAAAAATAATGCTGTGTTTAATAATGATTGGTTTAAAGCTGAAGCTTTTGATAATCATATGGTTTGCTCCTTTCTTCCTCTCTTCTTCCTTATAAATATATTCAGTTTATTATTTATATAAGACAAATAAGTGTAACAAAGGGAGAGTCACATAATTTTTGTGTGACAGACTTTATAAGTGTGAGGAAGGATGCCCTCTAGATAGCCAATTTCCATTCTTTTCATTCTCATGTTAATGGTGTTATTTAAAGTTATTGGATGCACAGCATCAAATGACATTATTTCAAGTGACTTCATGACACAGAAGGTACATTGTGTAAGGAATATCAAGTAGAAGTTCTCAGGTGTTTTTCTCTTTAAAATGCAAAAGAAGAAATGCAATTACTATTTATTATTTAGTTACCTAATGCCTACCCATCATGTCTTTTTGAATTTGGCCCACTAACTTATAATTAAAAGAATCATTATCTCTGCTGGATGTGGGCACAGATTCACATTATTTCCGTGAAAGCCTGTCTGCTGTCTCACTTTAATGAAAATTTAAACCTCTTAGAGTGGCATGTGGTACCTAGAATTATTCTTTCTTTGTCTGAACAGAGTTACAAAGGGAAAGAACCCCCAGAAATATGACTCCCTGTTCCTTTCCATAGATTCTTGTCTTCCAAGCATCCTTTTCTATTTTTGAAAAGACTGATGAAAATGATATCTATACGACTGCCTTAAGATTATAACAGTGTTACAGAAACAAAACAACTGGACTTCCTCCCACTTTCAACCCAGCTTTATTTTTATTATTTTTTTTAATCATGGTAAAATATACATAACAAAGTTCACCATTTTAATCATTCTTAAGTATAGGACTCACTGGCACTAAGTACATTTATATGGTTGTAACAGTTACCACCACTGTCTATCTGCAGAATCTTGTCATCATCCCAAACAGAAACCCTATCCCCGTTAAGCAATAACTCCCCATTCCCTTCTTTCCTTAGGCCCTGATAACCCCCTGTTTTACTATGTATCTCCATGATTTTGCCTATTGTATATGACCTCATATAAATGGAATCATGCAATATTTGCCCTTTTGTATCTGGCTTATTTCACTTAGCATAATGTTCTTGAGATCCATCTACATTATTGTGTGTTAAAATAATTTGTTCTTTTTTATTCCTAAGTATGATTTCATTGCATAGATACACTTAATATGCTTTTCCATTCCCCTGTTTATGAATATTAGATTGTATTCAATTTGGGGCTGTTAAAAAGAAAACTGGTACATTTTAAACAAGCCTTTCATTGACACACACTTCCTCTGGGATAAGTATCCGGAAGTAGAACTCTTGGGTCAGAATTTAGGTAAGTGTCTTACTGGATTAGAAACAGTTCTCCAAAATGTTTTGTCAATTTGAGTTCCCAGCTGCAGTGTATGAAAGTTCCAGTTGTCCAATGCCAACTAGCACATGTATTGCTTGACTTGTTAATCTTAGTAAATCTAAGGTGTGTATATAGTCATATGTTGTTGTGCTTGTGATTTGTATTCCTCTTATTACTAAAGGTGTTCAACATCTTTTTATATGTTTCTTGGACATTTGAACATTTTATTTTTCCCATTTTTAAAAAAAGTTAGGTTATCTTTTAAATGATTGATTTGTCAGAATTCCTTAACCTTCTGGAAACAAGCCAAACAGATTTCTGTATTGTAAATGTCTTCTCCAAACTGAGGCTTACCTTTTCAATTTCTTTTTTTTTTAATTTTTATTTATTTATAATAGTCAGAGAGAGAGAGAGAGAGGCAGAGACACAGGCAGAGGGAGAAGCAGGCTCCATGCACCGGGAGCCCGACGTGGGATTCGATCCTGGGTCTCCAGGATCGTGCCCTGGGCCAAAGGCAGGCGCTAAACCGCTGTGCCACCCAGGGATCCCACCTTTTCAATTTCTTAACGGTGTCCTTTGTTGAGCAGAATTTTCTAATTTTGATGAAGTCCAAGGTATTTTTTCTTTCACTATTAATGCCATTTATGAATTAAAGAAGCTTTGTCTACCCAGGGTACGGAGCTAATAATCTATGTTTTGCTATCTTGTCCATTTAGTTCTCTATGACTTCTATTGAATTAATTTTTGTATGTGGATTGAGGAAGAGGCCAAGCTTTTTTTTTTTTTTTTTTCTATATAGACACTCAGTTTTATTATCACCCTTTGTTAAAAGACTCCTCTTTCCTCTTTGAATTAATTAGTGGCTTTGTTGAAAACAATTGACATATATGTTTGTATCTATTTCTGGACCCTATTCTGTTCCACTGACCTACTTGTTTATTCCTATGCAAATACCATGCCTTAATTACTGTATATTTACATCTAGTCTCAGAATCAAATAGCATAAGTCCACTAATGTTGCTGTTCTTCTCCAAGATAGAATATTACTATTTATATATCTTTTTGGACCATTATTTTCCACAAACAGCATATAATCTTAGTAAGAAAATGTTCTAGATTCCCAGTAGTACCTAGACCATTAGATTCTCCTTCATAATCCAATAAAGTAAGGCCTGTTAAAGAACTCACTGCCAAATATGTAAGAAGGATAAACAAGAAGAGGGTTAATGCTTTTTGGAGTGACTTTTTTTTTTTTTTTAAGTAGGCTCCACACCCATTGTGGACCCAATGTGGGGATTGAACTCATGACCCCACATCAAGACCTAAGCTGAGATCGAGTCTGACACTTAACCAACTGAGTCATCAAGGCACCCCTGAAGTGCCTTTTATAACCAGGCATCCAAAAAAGTTCTTTCCAGATCTTGTTATCTTTAAATTTAGCTCTCAAAAAATAAAATAAAATAATAAATAAATAAAATAAAATAAAATAAAATAAAATAAAATAAAATAAATTTAGCTCTCACAATACACTCTCTAACTTACTATTTCCATCTACTGATGGATAAAGTGAGGATCAGAGAAGTAATTTATTCAAAAGATGCTACTGAATTTCCTTTCAATCTTTTTTTTTTTTTTTAAGATTTTATTTATTTATTCATGGGAGACACAGAGAGGGAGAGAGGCAGAGACACAGGCAGGTGGAGACGCAGGCTTCATGCAGGGAGCCCCATGTGGGACTCAATCCCGGGACTCCAGGATCAGGCCCTGGGCCGAAGGCAGGCGCTGAACTGCTGAGCCACCAGGCATTCCAATTTCCTTTCATTCTTAATGATCATGGCCAACCAGTAGTCATCCTGAATGATCACATAGGGTACCTGCACTATGGTTGACAATTGGATTTTTGGCTAGAGATAGGTGTGCCTATACATCCTAGCCAGTTGTCACATTGAATAAAGAGAGTAGTTTTAATAATTTCATAACAATTTAGTGGTTCCTCCATAAACATTATATCCAAATTCATGAATCACTAAATTCTATCCATGAAACTAATAATTCACTATATATCAACTAAATTGAATTGAAATATATATTAAATATATTAATTAAATATATATATCCAAATTTAATAATAATAATATAATATATATCCAAAAGTACTTTATTTAAAAGTGAGATATATATATATATATATATATATATATATATATATACATGCAATATTGTTCAGCCATAAAAAGAATGACATTTTGCCTTTTGCAATGCCAGGATGGATCTAAAGTGTATAACACTAAGTGAAATAAGTAAGTCAGGGAAAGACAAATACAATATGATTGTACTCGTGTGGAATTTATGAAGTAAAACAAATGAACAGAGGAAAAAGAGAGAGAGAGAGAGAGAGAGAGAAAACCAGACTGTTCACTACAGGGAACAAACTGATGGTTACCCAAGGGGAGGTGGATGGAGGGATGGTTGAAATTAGGTGGTGGGGATTCAGGAGTGCACTTGTGATGAACACTGGGTGATGTATGGAAGTGTTGAATCACTATACTATATGCCTGAAAGTACTATAACACCATTTGTTCACTACGCTGGAATTAAAATTTTTAAAAAGCCAAGATTAAAAAAAATAGTAAATAACTGAATTGTCTAATAGAGTCATCCTCCAGACATTGACTAAAAAGGACAATTAAAAATAAATAAATACATAAATAAATAAATGCGAGTGATTGCAAGAGAAGTCATATTCTGATTAACATTGTTTTTCAAAATCAGTGTTGACTGTAAAAAGTTAGATAAAAATAGCCCTTTTTTTTGCCAGAAATATGTGACACACTGAGCTGACAGCTTTAAATATTAATGGTTGTAAAATTATATATTATTCACATAATCAATTTAAATAAACTAGATGATTATCTATTTGCCACCACTGAGAAAGACCTTAGCACACAATTGAGTTTAACCTTTAAATCTATTACTTACTGAGAAGACTTAAGAAAACAAGTTGCCAAAAACGTTTAATTAAATCAATTACTTCTTGAAAGAGCCTATTGAAACACTGTGCTTGATCTTCGCAAGGGAAAGTCTGTGTTTCTTACATTCTTTGAATTTATCTAGTTTATATTGCTGATGACTTTTTTTCATATCACCTATTTTTGCTTATGATATAGAAATGTGCCATATGTAGAAAATTTTTGTTTGATTTTTAACAACCTCTTGTAACCAATCTTCCGATTTATAATTAGGGGATATACTGTGCTGAGTTCTAGGTGTTCTGGGTGAACCTAGGTGAAGCACGGCTTCTAGGATTATGCAATGTAAATGCTTTTTGATGTTAAATGTTAAACTGATACACTGTGGTTGCATTAGATAATACTATAAATATTTTAGAAAAGCCTTGTAACTATAATAAGCAATAAAACAGTAATCTTATAAGTACACATCTTAATCCTCTCAAAAAGTCTATGACACAGACAGAATTAAAATATTACTATTTCCATTAAAGATGAGGAAATAGAGCATCAGAGATATTGATGATTTATTTGTCCAGGCTCGCACACTTTGCAGGGGGCTCTGCTTCCTTATGAGCCTTATAATAGGAGCGGTCTCTAAAAATGATATATAAGATGTATCACTGCAACTAAGGAATTCACCGGCTAGACGAGGATGAGACAAACAGCCAAACATGTAAAATTGAATTGGAAAACGCTATGATGGAGGCACCCTAAGAGGAAAGAACCTGACCCACAGTATAGGGATCATTAACCCACAGAAGATGAACTCTGAGAACTTAGCTAATATTTACTGAAAGGACCTTCACATGTCTATTAGGTGCCATGTGCATTCGATATACCTAATCTCCTTTAACCTTCACAAAAATTCAGCAAAGCCCATCACTATTCTCCATGTTATAGTTGCAGAAACTGGAGGAAAGAAAAGCCCAAAGAAGAGAAAATATGAAATGACCCTTCAGAGTTTCTCCCAGGTGTATCATTTTGTGCTTCTTCAAACTTCCAGTAGCCATGAATCATGGCAGTTTTCTTCCTTGTTTCCTGTTATTAATGTTCTCTGCTACAAGCTCTTTAGTGGTGGCTCATGTTGAAAGAGGCCGTGAACCAGAGCTGACTGGTGTCCTGATATATGAGTGAATTCACAAGCAGAGCTGGTAGTGAGGGGGAAAGCCTCCATGGGTTGCTATGTCATCAGGCCCTTTGGTTGAAGTTTTTGACATGATTACCAAGAAAAATGCTTCTGAATGTCCAACAATACCTTGTAGGCTTCCTGTCTTGAGTAGAGGAATTCAAATGTTGTGAACACAACATCCCACCCCAGGAATTAGAGAATTATGGGGAAAGACCTCTGATTTTTCTTGGTTTCACTTCAAGGGGGGGTGGGAGAAGATAACATGATTTACAGAATTTCAGAAGGTCTATCAGAAGAATTCTTTTATTTTGAATATCCATGGGCTGATATAATACTATCATTTATGGTTTTTATCTTAGCGTGTGAAAGTGCTGCATAAGCAAATTGGTAACATAATACACATTGTAATCAGAACTAGGACAGAGCAATAAAGACTCTGCTTATAATTTTACTTTTGTCAGAAAGAATGGTAACAAAAGAAGTAAAAATATTTAGACATCCAAAATTTTAGTTCTAGAATCAGAAAAACACTATTTTCTCATCAATGTGTAATATACAATCAGAAACAGTCATGCTTCCACTGCTTTCCAGGATAAATAACAGAGTTTTAATTATTTTTATATTAGACAGTTTTTTTTTCTTGGGGATTTCTTAAAAGAAATGGAAGATGCGTCAGATAAATTGTAGACAAATGCTAGTATTTAAAAAATACACTAAGAAGCAATAAGAACAAGTGCACAAAAAGTTTCCATCTTTGATTTTTTTCCTTATACTAAATATTTTTGCATTTCTGAGGTGGCCTCAGCCCACATTGAGCCATATCAAAAATCTGCTCTAACTGCTGTGGGATCAACAATCGCCTCTGTGATTGCCATAGTTACAGTCAATTTTATATATGAAAGCAGAGAAATAAAATCTACCAATCCTGATTCTGTTGTCAAAAGGATCAGAAATAGAGCTGTCAATTGTATCTAGGTAGGACTACTTGTAGAAAATGTGTTAGACAATAATCTTCAAGGCATAAAAGACTTTGATGTCAGACAAACCTGAAATTAAGTCTCCCTTTTCAGGTGTCTCACCTTCATATATTTAACTAGCCATTTATCAGTAAATGAGACTAATACTGGATCCTCACTCTCATGAGATTGTTGTTCAAATTAAAATATTGTCTCTAAATGCATAGGACCTCACAAAGGCTGTTATCATTTTCATGATTAAGTTCATTTGTCTCTCAGAGTGTATCTTCTCTCCAAAAACCCATCTCTCAAAGTCATTTTTTACAAGCTTACATTTTGTTAACTCATTTTTAAGATATTTGTAATAATGACAGATATTTTCACTTCCACGGAGTTTTGTTCCATTATGTGTGCATCTTGCTTAAATGCATAGAAGTATCTTAAGAGCCTCCACCTGTGTTCTTAATGCAGAAGAACCATCAAAAAGTTTTATGGGGTTGGGAAGACATCAGAAATGCTACCTCTTTGACAACAGAGATTTTTGAGCTTCTGAAAGGATTTTAGTTCCTACCCATTATTTGGCCCAGAGGCTGGGAAGAGAGGGCATTCCAGGAGCATGCGTCTGAATGATCCAGGGCAGAAAGCCGGCAAGGCATGCGGAAGTCTAAATCTGGGACTCAAAGAGGTTGCCTGGTGTCTTAAATGTGTGAGTGTTAAAGGCTTGGCTGAGCCGGAGAGAACTGAGCTGCTGGGTGTCAGGGCGTCCCATCGAGCAAAGAGGCCCAAATGAAAGCAACCCTCAAGACTTGAGTCACTTCACTGCCATGATTTAAGCAAGAGGCAAACCAGAGAAAGCATCTGACCCTCCCCGTTCCATCTTCCCCGCATGGGTGGCACCGACGGAGAGTCAGGTGGATCAGCACAGGCGCTGGGGTGGTCCCACTTGGGGGGAGCCCTGAACAGAAGGCCCCGACAGTCATGGGCCTTGGCCCTGGAGGAGGGTGGCTAGAAGAGGAGCAGAGCTGAGCCACAGGAGAGAAAACAGAGGCAGAGCAGAGTCTGCATGGTTCCCTCCCTTTCCCCAGAAGGTGGCCTGGACACAGGGTGCCCGAGGAAGAGACATCTGCCTGAGACTCCTGATGAGGGTGTCTAGGCTGGATGTGCAGGTGTGCAGGATCCCTGCCGTCGCCAGCGAGGGGCCCTGAGCCTTG
This sequence comes from Canis lupus dingo, assembly GCF_003254725.2. NCBI lineage: Eukaryota > Metazoa > Chordata > Mammalia > Carnivora > Canidae > Canis > Canis lupus. The sequence goes on along the minus strand of NC_064243.1, from coordinate 21,923,029 downwards.
ACAGCCACTGCCTGCCCCAAGGGGCTGCAGTGCACTGGCTGCACCAGGGCAGGGGTCGGAGGGCAGCTTTCCCCTGGGGTCGGGCCTGAAAAAACCACACAGGGTTTGAGCGAGAAGCCAACTCCATAATCAGAAGCAGTCTGGGGGATCCCTGGGTGGCGCAGCAGGTTTGGCGCCTGCCTTTGGCCCAGGGCGCGATCCTGGAGATCCGGGATCGAATCCCACATCAGGCTCCCGGTGCATGGAGCCTGCTTCTCCCTCTGCCTGTGTCTCTGCCTCTCTCTCTCTGTGTGACTATCATAAAAAAAAAAAAAAAAAAAGAAGAAGCAGTCTGGTAGACAGCCAGCAAGAGTAAAAACAGAAAATCCCTACTGGCCAGCCTGTAGTTTTCCCTGTTCTCTTGACTTCCAATAAATTAGCCAAGTCGAGAAGGAGCTGAGGGTTTACATTGAAGATGAAAGGAAAGAAGAGAACCAGGAGGATGAGGCCCAGTGCACAGCCAGGAAGGAGAGAGAAACTAGAGCAGCGGCAGATTTCAGGGCAGGACAAGTACGTTAGAGCTTTGATTTGGGCAGCGAACCAGAGGGACTCCGCTACCTGGGAGCCTCAAAAAGACCCTCGAGCTTAATAATATACGTTTGCAGTGGGAGAGGCAGGAAGCTACAGTGGATTGTTCTAAATTGTATTTAGGATTAAATGAAATGACATATGTAGAGAACCTTGTACATGATCTGAAACATAGTACTTGCTCCGTCAATGTCTGTTCCATTTTCCCAGAAGAGTGGATATAGAAATGACTTACCAACAAATATGTATTCGAAGTACCGCAAGATTTATTCTTGACCAAAACAAGCAAAAAAAAAAAAAATACTATAAGATGAGGCTCTTGCCTGTATAGAATATTCACTCTTATTGGGGAGATTGAAAATGAAATTTAACTCCATCATGGTCGTACTTAGGAACCAACTGATTTCAGTGAAATCGTGTGATACCAGCGTCAGTGACAACTTCACTATTGAGGTTAAGAGTTTAAATGATGTCAAATAGGGCCCCATATGGACTCCTGGTCTAGCTTGCTATTTTGTTTTGTTTTGTTTTTGTTTTTGTTTTTGTTTCTTTTGGCAATCGGCCACTATCACATTCTCCAGTCTCTCAACGAAACACACATTGTTCCTAGTCATGAGATAAATAAAACATCCCTCTACTCCCTAAAGATGTCCAGACCTGTCCTTTGGTGTGGAAGAGAATGATGAGGGGTACGTGTGTGTCCTCGACCTCCTGACATCTGGCCAGAGAGCTTGTTAGGTTCGGGCAGTCTCTTTGCAACCTTCATTTTGAGACATGACGGTGCTGCAAGTGGTAACAGAGAGGACCCCAAAGCTAGAAAAGACTGTGATTTAAGAGGGAACATTTTCAACACGTTGAACTGATATCTCCCTGAGCTGTAGGTATTTCTGGATTCAAAAGCGAAGCGGAATGATGAGAAAAGCAGTTCTACTTTGGTGACCGTGCCACAGAGGCTGGCACTGAGGGAAATGTCCCTTGAGCTGTCAAGAAGTTGAGTCCTCATTAGGAGTGTGAACACAACTTCTGTAGACTTTCTGGGGGAAAAAAATATCTCTCTTAAAGGATCATCATGCAGACGGCTGGGGGAAGACTCTTCAGCAGTGACCACAGGGAAACAAATCAATCCAAAACCTGAGAGTTCAAGACGACATCGGTACTTGGCTACTATCTTTAGCAATCATGTTTTAAGGGTCTCCTTGCGCCAGAAGCTGAAAATCATTTCAAATGTCTACCAAGGAGGCCTGTATCATGCTCTGAGCAAGCAGAGGGTAACGAATGAGAGGAGGCAGGGACCAGTTGTCACTTTGTTCCTGAACGATGGGCAGGAGCTTCCCTATCAACGTAATCCAAAGATGTGACCTTGGGAGAGGCAGGGAATGATGATTCAGGGCGCTCTCAGGACGGACTTAGACTAATTTACTGGCAGCCCACGTGGTATAAGAAGCTGTGAGACTCTAGGAAGTTTGTAAATTGTGGAAATACAGCATTCAGGCTCCACCTCGAAGTGAGATTTTTATGGAGTATTACCGCATAGTGTTCACGTATACATCGCGGTTACTCAGCCGTGGGGAAGGGGGGAGAAGAGCTATTCTAACTCCATAGGTTCAGCTGCTTTTTCTAAAGAAATCTAGTCCTAAAACAATCTTCTCTCTCTCTCTCTCTCTCTCTCTCTCTCTCTCTCTTAATTAAACCTGCAGTAGATTCAGCACTCAAGCAAGCTTGTTAGGAGAAAGAGAACAAGATGCAAGTTGTTCTCAGGTTAATTTGTCAAGTGCAATGCCCTAACGTTCTCAGCAAAGCATTACAAGACACAGAATAGTTTCCCTTCTGATTATGGAAAATAGGAGTTGGCTTTTGCATGTAATACACGGTTTTGTGTCAATGAAGAGTCGGGTTATTTTGCTGCTGCAGATGTAACCAGATTTAATCCACTTTCTCCCAGCACACTGAGCATTATTCTTCCCACCATGGGAAACTGAAGGTTCTTCATGGGGAGTTTGATATTTTATTGCCTCGATGTCATTTTGTGCCCTTGAATAATATTTCCCTTCAATATATGAACCACCTACAGAAAAGTTGAAGCTCCCATTCTAACATCTACCACTATGCAGACTTAGACGTAAAATCAGCGTGAGGCCGACGCCTGGGTGGATCGGTGGTTGACCATCTGCCTTTTGGCTCAGTCCTGGGCTCACTGCCTGGAGCCTGCTTCTCCCTCTGCCTGTGTCTCTGCCTTTCTCTGTGTCTCTCATGAATGAATGAATGAATGAATGAATGAATGAATGAATAAATAAATAAATAAATAAAATCTTTAAAAATAAATCAGTGTGAGGTACCTTTGACCAATTAATACCACGGGATCCTCAGAATAGCTTTACAGGACTTGAACCAAGTATTCTAGTATGGGTATGTTTTTGTTATACATTGTGTAACAAGCCACCCCAAACCTTAATAGCTTAGAACAAGAGCTGTTTGGTTATGTTTGTGAGGTTGTGTAGTTTTTCTGTTCCCTGTGATACGGGCAGGGTTTCTGTATGATGGAATCATCCAAGGTGGCTTACTTGCACTGTTGGTCATTGGTTTTGACTTTGTTGGAAACCCAACGGGGACTGTTGATTTCTGCGCTGCTGTTCTCCTAATGTGCCTTGTCCATGAAGCTTGAACTTCTCACAGTGTGGCCACTGGGTTTTAAGAAGAAGTCACCCCCGAGGTGGGATGACACTACACGAGGGTCTGGTTCACTGGGGCCCATCTTTAGAGACCAGCAAACACAAGCTGGATCTGGTTTATCAATACCCAACATGTATATATATCCCAGAATCACAGTATGTGGCACTGTCCACAAGATACCAGGATTGAGATGGCCCAACTTCTATGTACTAATTCATCCCACTTGGGGGCGGGGGGACTAAGCAAGATATCCTATCATTTTAAATGATTACTTGAACTTCTTCATGATTTCATTCTAAAATGTGAATTACCATCAGGGGTGGTTTACTTACTTAGGGTATTGAATAGTTTTCTCACTTGTGCCTGAACCTCAGTATCCTGACAAAATGTAATTATAGCTATGCCTTCGGATGTTAAAAATGTCATTTTACCATAAACCATGCTACAAGGAATTTTAGAATCCATCTAAGTCACCTCAATTGTTTTTACCAAAGAAAGGCTGAGACCTGTGAGGTTATAATTTGCTCAAATGCCTCTCCCCACTTCTCTCAGCATTGCTTCTTTATCATTTGCTTTATGTATTGTGGCCCTAGTATGATTTTATTGGAGTCCAAGTCCAATAAAATAAATTTTGGAAAAGAGGCGACATAGATAGTGGCTTAGCACAGGCTCTGGAGCCAGACTGCCTTGGGCTATGACTTATATGCTGTGCCTCAGTTTCCTCATTTGTTTTATAAGGGAAAATAATAGTACCAGCCTTATGGAGTTTTTATGGGGATGGAGTAAGTTCACATTGATAAAGTGCTTGGAACTGCTCCTGACGCATGAACAGCATCATGTAAATGTTAGTGAACTAAACACATTGCACTAGAGATAAAGGAAAATGCAAAGAAACATCAGGCATCTCAGCTTATTCTTCAAATTCAGGCCCTAGTAGTGACATGCTCCCAGAGATGATATTGTGTTGTTAAACATTGTGTTGTTAGACATGAAGCCTGTCTCCTTAAGCAAGACTGTCTTAGAAAGTATCACTTTCCCCCATTAATAATAAAATATTTCATTGTAAGCCTAAAATTTCACTCTTAGGATGCTATAGACTGCAACAGAAACCCTATTCAGTAGCCTCAGAAGATAAGGGATATCTTATCTGCTGTCCCTGAGCAAACCCCAAAGTCATAGTCATGCCTTGACTTCCTATTTCTAGGTCTCCATAAGTCTCTTTCCATCTTCATCCCAACTCCCCATCTACCTCAGATGTGTAAGTCTCTCACTGTAGCTCCTTGAGGCGTGTGGCGTCCCTCTGCCCTCCCAGGTATGTCTGGGTATGGGTTCTGCAACAGTTTCCTGGGTCCTTGTCTACCACCATTCCTTTCTCTCTCTCTCTTTTTTTTTAAAAGATTTTATTTATGTATTTATTTGACATAGAGAGAGAGAGAGAATGACCAATGGGGAGGTACAAGGGGAAAGGGAGAAGCTGACTGCCCACTGAGCAGGGATCCCGCTTTGGGGCTTGATCCCAGAACCCCAGGATCATGGCCTGAGCTGAAGGCAGATGCTTAACTGACTGAGCCACTGAGTCACCCTGTCTACCATTTCTGCTACACACGGAGCATGCTGATGGTGTTGAATAGTTCTCCACGGGGCTTGCTAAGACCGTGGCCTTTACCCAGATAGGAAAGAATAAGTTCCTTCATCTTTCGGATTTCCCCTGAGCTCTTAGAGTCTCTGACACTTGCCACTACTATTCCTAGACTCGGCCCAGGGCCCAGGCTTCAGGACCCTTCTCTGCAATGATCCAAATCTAGCCTCTTTATCCTCCACCCAGGTGATCTTTATTGTTGAACAGGGGTTATTCACCTATTCACTTAATTTATTTCCAGTCTTATATTTACAGCCCCAACTATCAACTGGTTTCCCTATTTAGGGCTTTGTCTTTTGCTTATGAAAATACTCAGTTTTCTTTATGTATATGGCGGAGGGAGTTGTCAGAACATGGTCATGTGGATATGGGCAAGGGTCACACAATAAGGAAATGAAATGATGAATATCTTAACTAGTGTTTCCTAATTTCATCTGGGCTTACTAATGCAGTTACTTACAGTGCAAAGGAAAATAAATATGTGAATTAAAGTGACAAAAGAGTCACTTTAAATGTGTCAGGATAACAATATAGAAGATATACCTCAAACCTATTTATGACGAACTCCAAGAGTTGCAGACAATTACTAGAAAAATTCAGGATTTGCTTCAGGGCTAAGTTGGTTAAGGAGAGCCTTAAAAAAGTATGATTTTTATCTGGGTCGTGAGCATGGGTAGGAGTTGAAGAAGAATGGGGGAGCTCTCAGAGTATATTTCCAGAGGAGGAATAGTAAGTAATCCCATAAAGCCTGGATTGTATGGTGTGTTAGGAGTGTAGCAAAGTGAACATCCACCTGCAGTTGCAAATTTACAGAAATCAGTCAAGCTGGGACTCTAAAGGAGGTCAGGAAAGAAGATAAAATTTAATGTATCCTAAAAAGTTGGCTGACTTTCCTAAGGTAATCAAGCCAGTGGGTTTTCATCTAAGTAGAGGAAACATCAGGGATGTAGGTATAGAAGTCATAGAGTCTGGGAAGGCTCAGAGAATGGAGAGCACTTTACTTTCACTGCAGTAAAGAGTGCATGATGGTATTTTGGGCCTGGATTGGGAACGTCTTAGGTTCCTTACAAATTGGACAGTGGCACGAGGTACTTTTAGGAAGGAAGCCACCTGGAAGTGGCTCTCTCCTCCACATCCTGTAGACTGAAATAGAATCAAGTGGCCCTCAGTCTAACTAGAAGGGAAGCTGGCAAATGTGATCTTTGTGGGCGCCCAGGAGGAAGAAACTGTGGTAAGTAATATCGTGTGAACGTCCCATGAATTTTTGTATCTAAAATAATGTTCTGTGAGAAGAGGACAAGGAAAAGCATTTCAAAGAAAAGTTGCATTTTTTTGGTACGAATGCGTCCCTTTCCAGGAAAATCACGTGTGCCTACAAGTAGAAAAGATTATTTTTGCAACTGGACACTAAATTCACCTACTTACAGAGTTTATTCTCACAAATGTCACAACACTGACATATAATTAAAGGGAAAAAGGTAATAACATGGATGCCAGCACTTTTTGTTTTGTTTTGAGTGGGAGGTCACACAAAAATATGATGAGCAATGTTGATTTGATGTAGCCATTAAGTTAAATCATTTTATAAGCTGTCATTCTTTTAAAAAGTTTTATGATTTGAAGCTGAAATTTTATATCCAAGAAACTTACTGGAGACTGACTCTTGAGATTGTTCTTGCTTGGGACTCAGCCATGTTAGGTTTGGTTACCCTGAACAGGGTGTCCTTTAAAGGCTATTGAACTTCAAAAAATCTGCTTTTGCTCCTTAAAAAAAAAAAAAAAAAAAAATCTCTGCTTTTATTCTTAACACAGTCATAGAGTTTTTTTCCCCTGAATTTTAGCCCTGAACCAGAGGGTTTTAATATCCATGTGGATACCATACTTAATATTGTAGTTTAATAATTTCTTGACTTTCTCAGATCTAGTGGCCTTTCAACCCATTAACTGTCCTGCTGCTGCTTTTTTATCCCTTGGCTTAGTAGACTGCCAGTTACATAGTAGATGCTCAATAAACATTCACTGGATGAATAAGTGGATTGATGTTAGGTGGCTCCATAAATACAGGATAAATTCAAATGAATTATTGTTTGTTGACCGGTATTATCCCACTCTGTCATTCCTAATAGCACCTTGATTTTAATTGTATATTGAACCCTTTCTAGCACTTTCTGTGTAGTTTGGGAGATGCTTACCCCAATGCAAGTTTCAGAGATGGGCCAAGTTCAGTCTATGACAATTTTGGTAACCCTACACCCTTGTCAACAAATGGTCCTGTGAATAAAATCTGGCCAAGGAGACTTAAGGAAAGGATTATGAGGGGGTCTTAAGAAAATCTTTCCTTGGGACACCTGGGTGGCTCAGTAGTAGAGCACCTGCCTTCAGCCCAGGGCGTGATCCCCAGAGTCCCGCAATCGAGTCCCACATCAGGCTCTCTGCATGGGGCCTGCTTCTGCCTCTGCCTGTGTCTCTGCCTCTCTCTGTGTCTCCCATAAATAAATAAATAAATAAATAAAAATTAAAAAAAAAACACAAAATCTTTCCTTATTCTTAAAGGAGCAATGAGAAACAACTTTTACTTTCTTCCACTGGAAGCAATTAAGAACACATGCTCTAGTTGCTTGCTGGTGGCAGCTAATTTGTGACCCTGAAGGAAGACACATTGAGGACAAAGTCTCTCCTTGGAGGACAATTGAGCCTGGAATATATCCAAGAAACAAAGCCAGAGCCGGGGTCCTACCATGTGGGAAGTTCCTACCCCCCATCGTGCCTCTGCATCTCCAGTTGTGTAAGCCAATTAAACGTAATTGTTATGTCAGTTTGAAAAACGTTGCTGAATATTTAATATCAAAAGTGCCATCATGTTACAAAAATACCTAGCCAATGAGAAAAATTAGGCATTGACTTCAGTTTTTTATTTCAATTTTTGTTTAAAATATAGTTGACCTATATGGTGAAATTGGTTTCAGGTGGAGAATTTAGTGACCCGTCACTTACATATGTGTGATGTGTACGTATCACAAGTGCTGTCCTTAATACCCATCACTCATTTAGTCCATCCTCTGCCCATCTCCAGCTCCATGAACCCTCAGTTTGTTCACTATAGAGTCTCTTATAATTTGCTTCCCTCTCTCTTATTCTCTTATTTTTTTTTCCTTATGTTCATCTATTTTGTTTCTTAAGCTCCACATGTCAGCGAAACCATATGGTATTTGTCTTTCTCTGTCCGATTTATTTCACTTAGCATATACCCTCTAGCTCCATCATTGCAAATGACAAGATTTCATTCTTTTTGATGGTTGAGCAATATTCGTTCATATATATCATCTTCTTTTTTCATTGATCAGTCTATGAGCATTTGAGCTCTGTTTATTTTTGGGGGTTCGATTTGCCAACATACAGTATAACATCTAGTGCTCATCCCATCAAGTTTGAGCTCTTTTTATAATTTGGCCATTGTTGATAATTCCACTATAAACATCAGGGTACATGTGCCCCTTTGAATCAGTATTTTTGTGTCCTTTGGGTAAATATACAGTACTGTAATTGTTTAATTGTTGGGTCATAGGATAGTTCTATTTTAAATTTTGGAGAAAACTCCATTCTATGTTCTATAATGGCTGCACCCATTTGCATTCCCATCAACAGTGTAAGAGGGTTCCCCTTTCTCCGTGTCGTCCCAACAACTGTTGTTTCGTGGGTTGTTAATTTTAGCCCTTCTGACAGGCGCAAGGTGGTATCTCATCCTGGTTTTGATTTGTGTTTCCTTGATGATAATGTGTCTGTTGGCCATCTGTATGTCTTCTTTCAAAAAATGTCTATTCATCTGCCCATTTCTTAGCTGGATTGTTTATTTTTTGGGTGTTGAGTTGGACAAGTTCTTTATAGATTTTGAAGACGAATCCTGAATCAGGTATGACATTTACAAATATCTCTCCCATTCTGTAGGTTGTCTTTCAGTTTTATTGATTGTTTCCTTTGCTGGGCAGAGCTTTTTATCTTGATGAAGTCTCAATAGTTCATCTTTGCTTTTGTTTCCCTTGTGTCAGGAGACATGCCTAGTAAGAAGTTGGTATGGCTGAGGTCAAAGAGGTTGCTTTAAAAGAAGACAATAAAGCTTCTCTCCTTTACTGCACTGCAGGGCTTGAGAATATACTTTTTTTTTTTTGTCTGTATGACTACTAAATAAAAAATACAAATATTTGAATAATTCAAGGGAAATTGACAGTTAAGTATGTGTTTCAGAGGAAGGTACTTTTTGGCAATTCAGAACAAATATCTTTGCTTGAAAGTTCCCATTTTACCCTCTGTGGATAGAAAATCAGGATGACTGCTCTTGCTTCTGTTTGGCACCTTTAGGAGTTAGTTTGTGTTTCTTTAACATAAAAAATTTCAGCACAGAGATTTTTCTGGTTTCCTGCCGAGTTTCCTTGCTTTAGGACAGCTGGATCAGTCCTGGTGTGAATATGTGCTTTAAATTGCCATAGTTTATGGTGAGCTTTAGGAATTTACATAATTTGCAGAGTTGTTCATTACATTTTCTGTTCTATCATTTAGTTAAATCTATTTTTCTTTTTATTTGGACAGTTCTTATTACATTATAGTTAGTTTTTAACAAAAACAAAAATAAATTGTCAATGTACATTGTATCCTAAAGTAACCTGGATGGATACCTCTCTGAGAGGAGTCTCAATACTAATTGTTGACAGAAGTTTCTATCAAGTCACTTGTTTTTGACATTTTTCATAATTAGCTTTTAATGACCTACCAAGGGCTGTGCATGTAAGTTTGGGGGTATTTGGAGTCTGTTTTACGAAGGAAAGAAAGATAAAATTGTATGTGAAAATTAATGAAGATAAAGCAGAAATCCTTGTCCTGGAAATTTGTGGTAAAGTTAACTACTTGCTTATTGTACTAATTTGACTCTGAGCTTCTTACTTCCAAGGCAAAAAGTAAACAAAAGAAATGCAGCAAACATATGTTTGCTGTAGTAGGAAGTATGACAGTTGAAAGATATGTTTTTCCCAAGTACCAAATTTCAAAAAGAATTTATTATATGAGTAGTTTCTTTCTGGGTAGATATTAGCAAAAATATAGCCATGTGGTTATAAGGTTAGCATTTATCTCAACCTTCATCAGAAACTAATATCATAATTAATGGTAAATCTCAGATGGCATTGATAAGGGAGCTAAAATGATACCTTCCAGGTATATTATACTCTTATGATCAGAATTTTATAGGCATTAAATCAAATTATATTTTCCATCATGGAATATTCTACTAAAAGTATAATTGGTTTTTTTATAAGAGCTAGAAAAAAATTGAAACTAAACCCCTCACATGGATCTGAAGTACAGATCTTCTAGGATGCTGAAAAATCAATAACAGACCTTACAAATCAGACTTGTGATAGAATTCTGCTTTTAAGGAAAGAATTATTCCAAGTATTAAAAAAACAGGATGAAGTTGAACTTTCCTCAAGAAGTAGTTTTGACATAGGTTGTTGATCAGATTAAGTGGTTTCTATTACTCTATTAATGGTTAAAAATTCACTGTGTAGAATATTTGCATTCTGGATTCCATGAGAGAAATAATAAGCTTTTGCTGTAAAAACTTCCATTTTTTTAATTTAAAAAATTAATTAAAACATTTAGAGTAATAATAAATGCAGAATGCAATGAAATCACTCCATCCTGAAGAGTTGACTTTTGGAGTTGCAGCTCCACTGCTAACAGTAGTTACACCTTGGGGCGGTAACGTGGCAGTCAGCTATCTCGAGCTGATCCAGCCATCCTTCACATCCTCTGCATTACTTCCCTCCAGCCTGGCCTGCTGCGTCCCCAGCTCCTGGGCCTCCCAGGCAGCATCATCCCCAACCCCATTCTCCTTTCCTTCCTTCTCCAGGCTCTGGAAGGATGGGGATTACCATCCTTTCTAGCGTCCACGTCTCCCTGTGTTCCATGGCCTCCAGCTTCCTCAGGGGTCTCACGTCTCACTCTGATTATTCTCTCTCTCTCTTATATCTTCAACCTCCCTCCTCATTTGCATTTGACACAATCACCTTCCTAATGTAGTGACAACAGGTGTTTTAACTTCTTGCTCCCTGTGTTTCCCTTCAGAGCAGTGTTTTGTAAAGTGGCATGCACACTCAGGGTCTCTATCTCCTGTACCTCTCCCGACTCTGCAGACCCTGCCATCTGGCTACTGCTGCGTTATTTCCCTGAATCTCTTTTCCTGAAGGTCATCTATGACTTCTGTCTTATTCTTTCCTAATTGTTGAGCCTGGTTTATCATTCCCTTTTCCTGGACTTTGTATCTTTGGCTCCTTGTCCTTCTGTTCATCCTTCTGCCTCTCCTTTGTGTCCTCCCTTCCCTTTATCTACCCCTTGAATGGGGATTACTTGGTCTCTTATATAATTGTCTCCAGTCCCCTTCCTTCATCTTTTTATTAGACCCCATCTTTTTCCTCCTGCTTCCTGGCTGATGTGACTAAAACACCCGTGTGATTATATCAGTTTCCTGCTCGGAAAGTCTCCATAAATTTCCCCTATTGCCTGCTAACAGCCTGATTTTTAGCCTGACAGAGTCAGATTTGCCATGATCTGTTTTTATCCTACTGCACAACACCTCTCTCTTTTATTTTTGGTGTTCCTTCTTTCCTATTTCACACTAACTCCCCTCCCCACTTTTGCACATCCACATATTTTAATTAGGATTAATTCATTTACGTGGAAATGAGCACTGCCCTATATGTTCCATAGATGTAATTAACAATGACATGAATATGCTTCCTGAATTCAGGCACTGAATAATCAATAACTTGTCCAGATCATATTTATAAACTCAAATCCCAGATCAAATGGAACTTTCCTACCCTTTACATAATTCTAATCACTGTCTAGAATAAATATAGATTTTCTCTGAAATCACATATATTTTTGAGTATTTACAGTTACATACAGTACTATCTATGTTGTGCATGTGTGTACAGACACTTTAGTAAGGAGATATAGGTATGACCGATAACAATAAGAAAGGATACTCAGTATCATTAATCTTTAGAGAAGTGGGTTCATTGATGAAACACTGCATCTCACCATTACCTATGACCTGTCACCTTCAGTACATTGAAGTAGGTAATGTTACTATTACTTCCATATTCTTCCTCCCATCCTAGATTCCCACAACACTATCTGTTTCGGGGGTGTCACCAAATGCCTCTTTCTGCTAAGGTTTCTTCATCTCAGCCCACCAGGCTAGGTCTAAAATAACCTCAGGAAGATGTTATCTGACATAGCCAACCTCCTCTCTAAGAAACATGTGTGTTTGGCCTGCCAAATAGGGAGTGTAGCCCTTTATCATGAAACTACAGATAAAACACAGAAAATTATAAAATTTCTTTGAAAAATCTTTCATTAAAAAAAATCTTAGCATATGAAGGAAGCAGAATCCGATAGGAAAATGAAGTCCATCCTAAAAGTTGGTGGGTATAGTTGCAGAATTATGTATGAATATATGAGATTACCTTTATAGATTTCTAATGTCCAATTGGTGAATGTATTTTCCCACAAAAGCAATCAAAATAGGAGCCAAGAAAAAGTTGTTCAATTATTTTTTTTTTAGACTTTATTTATTTGAGAGAAAGAAAGAGAGAGCAAGCACGAGTAGGGGGTGGGCAGAGGCAGAGAGAGAAGCAGACTCCTCTCCGAGTAAGGAGCTGGATGTGGGACTTGATCCAAGGACCCTAGGATCAAGACCTGAGCAGAAGGTTAATGCTTAACCAACCAAGCCACCCAGGCATCCCACGTTATTCAACTTAAACCAAACGATCTTGTCTAATAAAAACATCAAACTGCCTCAGACCCTTCCTCACTATATTTGACCTATGCTTTTTACAAGAGATCTTCAGATGCTATGTTGCATGTGTCTTTATGCATAGTTGTAGATGTTTATTTGTTTGCTGCATAGGATGAGATAGTCTACAATAATAATAAGAAAAATAAAAATAAAGTGTTAGAACATGACAAAATAGGACATGAGGAAGAATGACAAGGAAAGACTAGACTTAATCAGTTTGGGGGGGTTCAGGTGGTTGGTGTGCTAGTGTTATTTTACTGAAAATAATTGTTTTAAAATCAGGTTTAACAGAAATATGTTAAATGTGAAATTTTTTTAAAACAACACTTATTTTGCAGACCCCAAGAGGCAATGTAAAGGTTTCTAGGTCTACAAACCAGCATAATCATACAGGAGTCAAAAATTCTATGATAAGGAGTGACCCATTGCTAGACCCAGCAATAGGAACAGCGAGGTATGATCCATCACCAAGTGTCTTTTCAGGTCCTTCTCTATGGCCAGAATTAGGAGAGGGGCAGTGCAACATTGAAGGAGAAGTGAAAGGCATGGTCACTAAGTTCAGGAAATTGACTGATCCATCATCGAGTTGAGGTGAGAGGCACACAGAGGGCTCGATTATTGATCAAGACAGAACAGACCAAATTGGGTTAAATAAGCAGTTTGGAAAGACATCTTATATTTTTAAAACCTCAGTTTATGGTTGATAGCTTTCCTTTGTATAGTATTTTTCCCTCCATCCAATCTTCTCATGTTGCTTTCATAAAATGAGGTGTGGAAACAGAGATAGCGTCATGTTGCTAATGAAAATGGCATTAGCACCTACATTTCCTGACTCCTAATTGATTGTCTCATTCACTCATTTATTTTACTTTTATTTGTTTTAAGGTTATTTACTTATTTATTTGAGATAGAGGGAGAGATTAGGCACAAGAAGGAGGAAGGGCAGAGGAAGAAGCAGACTCCCCAGTGAGCTTGATCCCAGGACCCCAGGATCATGACCTGAGCCACCCAGACATCCCACACTCATTTATTTATACTCATTTTATCCATGTTTTTTTCTTTATTAGTTAATTGAAAATACTACCATATACCAGAAAATAATATATAGATAGGTAAATAGATATGAAAAAAATTAGCTTGGTTCAGCCACATGTATAAATGACCAGCACTCAAAACAGCCAGGTAGGCCTGAAACATTTTGATAACCTACCACAGCTGATTCTTACCTACACAGTAGTCCCCTGTTATCCATGGAGGATACATACCAAGACCCCCAGTGGATGTCTGAGACCACGCAGAGTACTGAACTCTATGTATAGTATGTTTTTTACCTACCCACACTCACCTATGATAAAGTTTAACTTGTAATTTAGACACAGTGACAGTGATGGTAATAAAATAGTAAAATGTGACAGTTATAACCATATACTGTAATAAAAGCTTTGTGAATGTGGTCTCTCTCTAAATATCTTATGGTGCCGTAATACTTTTCTTTCTTATTGTGATGATCCGAGATAATAAAATGCTGACTTGATGAGAGGAAGTGAGGTAAATGAGGTCGATCTTGTGACATACCATTACCTCCTGGATTCATCAGAGGGGGATCCATCTGCTTCCAGATTGCAGTTGACCATGGGTAACCAAAGCCATAGAAAGTGAAGCCAGGGACAAGGGGAATTACTGTATCTTTTGAAGGTATAGAGATTCCCATTTAACCATCTTCCTAAACTAATGGCCAATACTTATTGAAATCTTATTTTATTTCAGGCAGGATTGTAAGCACCTTATTGTTTCACTTCAATCTCAAAAATACTACCACAAGGTAGTATTTGTTATTTTCTCCATGTTGCAGATGAGGAAACAGAGCAAGATTAAGGAAATTGTCTAAGGCTGCTCTGATAATAGATATCAGAATCGGGATTTAAATTAGAGATGATTTTGAATGTCAGCTTTGGTTGGAGGATGTCTAACTCCAGACCCGGTGCCATGTTGCTTCAAATAAGGTACAGAGCAGTTTGGTCTCATTATAACAATCCTCTGTATTAATATTACCCTCTCTTAGGAGTTGACAAGTACTCTGAAGAAATTAGCTAATTAACCGTCATGTCAGCTATATTGTATTATTGTTCTTTTAACGGAAAGCATCGTGAGCTTTCTCAAAGCCAGCTTAGTGGGAGTGTCATAAAGAAAATACAGATCAAACTTCTCAAACCAAGAATTCTCTCACACAGATTTAAGGAGTGTGATTGAAGCTAATTATAAATCCATGACATTTTTATTTACTTGGGTGTAAGAAATCATCCTTTCCCCGACCCCTACCCAATGCCATTCTACATGACTAATGAGTTAATTTAAGAACTGATGCTTCATCCGAGACAGGGCAATGAAGGATATATAGGAATCAAAGTTAGGTGGCAGGTGTCTAAACAATGCCTGATTAGATGAATGTGTTTTCCTTCAAATATATATTAGCATAAAGTGTCAAATAGCCTCAGAAGTCAAAAACATCCAGGCAGTTTTCAAAGCTAATGAGTGAAAGGATATTTCCAAGGTTCCCTAATTATAAAAATGAATGATTATTTAGTGTGAGAACAACCAGATATATTTCTTTTATCAAGCAAATGTCTTCACCCTGAACATAAAAAGCGATCCCATCCGCAAGATGAGCAAAAGGTTTACTCAAAGCTGCTGTGGCTCTTTGCTCTGAAATGATAGTATTTCCTTCTGGAAGTAGTAGAGAACCCAGTCACCAAATATGAGAGCATAGAATGGGCTCAGATTTACCCATCACTAAAGTGGTGAATGCCTGAATGAGTGTTGCAGACCAAATGTATCCCCCCAAAATGTATATGTTGGAACCCTATCCTTCTGATGCAATGATACTAGGAGGTAGAGAATTAGGGGAAGATGTAATTAGTATTAAATGAGCGGGAAGTCCTTTTGAATGGGATTACTGCCCTTCTAAAAGTCATGAGAGAGCTTGCTTCCTCTCTGCTGTCTGCAGTGTGAGCATACAATGAGAAGAGGGCTCTCACCAGAACCCAGCCATGCTGGCACCCTGATTTGCTCTCCCAGCTTCCAAAACTATGAGAAATAAATGTTAATAGTTGAAGTCACACTATCTATCATCCTTTGTTATAGCAGCCCAAATTAAGATAGTAAAGTCCACCTGTAGGATGACATCCTCCCCAACTTATACTGGCCTTCTTAGCTAGCATCCCTCATGAAAGAGATCCAAGAGGCACCAACAGCCACATCATCATTAAAATGTGAATTCAGTACGCATTCCAGTCCAAGTGAATCAGAATCAGATGGGATTTCCACTTCTGTCTATCCTGGTGCTTCCTTCTGCCCCCAACAGGTTCTTAATCAGTGGTGTAATGTTCTTTTAAAATACACATGCCCAGCCCACTACATCCACTTCTGTCCCAATGCAGGAAACTTATACCATTTTGTTGTTGTTGTTGTTGTTGTTCTTTGTAAGAACCTAAAATCAAATCAAATAAAACAACTGTAGGTACAGGTCTATAGACTGAACCCTCTCTTTTGCGAATTGTGATATTTAAGATTCCATTCCATGAAATATTTTCTGTCTTTAAATATGATGTGTAGATACAATGTGGTTTATGGAATTCATTGTCCCCGGGTCTTCTTGACCAGATATTTAAAGCTAACATCCAGTCTGATTCTAAACATCTTATAATACTTTCAGAAGAGATGATGCATGCTAAATTTCCATGCACACATTCAAATGTGTATGGAGAATGGTTCCTTGGGGAGACATTGCACACAACTCAAAGAGTTACATAATTTAATAGATATTCTCCTTCTCTTTATATGATGAAGAACACTGATAAATCCTAAAAGATAAATAAAAACACTTTGCTGCATAGACATTCTTCTTTAATCCTTGATTGGAGGTTTACTAGGTGTTTTGAATTTTAAAGAAGAGTGCAAAGTGGCAAATAATCTGAAATATCTTCAAGAGGTCAATAAATTCATTTATCTAAAATAAGAAACTCCATTTATGCCTAGAACAAATTTCATGGTATTTCCATAAAATGAGGAGAGTTGTTTACTTGTAACAAAACATTGCAGATATTAGATGGTGATTTTTTTGAAGTTTTTTTTTTTTAATATTTATTTATTTACATATGAGAGACTCAGAGAGAGAGGCAGAGACAAGGGCAGAGAGAGAAGCAGGCTCCCTGTGGGGAGCCTGATATGGGACTGGATCCTGGGACCCCGGGATCATGACCGGAGCCAAAGACAGACACTCAACCATTGAGCCACCCAGGTGCCTCTGAAGTTTTTAGGAATCCAATATGCGTATCTGTGTGTTTCTCAGTTTTTCACTGATGAGCATTGAAAATGAAAATTTGCACTGAGAACTGAAGGAATATATGAGGGAATAACCTTATGGCCACTCTAACAAAATTAAAGTGAATATATGCCTGTTAATTAAACAAAATTAATTTCTTTTACTCCTAATGAGGATAATATCACATAGAATGCATACTTTTAAAATGTATTTCTATATCTTAATTGTTTAACACACATTTTTGGAAAATAGAAATTTTAAGACAGGTTTAATAAAAAAAGACTTTCATTAAGTTTGCATTAGGTACAGAAGTATACATTACAATGGAAAGGATTGTGAACTACTCAGTACTGGGTTCAAAATAATGATGAGAAAAATAAAACAAATAAGATAAGATGATAAGATAAATAAAATAAAATAATAAAATTATTATGACGGACCACTCAATGTATGTTCCAAGTATCTTCAACATAAAAGACGAAGTTTTGTACTAGGTGTGTAATATAGTTTTTATCTGGTCCTATACTTTTTAAAAAATATATGCCAATCAAATGTTTACTGGATTAGACACCCTATTGGTAGCTTTACTTTCATACTTTTTAAAAATTATATTGTATTTATACAATTTTAATAATTTCATAATAAACCTAGCCCTACTGATATTTTTCTTAATTTGCAACAGTTCTTTTTAGGGACTGTTAAATTACTTTTTTTAACAGAGAAGTACACAGAGTTGACAATGATTTAAACTTTCCATAAGGTACATTCTCTGATTTTAAGTGGAATATAATGATTCGCAAAGTGTATTCTTGAATAAGGGGTAAATATGTTTGAGAATTTTTCTCTCTTTTTTTCTTAAAATTCACAAATCCTACCTCCTATATTTTGCTCATAAAATTCACAAATCCCATCAGCATAGGAAACATTCTGAGGAGCCTTATGGTAGTAAAACCTCTTCAAATTTGTCCTAATAGTCGGTAAATTCCTTTCACCACAAACTCTTTTACACAGAATGTTGGGAAGTGGTATTAAAAAGATCACCTCTTCATTGTACCTAGTGGGCAATCCCCACCGAATGCCCTTGGCTCATAGTTGAACTGTAATTAATGGTCCTCTTCCATCATCTCATAGATGGAGTCAGTGGCACCTCTGATTCTCTTCTAAATTTGGAAAAGTTGGCATCAGTCCTTGAGTTTCAGCAGCAGCAATACCCACTGCTCAACACTTTAACTCATTTTTAAGTAGTTGTCAGATGACTCTTCCTTTAGCTGAATAATTCTCATCATTTTTCACTGAACAGAATAAGGATCACGGACAGAGCAATATGCCCTAAAGTCAAGTAATACAATAGGAACATTGTTCGTATCCTGTAAAAGAAGTTGTAGCTACTTCCAGACAGCGTGCTTGAGAACTATTGTTTAATATTTAGAGGAAAAGGAATCTTTCAACTTTTGTTTCAGGATTTCTTATTTAAAGAGTATTAGATCATCATTCAGCAAGTATCTGGTAAGCGTTTTCTACTCACACAATGCCCAGAATGTGTCCAGAAGTGAACTGTGAAAGTCAGCTTACACGTTTGTTCATAGGAAAGTGCATCTGTCCTAAGCTAAGCACACTCTGTGTCAAAAGCAATGGGATGGCATTAGGGATACAATATATGGAAAATAGTGTGTTTTTCTTTTCTACCCTAATGCTAACTAATGAGAATCTAGGTCCTTGGCCTCATTAGTACTAAGTTTTCTGAGCTATAACCCAGCTCAATATTCCTAATAGAAGTGACAGCCTATGAGAAATTAGAGGGGAAAGGTGAATTTTTGCATGTCATAAATAATTTCTGGGTGATGAATTTCAGTGCTAAGAGTGTACTGTGCTTTGAAGAAATATGTTAGGTATAAAGGGGACCTAGAAAATGGTTGACTGATCATTATCAGATTCAAAATAGATGTGATGATTGACAGCAAAAGAAGTTTCTTCTACTGGAGAGAATGTTTCAAGAATTTGGAGACCATTTTTATTTTTTTCTCCCTATCTGACCACAACCTGTTATTTTTCTGAACCTTAGTCTACTCGAGTTTAATCGTTCTACTTCCTTGACCTTCCAATAGTAATGGGAAGTGGGAAAGTAAAGTTGTTCATTTGTTACATAGTTCCAGAAGTAAATTTAATCATTAAAATATCAAGGCTACACATGTTAATGACTCTTGATAGTAATCCTCAGCTTTGAACTCTTACCTGGGCCTTTCCGAGGCTTAGAGG
Organism: Canis lupus dingo; assembly: GCF_003254725.2. Classification (NCBI taxonomy): domain Eukaryota; kingdom Metazoa; phylum Chordata; class Mammalia; order Carnivora; family Canidae; genus Canis; species Canis lupus. The sequence continues at coordinate 21,903,721 of NC_064243.1, read as the reverse complement.
TCTCCTCCCCATCACATCAAACCCAGAATTGCAACCCTGGAGGCAATGATCTTCTCCACAAAATTGGCTCTATTCCCAAAAATCCATTTTCTGATGGTGATACCTCTACTCTTCCAGGTTCCTCTGTTAAATACACTGGACTCATCATTTGAGACTCTCAGTGGTTCATGGCACCTTTCCAATCCTCTTATCTCTTGCCATTCTCTCACTTGAGCACTACTGTAGGCTTCCTTCCTCCATGGTTTTGCCATGCAGTTTTCTGCCTCTGGGCTTGCTCATGCTCTTTCTTGCTCTGGCACATTGTCCCTACTTCTTCTCTGTCAAAATCTAAACCAACCATTGAGTCAGTGATCTCAAATCCATACCAATCTAGGATTTCTGTGACGGTCTACTTTTTTATTTTACTTTTTTTAAAGTTTCTTTTTAATTCCAGTGTAGTTAACATACAATGTTATATTAGTTTTAGGTATATAATATAGTGATTCAAGGAAGCCTGGGTGGCTCAGTTGTTGAGTGTCTGCCTTTGGCTCAGATCCAGGGTCCCAGGATCAAGTCTTGCATTGGGCTCTCTGCTGGGAGCCTGCTTCTCCCTCTGCCTATGTCTCTGCCTCTTTTTCTGTGTGTCTCATGAATGAATGAATGAATGAATGAATGAATAAATAAATAAATAATTTAGAAATATATAGTGATTTAACAATTCCATACATCACCTGGTGCTCATCATGACAAGTGCATTCCTTTATCCTCATCATTTATTTCACTCATACCCTCCCCCACCTCCTCTCTGGTAACCACCCATTTGTTCTGTATAGTTAAGAATCTGTTTCTTGGCTTGTCTCTCTCTCTTTATTTTTCTCCCACATTTCATTTGTTGCTTACATTGCACTTATGAGTGAAATCATATGGTATTTTACTTTCTCTGACTGGTTTATTTCACTTAGCATAATACTCTCTAGCTCCATCCATGTCATTGCAAATGGCAAGATTTCATTTTTTATGGCTGAATAATATTTCATTGTATATATGTACCACCTCTCTTTTTCCATTCATCTATGGATGGACAGTTGAGCTGCTTCCACAGTTTGACTATTGTGAATAATGCCTTAATAAATATAAGGGTGCATATATCCTTTTGAATTGGTGTTTTCATAGTCTTTGGATAAATACTTAGTAGCACAATTTTTGGATTATAGCATAGTTTATTTTTAACCATTTAAGAGGCCTCCATACTTTTTTTCCACATGGACTGCACTGGTTGTCATTCCCACCAACAGTGCACAAGGTTTCCTTTTTCTCCATATTCACACAAACACCTGTTATTTCCTATGTTGTTGATTTTATAGTAGTTTTGTTTTGCATTTCCCTGATGAAAAGTGATGGTGAGCATCTTTTCATGTGTCTGTTGGCCATATGTATGTCGTCTTTAGAGAAATGTCTGTTCATGGTTTTTTGCCCATTTTTAAGTTGGGTTACTTGTTTTTGGGGTATTGAATTGTATAAGTTCTTTATATATCTTGGATACTAACCCTTTACTGGCTATGTCATTTGCAAATATCTTCTTGCATTCCATAGGTTGCCTTTTAGTTTTGTTGATTATTTCCTTCACTTTTTATTCTGATGGGGTCGCAATAGTTTATTTTTGCTTTTATTCCCCTTACATCAGGCAACCTATCTAGAAAAAAGTTGCTGTGGCTGATGTCAAAGAAATTACTTGTGCCACTTCTAGGATTTCAGGTCTCACATTTAGGTCTTTAATCCATTTTGAGATTACTATTGTGTGAGGTGTAAGAGAGTTGGTCCAGTTTCATTCTTTTGTAGCTGACCAGTTTTCCCAGCTCCATTTTTTTAAGAGACTGTCTTTTCCCCATTGGATATTCTTTCTTGTTTTGTTGAAAATTACTTGCCATGTAATTGTGGGTTTACTTCTGTGTTTTCTATTGTATCCCATTGATCTATGTGTTTATTTTTGTGCCAGTCCCACACTGCTTTGATTACCACAGTTCTGTAATATAACTTGAAGTCTGGAATTGTGACACCTCCAGCTTTGCTTTTCTTTTTCAAGATCGCATTGGCTTTTGTGGCTCCATATAAATTTTAGGATTGTTTGTTCTAGTTCTGTGAAAAATACTATTGGTATTTTCATAGGGACTGCATTAGAAGTTCTACTCCTTTTATAATTTTTACCATATATTTTGGTACCTGATCTCACATTACCTTGTATCTCTTGTGTACCTCTACAACTCATCTTTATATTCTTGCTGTCCTTTCTTGGAGATATTTTCATTGTGTTCCTCACATATTGCATAGGTCACACAATAGGTGCTCAGGGAATATTTAGAAAGAGAAAGCTTGAAGCAAACGGAGGATATTATCTTACTTAGTATGTCTTTTTTTTAAAGATTTTATTTATTCATTCATGAGATACATACAGAGAGAGGCAGAGACACAGGCAGGGGGAAAAGCAGGCCCCCTCCAGGAACCAATGTGGGACCCTGGGATCACACCCTGAGCCAAAGGCAGACACTCAACCACTGAGCCACCCAGGTGCCCCTAGTATGTATTTTTTCATTATTTTTTTGTTTTGGTTTTAGTTTTTTCAATGGTGAGGACAAAATATGTCTAAGAGGCTGAAAATTATTCAAGAAAATGCAAACCTGGGATGTCTGAGTAGCTCAGTCAGTTGAGCATCCAATTCTTGATTTCTGCTTAGGTCATGATCTTGGGGTCATGGAACTGGGCCTCGTGTCTTGAGCTCTGCACTCAGCAAGGAATTTACTTGAGATTCTCTTCCTCTCTCTCCCTTCCTTTGCCCTTCATCTCTTTCTATCTTTGTTTCAATAAATAAATAAATCATTAAAAACATGCAAACCTGGGACCCAACCCACAGCAAAGTTCCTAATCCCTCTCCAGTGTTCTTTAGTCTTTTTTTTTTAAATAGCTCTACTGTCTAGAATCCATAAACCATAAAATTTACTCTTTTAGAGTGATTATCCAGGGATTTGTAGTATACCTGCAGAGTTGTACAGCCATCCTCACAATGTGAGTTTAGATTTTCATCATGTGTCCATTAGCATCCAGTCACCATCCTCCCCACCCCTCAGTTCCAGGCAACCACTATGTGCTGATCTACGTATTCTGGACGCAGGAACAATGCAGTGTGTTGTCTGTTGTGATTGGATTCGCTCGTTTACCAACATGTTTTCAAGGTTCACCCATCTGTAACATGTATCAGTACTTCATTCCTTTTGATTGCCAAATAATATTCTACAGTCTAGTACTGTATCAGTACTTCATTCCTTTTGATTGCCAAATAATATTCTACAGTCTAGTGGAGCCACATTTTATTTATTCTTCAGAAGATAGAAATTTGAGTTATTTTCACTTTTTAGCTATTATTAATAGTGCTGCTATGAATATCCATGCACAAGTTTTTATGTGAACCCATATTCTATTTCCCTTGGATGGATACCTAAGAGTGGAATTGCTAGGTCATATAATACCCCTATACTTATCATTTTGAGGAACTGCCATTGTTTCCCATTTAAATGGAATGCTGAACTACTTAAATTTCCACCAAAAGTGTATGAGAGTTCCAATTTCTCCATAGTCTTGCCAACCCAAAATATCTATTATTTTGATTATATCCATGCCACTGAGTATGAAGTGGTATCTCTTTTACCGTGGCTTTGATTTATATCTCCCTGATGGCTAGTGATGTTGAGCATCGTTATGCTCTTTTCTCCCCCCACACTTTATTTTCATTTAAAACTTTTTAATTCCAGTGCAGTTAACATGCAGTGTTATATTAGTTTCAGGTGTACAATATAGTGATTCAACAGTTCCATATATTACTCAGTGCTCATTAAGATACTCTCAATCCCCTCCACCTATTTCACACATGCACCTCCCCCACCTCCCCTGTGGTAACCTACCTGTTTGAGGTCTGTAGTTAAGAGTTTGTTTTTAGATTTGTCTCTCTTTTTTCCCTTGTTTGTTTAGTTTCTTAAATTCCACATGTGAGTGAAGTCTTACAAAATTTGTTTTTCTCTCACTGGCTTATTTTGCTAAGCATTATATTCCATCCCTATTCCTGTCATTGCAAATGACAAGACTTCATTCCTTTTTATGGCTGGATAATATTCCATTGTATGTATATACCACCTCTTCTTTACCCATTCATCCATTGGTGGACACTTGGACTGTTGGTATAGTTTGACTATTGTAAATACTGCTCTATTAAGTATAAAGGTACATACAATCCTTTGAATTAGTGTTTTCATATTTTTGGGAGTAAATACCCAGTAGTGTGATTACTGGATTATAGAGTAGTTCTATTTTTAAGTTTGATGAGGATGCTCTGTACTGTCTTCCACAGTGACTGAACCAGTTTGGATTCTCATCAACACTGAAGGAGGGTTCCTTTTTTTCCAAATCCTTGCCAATACTTGTTGTTTCTTGAGTTTTTGATTCTAGTCATTTTGACAGGTGTGGGGTGATAGCTGTGCTCTTTTTTATTTTTAACACTAACTTTCTCTTACTTGAATGATTGTGTATTTTTATTTTAATACTCTAAAATGAGTATATCCTCCAGGAGAGCCAGTCTACTTGGACCCCTTTGGAAAGGAGTAATGAAATATTTTCCTTTATTTACTATTATTTCTTACATTCCTCAGTTAGAGAACCTTAGCTAGAGTGGAACCTTTGACCAGAATTTTTTAAATCTTATGTTCAAATTTCACCATTCAAACTGCAAAGCCCCTAAATCCAGCTACTGTTATAGCTGGACATGACTGCATGATGTCCTCATATGCTAGGTTTGGACCATATAAGATTCCTAATCATTTCTTTCTCATTCTATATCTGACACTTACCTAAAATTTATCACATACTTTATTCAGAGCTGTGAGAGTTGGGATCTTGTAGTTCCAAATGCTTACTTCCAAGCACATCTGCAATATTGTTAATGAGGAATGGGCAATGCTTTATGTTTCAAATCTGTCAAGCTGAGTGGGCATAATTCAAACACATTTACCTCAGTGAATAGGAGATTTCTAAAGTGTAATACTTAATAAAATCCAAACCTGGCACAGATTAGCTATATCTGAAGAAGATTCATTTATATTTTAACCACAGATATAATTATTTTGTAGGCATATAAAGGTAAGCACTTCAAACCATTCTGAGATTCCCCTGTGAGAAAACTGTATTGCAAACTTATTACTTTGGGGGTAGCTGAGAGCTTCCATTGTATCTGTAATATTTGATTTCCACTTGAACACAGGCAGCAAAACTGAGTTTGTAGAAGGTCTCTGAAGTAAATTTAGTCTGCAACAAGATTAATATTAAGTGTTGTTGTTGGCTTTCTTTTAAAGGATTTCTTTTCCACTGGGGGAGGGTGTCATTTCTTTTGTACCCTGATGTGTCATGATTTTATAGATTTGTCAAAAAAAAAGATTTTAACAATTCAAATTATAATTAATATAATCCACACTTACTTGTATAAATAGAACATATAGTAAATAGATTGAATTTATTAAGTAGCCTCACACAGATTTTAGGAGGAAGGAAAACATGTACTTCCACATTAATACAATTTAAAATCAAAAGCATTATCACTTTACTCGGCTACTGGATTAAAATTAAGAAATGTCTTCTTTTCTTTCACCTAGGAAAATGTTAAGATATAAAATGCCTTCTTACATATTCAATAAGCTCTTCTCAAGAATGTGTCTAATCAGGATTTCTCAGCCTTCAATTTTCTCATTTGCAATGCCATTCTAATCTTCCTTTTTCCTTCCCTTTGTTATTTGGCCTTAAAAAAATGACAAGATTCATATCTCTGTCCAACTGCTGAACTCTCATAAGTTTAAGACGGCAATGTTTTTATAGGGGAATCGTGGTGCTGTCACATTGATTTCAAGAGCCTCATTCCATTCTGTTTTCCCTGTCTTTAAGATGACAACTTGAACAGGATGAGCAGCCACAGATGCTGGCACTGTGTGTCAGCCAAAGAGTAGAGGACCGGACTTGGCCTGTGGAGAGGGGTTGTACAGAATGAGGATGGATGAGTGGAGGGGGAAGTAGGATTACAAAAACCACCTTTGGGATGGAGGGCAATTGCTCTTTATAGATTGTAGTCTCCAGGTTATTTATAGTAGAAATGTGTTTTCAGAGGAGAGAATATTGTCCATTAGTGAGCTGATGGTTTCAGTAAGAAAAGCATCTCAGAGACAAGTTTTACTCAAGTTTAGAGTTCAGAACAAAAATATCCACTTTATTATTATGATACAGGTGTGCACATGCATGTGTATATTGTGCATATATACACGTGTGCTTGTGAGTGTGTACATGGATTAGCATTTTATTTTGTTTGACCAGTTTGGTGAAATAATTAGTGCACCTTCCATTTATTTGTTACAAAATGATAAAATATGATTTTTTGTTTAAATCATATTTGCACTTTACATTATTGAACTTTAACAACACACATATATTAATTATTCTTGCACTTGCTAAGTTGAAAGAGGTTTCATTCTGATGTGCTCAGTTCAGTTGCAATGTTCTGTTTTACATCAAAACCTAGCCATCATTCTTGGGCACAAAGTTCCATCCAAGGTGACTGTTTCATTTTTTTTTTTTAAGGTGATTGTTTTGACTATATTGTCCCCTCTCCAGTATATCAATGCAGATTGTAGGAGAAAAAAGAAAATTATTCTCTTGCATGCAAGAAATGGGAGAAGAGAAAGCCATAGAATGTTTTTAACAGCAGTAATAATACTAATGGCAATAACTTCAACCATTAATGTCTTCTGAGTACCTGTTTTTTTTGTTTTTGTTTTTGTTTGTTTTGTTGTTGTTGTTATTTGTTTGTTTGTTTGTTTTTTGCCAGGCACAATGCCAAGTACTATTATTAACCCCATTTTACAGTTGGAGAAGCAGAGGAAAAGACATTTTCAAAAACAGTCCCCAAATGCGCTGTTGGCTACAAATCCAGAAATCATACATCCATGAACTGACTTTAGAGTCCATCCCTAATTCTTTGTCCTTTCATTTCTTAACACAAACACAAAATATCCATAGTTCACCCACTTGCCCCAGAGTAGTATCCATAAGCTCCTAGAGCCAAAGTACTTTTGTTCAAACGTAATAGAGGATTTGAGAAATCTGTTTGAGCTATTGCAAGTTGCTTTGAAAATATTGGTTGAAATACTTTATCAATAATATTTACTTTAGTCAATAATATTGACTGCCCAGTTGGAGGTTTTGTGATTCTTTGCTTTTTTATTTGGAGTGGGGGCAAAGTGCTGAAGACTATTATATTAAAAGAGCAGATATTCAAAATCACCCTAAAACCTAATTATATCAATTATAAGGTCTCAATCCTGAAATTTAGAGAGATCTTATAACTGAAATGGCTGATTTGAAGACTTGTTTAAAGTGATGAATGTCAGCCTATTTGCTGGGATTCAAATACTGGGAGACTTTTCCCTAAAATGATTAAAAGAAATTTTGAAATAAAAGACTCACCACTTCTTACAATTTTATCATATGTCTCATGATGCAGAAAATGTGATTTCCTCCAAAATACCATATGGCATGCTGGTACCAATTGTTAGCCATTGATAATTATGTTTTATCACGCTAACTTCTGCAGATTTAAACTCTGCAGATTCATCCAAAAAAGCTCTTCCTCTTATGATCATGCTTCTAAGGTTTGGGTCTTATAATTTCCATTGACTATTAAAAGAAAACTCTTCAGGATTTCTTTTCCAATATAAGCAAGTAATGTCTACATCATGCTTACTATGTCTTAGAGACTATTATAAGTACATTAAATTTGTTTAATTCATTTAATTCTCACAGCACCCTGAGAGGTAGGTACTATTACTCATTTTACTGGTGAGAGAAATGAAACATAGAAGTTTTAATAACTAGTATAGTTGAACATAGCTCTTATGTGTTAGAGCTCAGTGTTGAATCTAAGCCATTTGGCCTAGAGACTCTACAACTCTCTAAGGCCAAGTGTCAGTTCATCTTCAAGCATTTATAATGCTGGAGTATTTTGCTCAGTATTTATGAGTATTTATTTGTCCACAATCTAGATAAGCACTACTGACTGCAGATTTCCCAAACTGTCTATCATCAGAGATACAGATGACGTATCTGAAGGTGATTCTTAACTATATCACTGCCTGTGAATTGAAAGAAGCAATGTGAGATGGTTATCTATTGCTGCACAACAACTTGGCCCAAAACTTAGTGGCTTAAAGCCACGAACATGTGTTATCTCCCAGTTTCTGTGAGTCCAGGAATCCAGGGAATGTGAGCTCTGTGTCTCTGGCTCAGGGTCTCTCCCAGGACTTGTCAGGAATGTATGGACTGGAGCTGTGGTCTCATCTCTAAATTTGATTGGGGAGGATCTGCTTCAAAATTCACTTGTGTGGCAGTTGGCAGTTGACAGTTGCCAGTGCCACATGGACCTTTCCATAGGGCAGTTACAGCAGTGACAGCATGGCAGCTGCCTCCCCTCACAGCAACCAGCAACTCAAGACGGAAGCCACAGTTTTTCTGTGACCATCACTCTTGCTATCTTCTATTTATTGAAAGCAAGTCAGTAAATCCAGTTCAGACTCTAGGAGAGGGATTACTCAGGGCATAAATATTAAGAGATGGGAGTCACTGGGCTCTAAGTTTGAGGTTCCCAGACAAACAATGTGCCTCCTCTTGTCAGTTTAACTTAGAATTGCTATGGAGTAATAAAAGAGCAGTGAATCTGTTGTCTCCTTGCCTGTTTATATAGTTAATGGACACAGCAATTTTCTACTTAAAGCTTCTTTTTTAGAAAAAGACTATTTGTGTACCCTCCATTAACTTCACACCAATTTTGCTCAGTTTGCTATGCGAATGATAAGATGTTTTAATTATATCTTCTCTGCTTCAGGGTGACTGGTCTTCTTTGCAAGGATAAGAGAACTTAGTATTTTGGCAGAATTGACTGGTTAATTTGTTTAAACAAGTAGTTAATTGAGGCAAGCAACTGACTTGACTGAACTGAGCCCATTTGGTAATGCTTGTTTGTCTGAGTTAATCAGATGGCTTGCTCATTTAGCTTTAAGTCAAAAAGGTCTGAGAAGTAGAGTGGGTTTTCCCTAACCTACTTTTCAGATCCCAAATAAGGAAAAATATAGGATTAACTAATAAATACTTCAGGAAGACAGCAGATTATAAATTGTACTTTTAATGTAACATCATTATTATTATTATTTAAAGATTTTATTTATTCATTCATGATAGACACAGAGAGAGAGAGAGAGAGAGGGGTAGAGACACAGGCAGAGGGAGAAGCAGGCTCCATGTTGGGGAGCCCAACAGTGGGACTCGATCCCAGGACCGCAGGATCACATCCTGCGCCAAAGGCAGGCACCAAACTGCTGAGCCACCCAGGGATCCCTGTAATATTATTTTTGATGAATGACTATCCCTATCAGAGAATATCAGGTTTGAGTCTTGAAACACATCCTTTCTCAAGAAACTATCAGTTGTTATGCTTTGCCAAAATGTTCTTTCAATGATAGATGAATTTTTCTTCTAATTATCATTCCAAAATAATCATGATTTGTAGTGTGATTTGGTAATGGATCTACCAATGTCACATTTCTTCATATCTCAGATAATTTTAATTTCTTTTAGAATTCATTGGTTCATTGATTTGCCAGTCATTATTAATTCAGCAATTGTTTATTTAATGCCTACTCTGGGCCAAACACAATTCTAAACTTCAGTTCAATTCTACCCATTGTGTCTTTTTCAAAAAATCTTTTCAAATATGAGAGTATTTAGTACCTTGCACTGGATTGAGTTAGTGGCACTTACTTCTTATTTTCACTAGAAAATGAGCTTCAGATAATTATGTGATCTCTTTATTGTTTCAGAAAAGCTGTTCTCTTAAAGAGTATTTTAAATGTCACCAAAATTAATATATGATTCTCTAAGAATGATGCTTCATATGGAGATTTAAAATAAAAAAAGCTCAACACTGATACAGAAATATAAATTACTCTAGTGCGAAAAGAACACAATTATTGATTGGATCCAAACCTTGATTATGAGTCAGTAGCAAATAGTAGAAGAGGGATAATGATCCATTACTAAATGGAAATAATTTAGCTTGATTATTTCTGCATTTTCAAGTGCGGCAAGATCAGCCACATGCAGACAAGTGGCACAGAGTTGTAAATTAAATGTAGTGATGTTGCGATTATATTTAAGATATCATAATCTCATTTAGTCCCACAGAGTCGAAAGTATGAGCTCTTATGAATAATTATCACCTTATGATGTTTTTTTTTCCTAATAAGAAATTATACATAAGACCCTGAATTCTCTTAAGATTGGTGAGAATTGTCCCTTTTGTGCTCTTACTATGGCTGATGCAGTTTTCTGTATATGTGCATGCAATCTAATTCCCCATTATTGCTAGATGATAGATAGATGATAGATAGATGGATAGATAGATAGATAGATAGATAGATAGATAGATAGATAGATGATAGTATTGGCTAAATGGCTATATCGAGTGATAGTCAAATGAAGGCTGATGGGTAGAATTAGCAAATTGAACTTGTTAGGATTTTAAGGAAAAATGTCATTAAAATATTTTTAAAACCCTCAAATTATTCAATTAATAATCCTCTATATCAAGAAAATCATTTGGTGTTGAATTACACTTTAAAAATTCAATATTAAATTCCACAAAGTGTTACCTGAGAGCTGACTCTGCAAATAAATTCTGGGTTGGTTTCACTGGGTTCCTATGCTGTTGAAATTATTGTTCTTCTACACTTTACATCCTTTCCCCCCATAATTCATCTCCTTAGGTCACATATATTGCTACTACTCTTTTTTTTTTTTTTCCACCCAAGTCACTTCAGTATGAATCTTCTTTCCAACTCAGTAGCACTTTAGGGACTCACTCCTCTTGTCCAAGTGAGTCATTACAATTGAGTCCACACATGACACATGTGGCCCTGTCACAACTGTGAGATGCCAGCACATGTGCTCCACAGTCATAACAAAGCAGCTCCTTTCCACTGATAATTTTGTGCAGTGGAAAGAAATCAATAGGGCCCCAGGCAAGCCTGAGGAAAAGAGTTAATTAAGGGATGTTGAAAAGAGAAGCATCATTGACAAGCTGCAAGATAAGTTTAAAAGGAATGTTTCCAAATGTATTTAAAATGAGAAGAGGGGGTGGAGGATGGGGCACAGTGGGAGGAAACCATGCTCTAACTTTTCGAAGACACCATCATACATTTAATTTTTCAAAAATTATAGATATATAAATTTATGTTAATAAATTTAAAGTCCCCTAATAACTCTGTGAGGACTATGTGTGTGAAGGCCATCATGGATTCTCCAGAAGAATCATAGTATATGATATCCATCGTAGCTTGTGTATAGGCGCTAAATTGAAGGAGTCATCTAGAATCTCATAATCAAGTTAAAATTCTACTCCTCGAAGTTCATTTTTCATCCTATTTGGAACAAACTTGCAGTGGTAAAAATTTTCAGGGGAATAGATTACAATATGCTCCTCATTGATTTCTGGGTATGAAGCTAAGTGTGCAGGACATGGAGAGTATCTCACAGTTTGCATCTCTCCTCTTTACCATGCGCCTCATGATTCCAGTGGGGTTGGAGATTACTTATGATACCAGCAGACACTGAATGCTGAATTTTTAGAGAAAACTACATATGAGTTGTCAATGTAGATGTGATTTTTGCTGGTATTCTAGACCAGACCCATTACAGAACTTATGGGGGGGGGGACCCAAAGTGTACTTAAGTATTTGCCCTCTTTGGTAAATGCATCCTCCTTAGTAGTGGAGATGGGCAGTGGGAAGAATCTCAAAGCTTTTTTATGGAGCAGTTATTCATCTTTTTTTCCTAATACTTTCTGGTGGTCTTGCATCATGTTGCTGACACTGATAGCATCACTTCTTTTTGGTGTTTTTGTACTCGATTTCTCTTCTCTTTGCTCCTCATCTGCCTTTTGCATTTTCTTCTACATCTGACGTTTCAGTGATTAAAAATGCCTCTTTCAGTACCAAGGATCTTTGCACTTGCTGTTCCTTTAGCTTGTGAAGCCTAACCTCCAAACCTTCAGATGTGCACCGCTACCCTATCCAGGTCTCAGATAACATCAATATCACTTTCTCAGAAAGATCTTGACCACCCTCCTAGCTAACAGCATCCCTCACCACCATTACTCTCAACCATATTACCTTCATCTGGGTTCTTCACAGAGCATATCAGTAGTTAAAATGGTCTTTCGCATCTATGTGTTTGTCTCCCCATACCAGAATGTAAGTTCTTTGAAACAAGACTCTGTACTGATAACCTTTATAATCCACAGAAGTCAGAATTGAGCCAATTGAATGAATTGATGCATAGCTGTCTCTGTACACTGTGGTTTTAACTACAATACTGATGCAGGCAAGCTGGGCCCAAGGACCCAGTTTATGTGTAGGAGGGAATTGGGATGAGAGGGTCCCTGTAGGACCAGCCAAGAGGGTCCTTCCTTGGCTTCATGCAGGATGGAAATTAAATGTGCACCAACAGAAGATGAAAGCACAGTTTGATAGAGATATAGCGAAGTACAGATGGGGCATCCAGGAAACTTGGAAAGGGAAAGAGGGAGTCTCCTCTTTGTTCCAGGCCTGGTGGTTTTTATTGATGATCGTGGTCTCGTGTACATGTCCTCTCAGGAAGCCAGGAACTGGTGAGAATGAAGACAAGGTCCAGGTGTCCATCATAAGTCACTTATTCCCTGAAGCCAGGGGTCTTGGCATCAAGATATCTAGAGCCTGTGGTCTGAAATATACATAGGACATCAGGTCATCGTCACCTACTCCCTCCTTAGTTGTTATCTGTCCTAGAGAAATCACCAATTCTTTGTCTCTTACAAGGATGTACACTATTTGCATTCTGAGGCGCGTGGAGAGTGGTGTGGGGATGCAGGTCCTAGCGAGAGTATGCCAAATAAGAGCAAAGGAAAAAAATAAACCAGCCTTTTCTCTCATGGGGTCTTTTTGATTTCCCTGACTCATAATTGGGTACCTAGCTCAAATTCCTGTAGGAGCATAGGAGGAGGAACAATCACCTTTAAGCGGGAATGTAAGGGGAGAGGGAGATTAGGGAAGCTTCAAGGAGAATGTAACATTTGAACTCATATTAAAGAAGGAAAAGGAATAGTGGAGAAGTAGAAGAAATGTTTTCCAGGTATGGGGAAATTATTAACTTCAACCAAGTAAATATGTGTGGCAGGTGAGTAAGGGCATCTGGTGAGAAGACAAAAAATATGATTGAACAGTAAGTTAGGTACAGTTTACAAAAGCCGTGGATGACAAGCTAAGAAGATGAAATGTCTTTCTGTGGGCAAAGGTGTCACTGCAAGGTGTATAGAAGACTAGGTAGATCAACTCCTAGAATTAGTTTGTATTTTCAGAAGCATATTACTCTTAGTGCAATAAGGAGGGATTAATTGGAAAAGCCCAACTGCGCTCCTCCCTGTCTTACAGATGGCTATGCTTCCTGATTTTATTCAGAAACTAGAAGCCCAAAATGGATTGTCATTTGCTTTTGAAACAAATTACCTAAGTGTAATTGGTTAAAGCACTGTCTCTTGGCCAGCAGCATCAGCATGGGCATGACCTAGAAATGCAATCTCAGGTATCAGATTCATCCAACTGAATCCAAATCTGCATTTAACAAGATTCTCCAGATGATTCTTGTGCATTCATTGAGCAAAGCATTGCATTCTTGTGCAAAGCATTGAGCCCTAGAAAATTGCATCTTGGTTAGGGTGTATTCTAAAGGGTAAAAGAGAACCATTTCTGCTGTAAGGTGGCAACTCTGAACTCTTGTCCTCTAGCTGTAAAACCTAACCGCAATGAAAATTTCAAATTATCCATCAATGCCACTACCCTGAGCATGCCTCCACTGCATGCTCAGGGTAGTGAAGAATGCAGAAAAAGTAAAGGAAAGATTTCAGCTTTGCAGAACAGTGAAATTAGTTGACTGCAATTGCCTTCCCATTATAGTCGATAAAACATGCATTCTAAAAAATGATTAGAGAACAATATAAACCCATATTTAGTCAAGTGCTAGATTCTGAGCTTAAGGCTATCACTGTTACGCAAGTCTTGAGAAGGTAGAGATTATAATATAGTGGAGCTGGAGAAAGTTTGACTTTTTTTTTCTCTCAGTTATCACTGCAATTGCTACAAAATCATACTGACCTTTGGAATACTCATTGAACACTTTGATCTCCCACGGCCCTAAATTCTAGAATCTGACTAAATATGTCACACAGAGAATTCTTTTTGTTTTTAAATTGGTAGTCTTTTCATTCAGCTCTTTTGCTGGCTTCCTTTATTTCGCTGTATTACATGTAGCTCAGAAAAATGCGAGCAATAAGGTTTTGCCAAAGACTATGATTGTAGTCAAGTAAAAAACATGACTATTTTGAGAAATTGATCATGAAGCTATAGTGAGCAGCAACCCACTAAATAAGAAAGCAGCACTGGTAAAGATCTCTTCTTTTTCTTTTTCTTTCTTTCTTTCTTTCTTTCTTTCTTTCTTTCTTTCTTTCTTTCTTCTTCTTTTCTTTCTTTTTTTTTTTTTTGTAAAGATCTTTTCTGATTAATTTCCAGTCTGTTTCACTTTTCAGGTAGGTCTATTTCCAAAGCTACTGGGATAGCAGATACAAGAGGTAATGTCAATGACCAAATTCGATTGACTTTATTTTTTTAATCAAGCTTTTTTTTTTAAAAAAATATTAATTTGAGAAGAGAGAGAGAGAGCAGAGAGCAAGTGGGACAGAGGGAGAGGGAGAGAAGGAATCCCAAGTAGTTTCCATGCCCAGTGTGGAGCCCTCACGATGCCGAAACTAAGAATCAGGCACTAAACTGAATACGCCACCCACATGCCCCTAAATCCAGCTTTAGTAATAGCTTTTCCCCCTTTATATCATATCAACAATGCAAATGAAGGTAGTTTTCATGAGTTAAAGCAGGTTTTTTTTTTTTAAGATTTTGTTTATTTATTCATGAGAGACACACAGAGAGAGGCAGAGACACAGGCAGAGGGAGAAGCAGGCTCCCTAGAGGGAGCCTGATGCAGGACTCCATCCCAGGACCCTGAGATCATGACCTGAGCCGAAGGTAAATTCTCAACCACTAGGCCACCCAGGTGCCCTAAAGCAGGGTTGTTTTTTTTTAAGAATCAGTTACTTTTAAGCTGTTGGTAAAGCATAATTTTCAAAAAATCAAAAATATGACTCCCATATAAATATAAAATGAACATATCAAACATTTTATTCATCTCATTAATTAATGACAGAACTAGGAAGATGGCAGGGCCAGTATTTATGGGCATTTTAATAAAGGAATGTTAGAATAAAATCTCTAGGATAGTTAAGAAATTGGTTAACATTCATTGAGGTGATAAACTATAATCTGACATTTTTTTCCTTGCTGTACAGAAATCATTTGCATTTCTATTGGACAAGATATCTACAAGTTAGCCTATAACTTCACTAAGCTAGAGTTCTTTAATCAAGAGTAAACAGTCAGTTTAATAATATTAGTACATTTTCCTAGATAATGAAATGATCCTTGTATAGGCCTGTGAAATCCCCATGGAAAAAATCACCAATTTTTTTCTTATTTTTAAGTTTTAAATATTTTTTAAAATATCACCATTGGTTTTGAGACAGGTCACAAATGAATTCTAGTCACTGTTTATTCTCTTTGCTTTATTCTGAACAGTCAGAGAAAGATAATTTGGTTCTTCAGAATTCCTTGGAAGCTAAGAGAAATACTAAGTCACTCTAAACATCCTCTTCCTTATCAGTGATCTTTCCATGTTAGGACACTAACTATCCCATAAGACCCCATAAAACTGTATACCTGCTGCACTTTACTGATGTGGCTCAAGGGAGAGATGATTGGAGCAGAACCAGGCATATGATCGTGCCGATGGGAATGAAAGGATGGGCTTGAGATATACCTAGAAAATAAAATCAATAAGACTTCATGTTGGCTTGAGCACAAAGAAGTCTGAGAGAGAAAAGGGCCAAGATTCATGGTGGGATTATACTGGGAATAAATATGGATCTTTGACATTTTTGGTTTATGGTACTAATGAGACACAGAGGTTAAGATGTTGATAAGGCAGTTAAAATTTTTACTCTGGGACTTAGATCACTGTTTGAGCCACACATGCAATTTGGTAGGCACCCATTGATGGCAATAGGTGAAACCATGTGAACTGATTTAAAAAGCCACCCACAGAGGTGACTGATAGGAATATGGGACCTAAGAACACACTCAACTTCATCGATGCTAGAAAAAGAAGAGGCAGTAAAGAAAGGACAGTCAGCTACTAAGAAAATTAGAATGTGGCAAACTAAATGCATGCAACTCATTTTGAAAGTACAAAGAACTATAGCACTTTCAACACACATACAGAATTGACTTTAACTTCCCAAGTATTAATATTTCCTGCTTTTTTTCTGAATTACTGCAAACAATTTTGTAAGGCTTTTCAGCATGTCTAGTAAGTCCATAGATTGTTAGAGTGGAAAGGAGGTACCTGCTCTGTGATTTTCCTTCTAAAGCAAGAAATGAGACTTAACCTGAGAGGGCTGCAAAATGAGGCGAACATGAAATTCAAGGGATACAGGTGGCCATAGAGTCAACCACCTGTCAGTCTTTGGGGAATTTGGGCTCTGGATTTGATGTACTTAGAGTGGATTTTGCTACACTCTGTATGCTATTTGAATTGTCTGTCAGGAACCCTGGTAACTCTAGGTAGATCCTTATTTTACCAGGTATCCATAATTAGAGATAATAGCCCAAGACTCTGTCTGCCTTTAATGTCAGCAGTTGACATAGGCAAGAATAGAGTCACAAGACTATTTTGCCAAGGCATCGCTGGATACACGTTGGCATACATTTCCCACAGAGTGGGACTTTTTTTTAATTATTTTTTTAAAGATTTTACTTATTTATTCATGGAAAACACAGAGAGAGAGAGAGGCAGAGACACAAGCAGGCTCCAGGACCACATCCTGGGCTGAAGACGGCGCTAAACCATTGAGCCACCCGGGCTGCCCCAGAGTGGGGCTCCCAGCTAGTCACCTCATTCAGTAACCTCAGAGTGTTTCACTTACTTTGTCTTTGGGTTGAAAGAACATGATCCTGAGTTGCTTGTTATTCTGTTCACTCCCCACGTTTGCTTGCCAAATGTGAGCACAACCTAAGAATTCATGCAGCACCGTCAATTTTACTGTCGCTTCAACATTCCAATAGTTGACCTGACAGCAGATATAATTTTGACAAAAATCAGACAATCTTGTGGAGTGGGTTTGTCTCATTCAATTTCTGATGGGGTTCTTAAAGAATTGTTTCCTGGCCCCCAACTCTCCTCTTCTTTGCAATCTGGGTGATACTTTTGAGCCATGATCCCTGGAGTAGTCTCCCAGTGAAATCTTTCCTTTTTCAGTGGACTGTGCCCAGGTGATCCTTTGATCATCTGGAGAGGTAAAGCCTTCACTCTCCAGAAAACCTCAGCTCCATAGGGCTTCAGCTCACAGAGCACATCAGCAGCCACACAGGCATATTTATAGCCACTGGGAACCTGAGTTGCTCCACACATTTGTAAAGTCACCAGCTATGATGATAGTCCATGTGATGGCAATTTTCCACTGGCATTCAGAAAGGGAATGGCATATTCCAGGATCCTGACTGTAATATGTTTGCTTTTTTAAAGAAATAATGGTGACTATGTTTTTTTTTTCCTAGTTAGATATTTCGCACTTACATAAATCATTGGAACTGCAACAAATTTTTTGTTTTTCTTTTTGTTTAAAAGAAGAACAGAGAATAATCAGGTTTTTAAAGTACATTTGTTCTTAATAAATGAAAAGAATTAAAAATATGCCCAGACACGACTGCCCAAATAATATATATGTTATTCTTAAGATCTGAGCAAAAGTACAAACATACAGATATTTGGCATTATGTATATAAGGCATCTGAATAATTAATCTCATTGATCTTTCATTGACATACTTGGGAATTACATGGGCCAAGGATGTGGGAATATGTACTGATCTCATTTTCATAAAAAGACTAGAATTTTCCTTTATATAGAAAAAATGTTCAGATAGGAACTAATATTCACTTTGAAGAGTAACACTGCCACAGAAGGTTTTTGTTTTTGTTTTTGTTTTTGTTTTTCAGATTTTATTTATTTATTTGAGAGAGAGAGAGCAAGCAAATGAGAGCATGAGTGGAGGGGCAGAGGGAGAGGGAGGAGCAGACTCCTTGCTGAGCAGGGAGCCTGAGGCACGGGGCTCAATCTCAGGACCAGGAAATCATAACCTGAGCTGAAGACAGACACTTAACTCCCTGAGCCGCCCAGGCGCCCCCCACACACCATCTTTGTCTATTCTGTACAATAGCAGGCTTCAGGATAAAGGTCTGTGTCGACTCCTTTGACACGTTCTTCATGAATGTGGTAGATAGAGCATGTTCTCTTTCTTGTGCTTTCTCTGCTCCCTCTCCTTTTCTGTTATTAGTTTTCAAAAGTCCTTCTAGATTAAAAGAGAAAAGTGATGTGACTCTATCATTTCCTAACAGAATTAATTTCAGGGTCTTCTGTTGAGAACTCACTTGATCAACATCATTGACTTGATGTTTAGCTTGACACAACACTTGGAATAGTGTCCTCATGAGCACTTTACATCTGCTGCCCCTTTCAGCCTCGTAACACGATGAAGTTGGTGTTGTTATTCCCATTGGGTAGATAGGAAAATGAGCGACAGGGTAAATAACTTGCACGCCAGAACTCACAGCTGTTGGGCACCTGGGGGGCTCAGTGGTTGAGCATCTGCCTTTGGCTCAGGTCGTGACCCCGGGGTCCTGGGATTGAGTCCCACATCAACTCCCGCAGGGAGCCTACTTCTCCCTCTGCCTGTGTCTCTGCCTCTCTCTGTGTCTCATGAATAAATAAATACAATCGTAAATAAAAAAAGAACTCACAGCTGTTAAGTGTGAACACAGAGATTCAAATCTAGGCTATTTTATAAGCTTGTGGGCTAATCTCTTTCTGACACTGCTCTTGATTATTGGTTGAATTAATATGAAAGCTTGAAGTTCGATGACAAGAGATACAATCTAGTTATACGCAAAGTGCCATTTTTATTTTCCAGAAGCATTGAGATCCAATATTTATTTCCTTTCCCAATATGAGATTTCTTTTATAATAGCCTGATATCATTACTGTTTACATTTCAGAGATTTTGATTTTTTTGTTTGTTTTAAAACAGTATATTGAGAAAGTAAAGTGTTCATGAAGTGCCAAAATGGGTCATTTCACAATGTAGTGTCAAATCTTGTTCCTAGCCTCCAACCTTTGAAAACCCATCTGATTTGAATCCCTTTGTGAAGATCTTTGAGTAGGATAAAGGAACATACTCTGGACTTACCAGGAATTTTGTTCTTTTTTTATGGCCTTCCCCCATTTTGTTTATGTTAGTCTCGAGCTTCTGGTAGGTAGCTTCTTCTTTTACAGATGTCTTCTGGTGTAAGATTATTTTTCTCTCTCTCAAAATCAATATGAATTAACATGTTGAAAAACTGAACAAATCTGATGACTTTAGTCCATAATGTTGCCATTATGAAAATTTTCTGAAACATCTCAACTGAAACATCTGAAGTATCCCTGAAACCTCTATTTCCTTACTTAAACCAGAAAAGATGGGACTAGATAAAGAATAAAAACCATTTTACTCACGTGAACTATATAAAATCACCATTTTATTGATTATATGCCATTTCATATGCTTAACATAAGAGATCAACCATCTCTTTAAATATTTATATGTATTTATAAAGACTCATGTGTTTTTGAGGACCAGTAAACTAGAGCTAAGATTAAGGTGGCGTTTGATGATTTCACTCTGAATTTAATAGTCCTATCATTCCTTCTGATTTTTAATAGAAGATGAAGATTAAAACATTGTGTGGTGACTTGTTTCAGTTTGTCCATCTATGAATATTTCTTGATTGCTAAGTAGTATAGGAGGTTAATAACTTTTTGAATGAAAGGCCTTGTCCCCAAGGGCTTGTCCTACTTTGACGTGCGGACCTGTTGGCTCCTTGTTGACACACGGGCTTCATATTCCTTTTTGGTATGTGTTGGAGTCAGCTGGAACCGGCTCCTAAGAGCCAATTCTTAAATATTCAAGAAGTTAGCAAGTTATTATG
The DNA here is from genome assembly GCF_003254725.2 of Canis lupus dingo. NCBI lineage: Eukaryota > Metazoa > Chordata > Mammalia > Carnivora > Canidae > Canis > Canis lupus. The sequence goes on along the minus strand of NC_064243.1, from coordinate 21,883,388 downwards.
AAACCACTGCTAGCTTGAAGTCAGCCATGGTAGAAGTATTAACCCACAGAAATTGGCAAATACTACCGACGAGGGCTTTTTAGGTCAGAAAGTTGATTTCCCAGTCCATGATGGACAGAATTTACGTGGCTGAGAGTGGTAGTAGAATTCTCAGAAAGTTTTACATCTGATTATTACACAAGGACATTTCATTAAAAGCCCACAACAGACCTCTGAGACTCTGTATACAACAAATTGGGATAAAAAGCCCCCGATTGTAACGTGGCCCTAAAGTGTGGTGTGTCACCTTTTAGAGTTTTAATTTCTTTCCTACTTACAGAACAGAAAACCCAGTCTGGTGTTAGGCTTCCTTTTGTGCTACAAAGAACCGTCGTATCTACAGCATTAGATCCAGCTCCTTGGTTATTTGTTTGGTTTTGAGTGGTATTCTGAATGAAAAGATGTCCTGGCAAGAGCTACATTGGCCTTACAACAAAAATATAAGGGATAGAATAAACCTAGAAAGTGAACACAGAAAAAAAAAAAAAAAAGAGAGAGAGAGAGAGAGAAATTGGAGAACTGTAACTGAGACAAAACATTTTTATGCTTTTGGTTTAGAGTTGGTTTGGTTTCTTTTTCCCAGTCTTTTCAGGGACCTTGATAACGTCAGGGCAAGAGATGACTCTATTTACCACCTACTACATGGCTCGCAGTGATTAGTATTCTCATATGGTAATTATCACAGGCATCCTATTTGGTTCTTATTTCTGATTGTTTGTTCTTGTTTGTGTGTTTACGTGTCCACTTACAAAACAAAGTTACAAGCACCGGTAACAGCATATGGCTGTTACAGTGCAAGTAAATGAGATTTAATCCCAGGCCCCCCTGGCTTCAAGGCTATCCTCCCAACCCGCTGTTATCTAAGCAAGACCACCCGATGAGTAGAGCCAGCAAGCAGTATGCCGTCGCCTCTCTTATCCCTTGCAACATATACTCCTGGATAAGAGCACATGGTGAAGATGCATGAAGAGTTCTTGTAGAACATTTCTCAAGTAAAGATTTAGAAAATTAACGACTTTTGTAACCCACACCCGAAGAACCAAGAGTAACTTTGCCTTAGTGACCTCATTTGCAAAATATCTATGATAAAGGAAACTGAGCAGGAAAAGTTATTTAATATCTTTGGAATTTATTATAGTACTAAAGTGTTATATAAATGAGGAACTTTAGAAGCTAATCATCTCTGCGTGTTAACATCTCTCTACACTCTTCCTGCTATTCCCCGCTTTCAGGCCAATTTTTAAAATATTTATGTCTTTAAAGTGAGAAACAACAGAGTGAAATAGGGACTCTAATTTCATGTCTAAGTTAAGATATACACAGATGACGGTATTTAGTCTCTTGTTACTGAATTTGTGCAAGGAGCAAAAAAGACAGCTAATTAAACAAATGCTACTGAGTACAAAATTGAAAGGCCTGCACAGAATGACCCTAGTCATTAATCCTTTAAAAAAAAAAAAAAAAGAAAATCAATGTGCAAAAAATGTTGTCTGGTGACTTCTGGTCAGTTACCTTTCTCAGAATATTCAGTGGCTATCTCCAATGATCTTTACATAACTTGCTAATGAACAAAAGAATAAGATGAGACACAAAAGAAGGAATTGGCAAGTCAGCGCTGACCTAATTATTGCAAAGTGAATGTCTTTTACAACTGACCTGCAGGCAACTCAGGAGTGGAGAAATATTTTTGTTCTAGCATTTCAGTATTTCATGTGAATCATATTCAAGTTTAGAGCAAAAAGAAGGGGATTCAGCAAGAATTCATGAATAAAGTAAAACTTGAATTTAAAGGGTAGAAATATTTACCTGTTGGTTGGCTGTATCATGATCAACTAGGCTAGACAAGACAACATTGCCATCTGCTTGGTTACCAATGAGCATATTCTGATGTGTTCCAGAGAAGAAAAAAAGAACTCTTTCTTTCTTTCTCTTCTTTCTTTCTTTCTTTCTTTCTTTCTTTCTTTCTTTCTTTCTTTCTTTCTTTCTTTCTTTCTTTCTCTTTCTTTCTTTCTTTCTTTCTTTCTTTCTTTCTTTCTTCTTTCTTTCATCTTTCTTTCTTTCTTTTATTTCAGATTAAGTGTCTTCATGTAAGACATTGATTTAGAAAGGGATCACTGGTTTGATCCCTATTATTTTAAATATGTTCTCACAATTTTTCATGATATTTCAATATAATTTTGAAAGCAAGGACAATAGATAATAAGTGAAAATAAAAAATTAAAAGTAGGTCAAAAGATAACTTTTTAGTTATGCTTCTTTTGTTGTTTCTAGATTCTTCCTTCATACCATGATACAGAAATTAAGAAGGAAAATTAAGGGATCCTTGGGTGGCTCAGTGGTTTGGTACCTGCCTTTGGCCCAGGGTGTGATCCTGGAGTCCCGGGATCAAGTCCCATGTCGAGCTCCCTGCATGTAGCCTGCTTCTCCCTCTGCCTGTGTCTCTGCTTCTCTCTCTCTCTGTTCCTCTCATGAATAAATGAATAAAATCTTAAAAAAAAGAAAGAAAATTAAATCATGGGCCAGTATTATAATTGTGTAATATATATGTATACACACATATATATATGCCATGATTATTACCTGTTTGATATTTACTTAAATTTATTTTTCATTAATGCTAATTATAGGCACACCCTGCTTCATCAACACCCGGTTTGATAACTTTATAGCTGCATGACCTACCCACAATGCCCTGCCCTCCTCCCAGATCTTGTGGACTCCATGCTTTTCTCTCCCTTTCAATACCCTCCCTCTCAACATACCCCTCTTTGTACCCTAGATATCTGAGGAGATCACATGGTGGAAGTTATGGAGAATCATAATTCAAATTGTTTTGTTGGGGGGGGTTACTACAATTTATCTCATTGAGTCTATGTAATCATTCTCTTTCTCACAGAACCCTTTCATTTTTCAGTTTCCTTCTTTTTTTTCTTCCAACTTTTGTCAGGATCCTCATTAGCTGTCACTCAGTCTATCTTGCATTCCTTTATGTCTTCCTTCACTGCACCTGTGAGCCCAAATCAGGCCCACACAATGTCTTTTAAGTGTAATGGAAATACTGTGGATATCCTGGTAACAAGGAAAAGGAAAGTGCTATGATTTGAAGTGAAATTTGATTAAATGAAGAATTAATTCCATTAAAATGCTTCTTTATTAATTAATACAACAACTACTGAATGTATTCTAAGTTCTAGACATCATTGTTGGCATTAGGGATCCAGTAGGAAAGTTTATGAGCTTAAGTTCTAAGGAGCTAAAAAAGACATTAATCAAATAAACCAATACATAACTGTGATGAGCACTATTAGAAAAAGCACAGGGGCCATGAATACATTACAAATATTCTCATTTAATTTTCTTAAGCTTAAATAAATAAATAGGCATATAAAATATTTTTATGAGATCTTTCATCAACTTCAACCTAATTCAACCATTCACTTGTATGCAATAGTTTCCCAACCTCTATTCCCCTGAAGAATACCCTGTGTAGGCGGGAACCATGTTTTGCCATCTAGTTTTGTTATACAAGAATCGTTTTTAAAAAGACTTGGATTGGAGCCTCCACAAATTTCCCATGGGCCTTATTAGAACTCTTAACCAACTGAGCTCTTTGCAGATGCTTTAGCCCCTAACCATACCTTACCTCCTAAATGTCCTCCAAAGAAGCACTTAAAAAGCAATGGGGGCATTATGTGGTCTCATTCATTTGGGGAATATAAAAAATAGTGAAAGGGAATAGAGGGGAAAGGAGAAAAAATGAGTGGGAAATATCAGAAAGGGAGACAGAACATGAGAGACTCCTAACTCTGGGAAACGAACTTGGGGTGGTAGAAAGGGAGGTGGGCGGGAGGTGGGGTGATTGGGTGATGGGCACTGAGGGGGGCACTTGATGGGATGAGTACTGGGTGTTATTATATATGTTGGCAAATTGAACACCAATAAAAAATAAATTAAAAAAAAAAAAAAAAAAGCAACGGGGTATAACTCTCCTGCTCTGTACACTGCCTCCTTCTGGAGGCCATGCTTAGTCCAGTCTGTCACCACTGCCATCTGCAAACATTTGTGAGTACCATAGGTACAGACCATCGTATCATGAATATGGGGGATAAAAATAGATTGTATTCAGGCTCCTCTGGAATATATTTCTCACTTCGAGGAAGACCTTCACATATAGTAGTTTTTCTCAGCTTTACAGAATTTCTTTAAATACAATATTGGTCCAGAGGGCTTAGTAGATACATATAAGAGAGGAAGTAAACTGAGAATTTGAAGTCAAGTGATGGGCATATTGGGGTCCTTTATACTAATCTAATTCTGTGATGCAATTATTTTTGTAACATCTTTATTGAGATATAATCCACATAGCATAGAATTCACCCATTTAAAGTTATGCATGTATCACCACAATTAATTATATAATGTTTGACCATCCCTAAAAAAAGTCCTTTATCCATTAGCAGTCACCCCTCATTTCACTCCTATCCCCTTCCTCCGTCAGCTGTAGGCATTCTCTAATTTTTGTCTCTAAGATGCACATTTCATATAAATGGAATACATCATGTGGTCTCTTGTGAGTGGCTTCTTTCAATTCATGTGATATTTTCATGGTTCATCCATGTTGTAGCATGTAATACTTCATTGCTTCCTATGGTCAAATAATATTACATTGTTTGGATTTTTGTTTATCCATTCATCAGATGGTGGGCATTTGTGTTGTTTCTACTTTTCTCTCTCTCTCTCTTTTTTGCTTATGAATAATGCTGCTATGAACATTTGTGTATAAAGTTTTGTGTGAATGTATGTTTTCATTTTTCTGGAGAATACCAAGAAAGAAATTGCTGAGTCATAGTTAATTCTACATTTAGCCTTTTGAGGAACTGTCACATTATTTTTCAAAACAGCTATACCAATTGACGTCCCTACCAGCAGTGTATGAAAATTCTAATTTCTCCACATCCTCACCAATATTGTTATTATCTGTCTTTTTGATATTAGCCATCCTGCTGATTGTGAAATGATATACTATTCTAATTTGGGATTTGCATCAGATGTTTTATAATAGAGTTTCAAAGAGGAACTATCAAATTCTTTGTTTAGAATAGTTATTTGCGCACTTTATTTATACCAAAAAGGTCATAAAAAACATACTGTAGCTCATGCATCAATCAACTTTTTGAAGTCCTAACTCCTAAAAAAAATATGATATAATAGTATGCAACTGTGGAGAATTTTTTTTTAAGTTTGGAGGAGTTGTTTGTTCTAATACCAGCACCTAATTTGCTACAAATCCTTAGAATGCCAAAATGAAAACACATGGTATTTGGCATAACAGGATGTTTGCAACCATGACTTAGTTTTATGATATTTTAGTTTAAAAAACTGACTTTCTCTTTTAAAAAAAATTGTTTGAAATAACTATTTAGGTTCTTTTTGTGCCTAAGAAACGCAGTCCAAAATCTTTTTTGAAGATGATTGTTTTTGGGTATATCATATTCATGGCAAAGGATCAACATACCTTTCCATTTCTAAAACATAAATATTTAAAAATCAAGTTAGAAATGGGGCTCTCCTGTTATCTACTGTTACTTTGGATCTACTTTCTCATGCCCTTTGTTCTGATGGACAGTGGCATATTCTGAACTACCAGCATGTCTTCCAGGAAAATGGCAGATTAGTTACATTTAAAAGATCATTAGCTTCTCTCCATATAGTATACTTTAAGAAGAATCTCTTAACAGTGCTCAAGATAAAAACTTTAAAAATATTTTATTGAATTGGTTTTAATCTCATTTTAATAGACTAATTATTCTGGAATTGTTTTATTCTTTTCTTTATAATCCAATGGTACTCGTGCAGGTATCATTTTAAGTAATCAGCTATAGTGTAATCAGTAATTAAAATTATAGCCAACTACAGGTGCTGCTAATTGTTAATCAATTAGACACATAATGAATGCATATCTAATTGAAATACTGATTGAAGTATTGATAGCTACCCATAATTTTTTTTTCAAAAGTAAACTATCTCTTACTGTTCTTAAATTAGAATGAGTCATTGAGATGATGTTCCTAACTACTCTGAGTAGCTTCTTGGAACTTTAGTGAGAAATGGACCCGTTCTTTCTGCATGTATAAATAAAATTGGTGCAGTTGATCAGAATTGACCTGAGTGGCTGTTGAATAAGTCTGTGAATCTTAATTGGTTTATTTGCATATTAACGGGCAACATTCTGCAGATGGTTCTGTGGGCCCTGAGTATCTGGATTTGGCAAATTTGGGGACCATTATATAGGAATGTAACATTCATTAAACACTGATGGAATCCCTGTTTTGCCAGGAGGCTGCAGTTGGTATCACTGTCAACCTGGTGATCAGTCTTTACAGGAATTAATTAGCTCACATATTTATAGCAATTTGGTAGTTACAATATCTACATGACAAAAAAAGATTTGACATTTATTCTTCTTGAAAAATGATTGTTGACATTCACAAAACAGCCTAAAGCTTGGAAAAGAATACTTTTTCTTTACCATCAAAATTAAACATTATTCTGTACTTTCTAATCATTGAATCACATAGAGACATCTTAGCAAGAATAAGCAAAGACTGAGCAATATTGTTTGCATTTCATGCTTCATCAGATAATGACCATTCTAATTTAAAGACATAAACTCTGAATATAACGCCAAAATTTATTTAATCAAAAGGGAGCATAGTATGGTGCGTCCGTTAAGCTTAATAGATGCAGTCAGGCCCATCTACCAACAGTAGCATAGAATCTGTCACTGGGAAGGACCACGCTCTTCAAGGAGTGTTTTAGGTGAATATGACTCTGTTGTAACACCATGCCTGGAACATACTAGGCATTTGGGATGTTTGTTGAATAAACTAATAAAGCAATGCATGTAAATAATGGCAAGATTTGTTTTGGGCATTAATCCAAGGAGAACAGATGATTAGCAATTCAGAATGTTTTTTTAATTTTAATTTTTAAAATCAGCAATATAGTAATGAGAGCACTGAGCTCACCATTATTCATATGTCAATGATGTTTCAGATGTAAAAGCACAGAATCCACGTCTGTCGGCTGTCACAATTCACTTGTTAGGCTAAATAAGAATTTCCAAGTATAGTCTGGAATGCAGGGAAGAAACTTGGAAAACACACAATTTTAAAATTTTACTGCATATTTAAGAATGTGTGAAAATCTGAATATGATTTTTATCCAAAATAATAGAAGTAGAAAATGTAAGAACTGCTCTTTTATTATTTTAAGTGTATGGCTTATCATTTATTAACACATTGTACATGACATTGTTTTTAATTCAGTAACTCTGTTGATGCCTGGACATTCATGGTTTGTCGAGAAGTTTAAATAATAAATTATATTATTGGTCTGTCTTCTGGCATTACCTGAACATTGAAATTGAGAACAATTCCACTTACTCATTCTTAGAAGAAATATTTCTCAAACCTCCACTTCCAATAAGAGAGCACCACAAACACTTGTAATTGTGGAAGCAGCCAGCTGTTAATATGAGTTATGTGAATCTGACCTATAATCTCACCTGACATTTGGAACTCAAATATTTCTCCTTATTTCTCCAACACAATTAAAATATTTAGTCTCACTTCATTTTATGAGACATAAATAGCTATGTAAGTACTCTGTAATTACTGTATATTGTAACAAATGACCTCATAAATACATTGTAATGTCCCATGTAATTACATGGTAAGTCATGTCTTTGAGATAGTTGCTCTGAGATTGAAAGCCCGCTGGTTTCAGAGATTAATTACTTAGGGCCTAATTTGACAGTTTGCTTGAAGATATGCCTCTGTTAAATAGCCATTTCTGTATTTTTTTAATTGTTTCGTAGTAACATTTTCCCTTATTTAATATAGACCCAGCTCTATGTGTTTATCCCTAAATATTTGGCATGCCTAAATTTTAATGTACATTAAAACATAGAGGGCATTATTTTGTATAGGATGAGATTCATTTGCATCATATTTATTCTATAAATATTAGATAGAATTGTTTCTGTGAAAACAGCTCTGGTTTTTTCACTAAAACCATTTTTAGTATGTAGCGTTGCAAAAAACTTTGGTTTTTATTCTCTTACTGGGCACTGTACAATCTTTAAGTAATATTTCATTTTTTAAAAGGCCAATTGGTGTATCATAATCATTTTAACATGACTGCATTATTGCAATACTGTGAGTCCCCACCGGTTATTTTTGATAATGCATTTTATCCCATATGTAAAAAAAACTTTCATTGGGTATAAATTAATATTCAAACTCTTATCTCTTGACTCAGCTGCTTAAATATTTGGTGAAATCAATTATTCTGAAGTTGCATCATTCACCCCACTGCTCAAATAGTATCTTGGTTTCCATGTTCTAAAACAAACCAACCAAAGAAGTGAGAAATAAGTAGACACTGTATTTTCTGTCTTAAATTGTATATTGGTCTATTTTCTTGTGTCTTTGAAGGGTGTAATTTTACATATAACTCTGCTGATGTATTTGTGTTCTGGCTTTCCTATCTCTAGTTCCTGCATCAAGGCTATTACATTGCTTTTAGTAGTTTTATTTAGTAGAAATGAATAGTCTGAGAAAGGACCTAGTGATCTGAAAGAGTTAATGAGCCTCCCTAAACATCCAGCTTACTTCCAGGGAATGACTTGGGTACTGGAGAATAAAGTCTATTGGTACTGACAAATTCTGAAATGTATTACTCGTAAGATTGCTTTATCATGAACTCCAGGGAACAACCAAATTGCTTTATCGTAATGGAATTTTGTCAAAATGTGAATACCTCCTAGAAATTACATTCCCAGTTTCTAGGACCTAGAATAAAACAGGCCTGGCTACTAGGCTATGCATAGCAAATTATCACATGAAAAAAAATGCTATTTTAAATCTAGGAGTTTTTAAAAGAAGATGCTAGATACGTACCAATTCTACCTTTCTTTTTTTTTATTCCCTTTAGTGTGGACTATAGTCTGTATTGGGGGGTGATTTTCTTGGTTGGTTTAGACATATTTGGTTAATTTTATTTAGTTGGCCAAGAAAGCCTGGCTAGCAAGAAAAAAAATAGTAGATTTTTTTTCTTCATTTTCTTCCAGTAATAGAGACACCATACATAGTTGCATACTGGAGAATCAACTCCAACAGGGTTTCTGTAATCAACAGAGAAAGCACCATTTCTACCATAAAGAAACCACCTCTTTACACATTGCACTGAATGGTCTTTGAGCAGCAAAGAAAGTTGTTTTCCAGGGAAATGTAATCTAATTGTTGTGGTCAGATGAAGTGTGTATGAAGATAATGTTGCCTCAATAAGAATCATTCATTCATTTATGTAGTTTTAGGTCTTTGATACACAATCATATAAACCAATGTGACCTGATAACTCATCAATTATAAAATGAAAAAATAATAATTAAAATAAGAGTAGGACTTTGTATTTTGCAGTGTTTTTACATTTCTAACCTCTTTCTCTCAACAATTAGGTGAAAGAAAGAGTAGTCCTGTGATGTACAATCGATGCAACTAGGTCAATGATTCCTAACATCACTTAGCAAATTAATGAACAGCTGAGAGTGGAACATTATGTTTTCTGTCATCCATCTTATTATACTTATTGAATATCTTTTATTTGCAAAATACTATTCTCTTTTTCTCTGAATGACAATTCAGAGCTGCATGCTAGATGGATTATCCAGCAAGATTTTTAAAGCATGAGCTATAAGACTAAGGAAGTCCCGAGGATAATTCCATCCACCTGTGCCTAGGATTTAAGCTTTACTTAAACTTTTGGAGATCATTTTTATTTATTTTTTTTTTTTGAGATCATTTTTAAAGAGATGACTAGTATTTATTGTGTACAAAAGGTATGCAAAGTTGGGATCAGAGTTGAATTAGGGATCCCACTGGAAAAGAGTCTGTGGACCACACTTAGTGTCCCCTTTTCTTCTGATAGACTTTTGTGCCTCATCTTTAAATTACACAGGAAATTCATCTTAAATATTGCTTTGAAAGTATGCAAACTACTAACTTATCGGGCTGCAAATTACCAGTATACATGGGATCCCCTGCATCTCCATGGACAGTGATGGATTGATGCTATCACAATATAGATTTGGAAACCCATTTGACCTTAGTTTACTGATTCAATTCCCCTATGTAACTAAAATGAAGTAGGTTAGATAAGTGATTAGGTTCCCCTTTTTTCTTCCTTGGAATTGTGAAGGTTGAGCTCTCAGAATTAGATGAAAGGAACAGAGAAAAGTGGTGGCAGGTCAGTTTCCCAGCATCAAGTTAAGTTTAGCCCAGTTTACTTTAATCAAGAAATATAATAATGGAACATATAGGAAATGGAGCATATTTCAGAAGCCATTTCTCACTTTTTTTAAAAAATCTTGTATGTGCCCATAGCATTTTCCATGAAAAAGACAGCTCTGTGGGATGAATAGGGTGGAATTCAGACCCAGTGTCAGGAGGGCTGTGCCCCTAAATCAGGAGTAAGGAAGGTGACTAGGGATGTTCCTTCAGGAAGACTGGTCACAGTATCCAGACACAGAAGCTGTACCTGGTAGGTGGAGTCGGAAAGGGCTGACAAAGACTTTCAAGTGGTAAATCAGAAGACCAGGTTTGGGCAGTTCAGAGTATGAAAGCAGGTAATGCCTAGATTCAGAGAGGTAAGCACCTATTGTCAGGGAAGTCTGACAGCCTCAGAGATTCACAAAGGAGACACCAGCTCCTGGAGGACTCAGTCTTGGGTGCTTTGGAAGAACCAGGAAGATTGCCACCCGAAAAGAACATTGAGAAAGACGCATGTCAGCATCCCTGCCAGAGAAACCCAGTTACTAAAACCAAGACCCAAACCAAAGTGGATTTGCAGTATATGGCTTGAAGTTGAGCAACCTGAGAAAAAGTCCCAATGCACAACATAACCAGGAACAGGATTTTTCCAGAGTAGATCAAGTAGGTTTAATCTCCAGGTAGGAGTCCCACCAGCACTGTCTATGAGAATCCAGGGCCACCAGGGCAGAGATAAAAGGAAAACTATTTTACAACTAAACTAACCTACTGAAGAAACATTTATATTATTTCAAAGTCATTAAACAAGCTCACAACAGGCTAGATTTCATCATCAATGTTTCTTGCCTGGATTTAGCATGTAAAATTTTATTTAAAGTTGAGTATATTTCAATTTGTAGGTAAACACTTTTATTGTTGCACAAATACTTAACTTAGACTTGAGTGGTACTAAGAGACCTCACTCTGGAAATGTGTCACACAAAGTATTTGCTAACAGGGATTTATGTCATTTTGGATAACAGTTGCCTACATGAACTCAAGAATGCCAATTTTAGTATGCTACCCAGTTTTTTACTTCACTTATCACAAGAGATTGCATATTTATGATAGTGAAGTGAAAACATGTCAAATCTGCAAGAATAGTATATAACTACAGAAAAATATATATAGAACTTCATTATATTTTATTGACATTTTATCAAATCAATACTCTGTCAGTCCCATAAAGCATATAAGTTTATAAAAAGGCAAAACACTTTTTGGAAATTATTCACACAATTATACACATAATAAAATTCAAAATACTGTTTAATTGGTGAATTGAGTTCTATTCCAGTTTGAAATTCAATTTAGTTCATTTTTGCACCAATGAAATATTTACCAAGTATTTAGATAAATATCAAAGGTTAAATATTAAATGTTATTGTGTAAGTTTGATATTATTAAAGTATCATTTATTCTAAGTGATAAAATTAGAAAACATCCTTCCCAGCCCTAACTAGAATATTATTAATATGGGTAGCCTTTGTTGATACTATTGGAAGGTCTAGTCAACTTTTTTTTTTTTTCTGAAAGTGTATTGTTTTTCAGACAACCTTATCCCAGTAAGTGCATTATCATCTACTAAGTTGCTTACGCCAGAAACCTGAGTCAATGCTGATGAATTTTCCTTCTTTACACCTGACATTCCATCATGGTGTCCTGTCAAGTCTACCTCCTAAAATATACATAGCATTTCTTCACTTTTTCACATTCCTCTAGTCTCCACTGTATTCCAACTTCTCTTTACCACCCATGCCAGAAAGTTCTATGGACTACCCCAAGAAATGTGAATAGAGCTCTACAGACTAAATTGCTCAGTGAATATTCATGGAAGAAAAGGAGTTTAAGGGGTGTTATTAGGTAACTTATCTCTCTCAATGCTCCTGATGTGCAGAAGAAAAATTGTTGAGTCAGTATAAAAGTAAGTCCACATTCCAAGCATCATTGTAGGACAGGGTCTTCCTTGCTTGATTCCCTCGGACCCTTGTTTACTTTTGCCTTAATTCTCCCTCTATCCATCTCTTAATCTTTTGACCTCTTGCCTCACTCTTTTTCCTCCTTCCCTCCCTTGAAGTTCCAAGCATGTTCCCATCCCATCTTCTCCTTTAATCCACACTACAATCCTTTGAGGTAGGATCGCTTGCTTATACTGCAGATGAGAAAACTGACTCAGAGAACCTAGTTGGTCCATTGATTGAGCAGAAAGGTAACTGAATTGGTGTGAGCTGGTGACATCTGGAGGCAGGGGGACCAATTAGTCAGCAGTGGCAATATTCTGGGCAATGATAATTAAGGTCTGAGGGCAGTGGCAGAAGGAATGTAAATAAGGAGACAGATGAGGGATACAGTAAAAAGGGACTCTTTAAAAATGCCAATGGGCACTCTTTAATAAAAAGCTATAGGGCTTCATGAGTACTGAAAGCATATTTCATTCTTCAACATGAAGTTCAAGAAGTCACCAGAAATACAGAAGAGAAATACGGGGAAGAGTTCAAAACTTATTTTCAATTAAATTTCAAGATCCTTAGATTCCCGCTGTTCTGGCCAAGGCATTTTTATTTGCTGCAAGGACCTTCTTTTAAATGGTGCCCTTCTAGGGAATGTCATCCAGATGAAACCACTTAAAAAAAAAAAAAAAAAAAAAGGAAGGCTCTTCGCTACAGTCCCTGAATATGTTTGGACTGGGGCTTGTCTTCCTCTGCAGTCCACTCGAGAGAGTAAAGCAAAATGTCAGTGTGCAGTGGGATATGTGAAATTAAAAAGAGAAGCTATGAAATGTGGCTTCTGAGGAAAATTTAGGGAAAACAGGCATCAACCTCTTTGACCTCAGCCACAGCAACTTCTTGCTGGGGTGGTGGACTTATCAATTTTTTTTCTCTGTTTTGTTACATACTACTCATATGCTAGAGTAAAGGAAAAGGAAAGAAATGAATTAATGGAGTCTATGGAAAGGATAATACCTCACTAAATAGAACAGTGTTATCTCAAAAAGTTAGAAAATAATGGTCAAGGAGATCTTTCCTTTTCGGTCAGTAAACCTAACCATTCCCATCATGCTAATTTGGAAATTAATTCATTTTTGTGATAATCATAAAGGAGATGGTAGGATCTGGGGAAGCTAAATATTGCAGCTCTTCTTTTATTTCAAATCTGAAAAAATAAAGTGAAATTAATCCTTGATTCAAGATAGAACACTGGCAACAGCTTGAACAGAATTTAATTTCACCCTCTCAAGTGATGAAAAAACCAAAAGTCAAGTCACAGCTATTAGAATTGATTTTTCAAATGTTTAAGGTCATGTTTTAAGTATTTTTAATGAAAATAATTACCAGGCTTACCCATGAACACTAGGTACAAGAATGTTCCCATAACAGTGAGGGCTTTAGGTGGCTTTGTGAGGAAATGGGCAATGAAGTCTGAACTACTGAGCCCTGAATGAACTGGTCCTGTACAGAAAATAATATATATTATTGCCACTGAATATGAAAAATTTACTGAATACTTTCAATTAATTTCCCAAAACAACGTAATTTGGGACAACTAGCCATATCTGCAGAAGGAGAACCTACAAGGAAAGAATTTGACCATTAGAGCCTTTGCCATCTGCTGGTGCTTGCTTGAAATCAATGGGAAAGCATAAAAGATGCTAATAAACCTAGCTGCTGCCCATCTACGGAAATGAATACAAGTGATGAAATTACGTCCAAAGATGAATGATAACTATTGAGGGTCTTTGCCTCCTGGTGTGTAGAGCGTATAACTGATTCTATTAATTAATCGCTGCTAGGCATCGATATTAAGGTATTGGCTATGTGGGAATAATTTATATAATCATTGAAAATCCTCAAATATGATCAAGAAAAATTATTATCTGTCAAAAACTAAGTATTGCTCATGTAATCATTAGTATAATTAGTTCTCCAGGCTTATCAAGTGATTTACAACCATTTGTAGACATACTAAAGCATAATTATTCTCCTTGTTTCAATCTGTGCATTGAGATTAGGGTCATTTATAAGACTTGTAAGAGGTCACTCAACAGAGACACAGCAAAGTAGTGACTGGAAATCATAAGGCTCTACCTCTTGGTCAAAGTTTAATGTTTTTATTTGTATTTTGTTTTCTACTTGAATTTATTTTTGACTTGAAAAAATAAACTCGTAGTCCTTAGAAAATAACCCTTTTTGATTTGCCAAGTGCTACTTATGGGAAGGCTGATTGGATGTATTAAAAACCAATTATTTAAATTCAGATTTCATTCCTTTCAAGAATATTTTGTTAGAGAATTTAGGTAAGTAGAATTGCCAAGTAGAAATTCTATGATTATTTTAGCATAAGATAACAAAAACGTTGGATAGTACAAGATGACTTATCCCCATTCATTTAACTCTGTGCCTCAATTTTCTCTTCTGTAAAATTGTAATAAAATCTGTCATGGCTACCTTAAAGCACTGAAAAATAAAAGTAAGATAACTAGTGGAGTAAGGTGTTCATCAAAGCTGATTTTCCTTATTAGTTTCTAAAACACTTGAGAACAAAGAACACGTCCATGCGTGTGCATACATATGTGTGGGAGGAGGAGGATGCAGAGAAGGGGTGGTGAGGGTATGTGTATTTAAGGCTATGTATTCTTTGGGGTCCAGGGGCATTATATTAGTATTTTATTCATTAGTTTGTCTCTTTAGCCACATGCCTTAAATGAGCACACTATGTCTCCTTGGCATGTCCCAAAAGACTTTTAACCTTTTTCCAATCTACCTTTCCATTACATTGTCCTATATGTCACATTTGCTCTAGCCATTAAGGGACTACTTGACCTTCGCTTGGAGGTGCTGTACATTGTCATGAAATCTTGAGCTTGCTCTTGATATTCCCTTTGTCTTACATATCTTTTCTATCCCTTCCATAAAGTTCTACTTATATTTGAAATCTTTCTTTTTTTTTTAAATCTTTCTTGATTCATATTTAAGTCTTTCTTGACCATGTGAAACAGCATTAGTTTCTCCCTCTATTTTATTTCCACTGTATTTTCTGAGACTCTGTTTTAGCCTTTAACACTTTGTGTTTTCGTCAACAGTTTGTGTCTATTTCCTCAACCAGGATGGATATACTATGGCTTATCTGGATGCTTCTATTGTCCCAAAGATCTGTTACACAACAGAGATTCAGTTAACATATTTTAAATGGATAATAACTGAATGGATTAGACTTTCAGCCTCTTGAACTCCCATGAGAGGCAATATTAAGTAGTAAAGAATGCCAGCTTCAAAGTCACATAGTCTCAGTTCAAATCCTACCTCTATCACTTGGTGGCCATATAGGTTCAAGGTACTTACTAATGTGTGTCCTAATTTACATGCTTGTACAAAAAAAGGAACAATAGATCTTAACTCATAGGGTCATTATGAGGGTAAAAACCATAACTCACATGGATATATAAGGTCCTTAGACCATTCCCAGAAACAAAATATTGTTAACAAATATTTTTGAGTGTGGCATTTAGCCTGTCACATTTAAAGGGTAATGAGGGTGAGATAAATGGTCTCAGTAGTACCATACTCTTTCATATATATTCTGACTTAAATCATGAGATTAATTCTACCTAGCAAGGTTCCTCTGTAATTATTAAAATGTATTTGTTGAATAATTACACTTGATCCTTATTATTTCCAGAGTTTGTATTTACAGATCACCTACTGCTAAAATGTATTTATAACCGCAAATCAATACCCACAGTACCTTTCCAGTCATTTGCCGATTTACACACACACACAACCATGAAACAATCTGAGTTTCCAGAAGCACACATTCCCAGCTGAGGTTGAATGAGGAGACACTCTGTCTTCTTGTGTTGTAACCACATGTCCTTTGGGCGGTCAGATAAATGTCACTTTTTTGGGGCATTTAATTATTTAGTTTTGCTTTCTGTTGGTGATTTTGCTATATGCTCCCCAAGCATAATGCTGACGTGCTGTTTAGTATCACTTATTGCAAGAGACTGTGACGTGCTTTAGGGAGAAAATCCATGTGTTAGATAAACTTCATTCTGGCATGAGGTATAGTGCTATTGGCCATGAGTTCAATGTGAATGTATCAACAACAATATTAGATATCTTTAAACAGATAGATACATAAAACAAGGTTATGTATTGATGAATTGAAAAAATGTAAACAAAAGCTCTTAAGAACCTAAACCTATGTTTTCCCTGGGAGCAATATTACAATATTTACAAATTCAGTGTTTGCAGCAGCATTATAGAACATGGCTCCTGCAAATCACAAGAATTGACTGTAGTTGGCATGTCATTGACATTTTAAAAATACTTGGCCAAGTAACTGACTTTACACAGCTTTTTAAAAATCCTTTTATAAAGGCACTTACTCATTTGTAGAGCAATAGCTAATTTGTGGGATGCCTGGGTGGCTCAACAGTTGAGCGTCTGCCTTTGGCTCAGGACGTGATCACAGGCCCCGGGAACCAGTCCCACATCAGGCTCCTTGCCGGGAGCCTGCTTCTCCTTCTGCCCATGTCTTTGCCTCTTTCTCTGTGTCTCTCATGAGTAAAAAATAAAATCTTTTTAAAAAAATAGCTAATTTGTAGTAATCTACATCTATCTCCCTGGAGAATACTGTCCTGCCTCTGCTGTACTTTCACATGATTGAAACAATATCAAAGCGTTCTAGGGGTTGTGGGCCAGGGACTCAGAAATCCATTCCTTGACTTTATGTCTGGCCTGTTTCTGACAGTCATTTATTTCTACCACCTCAAAAGAACAATTTCATGTGTCTATTTAAAAAATTAATTTAGGGGTGTTGGGTGGCTCAGTCGGTTGTGTCCAACTCTTAATTTCAACTCAGGTCAGGATCTCAGGGTCATGAGATCAAGCCCCTCCAATGGGCTCCACGCTTACCCATGAGTTGGTGTGATATTCTCTTTCCCCTTCTCCCTCTGCCCTTCCCCCCTCACACACACACAAAAAAACAAATAAACACATAAATAAATAAAATCCTTTAAAAATAATTAAATATTCATCAAGGTATTCTGTGTTCATTATTTTTTTCAAATAGATTTGTAACTAAAACCAATGGACTCTTCCCTCCCCAAACCCCATTCCCACTAGCATGTTCATCGGTCTTTCTTTTCTGGAATTTACCACCATGTTTTTCAATAATGTGTTCAAGTAAATGTCCCTTAATTCCTTAGCTTTAATTCACCAGTTTTAGATACCACCTACTGGTTTATTTTTATGTCAGGATTCGGCACTCTTGTATACTTCCGTTCATATTCTCCTTCCCCAATCTTCTTCCTTTTATTCTCCTTCTACTCTTCCTTGTCCTCATCTTCATTTTCATTCTAGTCTTTTTTCTTCTCTAAGGTGTACTTAATTAAAGTGAAATGCACAAATCTCCAGTATTTATTTCTATGAATGTATTATTTCACTAGGGATGCCATAGCAAACCCCACCAAGGAGGAAACCTAAGCAAACCACAGATAGTTGTTTTCTCAGGGTTCTGGAGGCCAAAAGATCAAGATCAAGGTATCAGCAGAGTTGTTTTTTCTGAGTCCTCTCTCCTTGACTTACGAATGGATCTATTCTTCCACTGTCTTCACAAGGGCTTCTGTGTGTGTCTCCAAATCTCCTTTTCTTATAAGGACACCAGTCATGTTAGATTAGGTCCCATGCTAATGGACCTCATTTAACCTAACAATTTCTCCAAAGTCCCTACCTCCAAATACACTCAAATTCTCAGCTACCAGTGATTAGAACTTCAACATGTGAATTTGGGGCCGGGGCACAATTAAGCCCATAATGATATATTTTGACAATTATATCCACTCATGTAACAAACATGAAATAGGGGATCCCTGCGTGGCTCAGTGGTTTAGCACCTGCCTTCGGCCCGGCCCAGGGCGTGATCCTGGAGTCCCGGGATCAAGTCCCGCATCAGGATCCCTGCATGGAGCCTGCTTCTCCCTCTGCCTGTGTCTCTGCCTCTCTGTCTCTGTTTCTCTCATGAATAAATAAATAAAGTCTTAAAAAAAAAACATGAAATAAAGATGCAGAATGTTTCCATCACCCTAAAAAGTCTCCTTCTTCACATAGCCAATCAATCCCCCAGTACGACTGCCATGGGAAACTGATGGTCTGCTTTGTATTACTATAAATTAGTTTTCTTATTCTTGAATTCCATATAAATAGAATTAAATAGTACAGTATGTACTCTTTTGAGTCTATGTCTCCTTATACCCAATCTTACATCACATTAGAATTTTCTTCACTATATTCCTGAGAATTCCATATTTTTAATTCTGTTTTGGATTCTCTGTTTCTTGGATTTCAAATCTTTTTCTCCCTGTTTGTACTCTCATTTTCCTGAAGCATAACCTCATTAGCCTCCTGATAAAGGGAATACAGATGGATACCTTTGAAACCATGTATTTTTGAAAAGTTCCTATACTTGTACTTATATAAGCATTTATTTTTATACTTGTGTTATATTTTCTTTAAACTTGATAATTTGTTTGTATAGCCCTGGAATTCTAGGTTTAAAATCTTTAAGATTAGAATTTTATAAGTGCTGTTCTGTTGTTTTCTAACTTCGAATATCATTGAGAAATTTGACTCCTTACCATATTTACTTCTGATCATTTTTTATGTGACCTTTTTTCCTTCCATTCTGGAAGCTTTTGGATCCTCTCTCCCTTATGAGGCTGTAGTATTCGCAGTAATGTGCCTTAATGTTGGTTTTTTTTTTTCATGCATGATGTCAGACATTTCATAATCCCTTTTAGACTGAAGTCTCAAATCTTCAAGGTTTTTATAGTGGAGAAGGGTTTTTGTATCTATTCTTTGCTAATTTTCTGCCGTCTATTTTTCCTGTTTTTTTTTTAATTATTATTTCCTTTTATTAGTTGGATGTTGGAAATTATGGACTAAACTTCTATTTTCTTATCTTCTCTCTCCAGTTTTCTATGATCATCTTTTTACCCCCACTGAATTTTAGGAAATTTCTCTTTAATTTATCTTCCAACTTATTTATTGAATATTTAACTGGTTCAACCAAATTATAAATGTCATAACATTTTAAAAGAATCTTTCATTTTTTCTGTATTTTTATTCCTTTCATGAATGTAATATTTTCTCTTGGATTATCTGGGTTATGACAGCTTCTTGGATCCTTTCTTTGCTCTAAGCATCAGTGCTGTTTTTTTCAAGGGCCATTATGTTCTTAACGTATTTTTTCCTCTTTTATACTAAAGGCTTTTTTAAAAATGTCTGGTAGTATTAAGTTGTTGGTTTACATTAAAATGAAATATGTACTAAAAAATGATTGCAAAGTGCAAATTCTAGTGCATGAGTGGGGGTTATTAAGTGGGAGCCTCATTATTGGGGGATTAATCAGAAACCTGGCTGTTGTTTTCTCTAGGGCCAAACTTATAATTTTCTCTAGAGAATTATTACCTGATATTTTTCCTGAGGAATATACACCTGGTTGTCATTACTCTGAATGCAGATGAAGACGACTTTGGTGTCTTTGACTTAATAAGTCAAAAATTAGTTCCTTGCCCTCATCTCTTCTAGCTTCTGTGCCTGATATCTGAATCTGTGGATTCTGTTTCAATATCCCTCGAGGAAAAAATTCCAAGCTACTTCCAGGTCGCTGAGGGTCAGTAGAGTGATTTTACTGGATGTGGGTAGGACTTTCAATCCATCTTTTATTTCAGAACCATGTTTCAGTTTTGTCTTTAAAGGTATTTTGGAAGCAACAATTTCTAGTCCTCCCTGACCTTTGCCATGCAAATCACCTTGTTTTTCATTAATACCTCTTAAGGGGTAATTTAAGTTTCATCTTTCTCCTTTGCCTCAGCCACCACACTTCTCTTAGATTGCACCCCTTAAATATTTGTTAACATCCCTCATCCATTAGACTCCTATTCTCTATTTCCTTATAGCTTTATATCCTTTAGAATATTTTACTGTCATTTTAGTGGTATTTACAAAGGAGAGGTAATAATGCATGTAATCAATCAAATGAATTGTGTGTTTTTGTCAAAATTACACAAAGAGGAGTACTGTCAGATTGGAAGAATGGCTTTAATTTGCTTCTATGGGGTAATCACTAGCATTTCCTGCCTCTCCACTTTATTTGTACTTAGGCTTGGGTCATTTCTTTAACCTCATCCTGTTGTCCTAACTTTCTTCAATGTTTTAATTTATATGTATTATTTTGCAGAGTATCAAGGTAAGCTGGCTGCCTCCTCCATCAGGAACACAAAATGGATTTATTACTGGCTATAAAATACGACACAGAAAGACGACCCGCAGGGGTGAGATGGAAACTCTGGAGCCCAACAACCTCTGGTACTTATTCACAGGTCAGTGTTCACATGGTGTAGTATTTCAAGATTTTGATGAATTAAATGCTTTGGGAATAAAATACACTCTTACTTCCAGGGAACATTCTTTTTTTTGTTTCCCGACAGGTGACATTTATTGTTCTGAACAAGAATAGCCTCTGTATTTTTAACTTGATATTCTCTAAAATGCTTTCAGTACATATTTTGCTTCTGGATCATCCTCTTAATAAATATATCAGATTTTTGAAATCCATATTAGTTTCTCAGCGTTGATGATCCAACAACAGCTCCTCTTGTCAAATAACTTTTAACTTTAATAACTTTAAAAAGCCATCTAATCAAATGGTTCCAAGTTTAAGGCACTCTGGCCCCTCTCCCCCTAATCTCCAGCAATGAGGAAGGGGTTGGAGAATGTGGAAAAGGGTATTTTGGGAAATAAACTGATTATTCTACTTTCCATAAACATAAAATTAAATTCACTTTTTGTAGCAATATTGGTGGAACTCAGAGTAAATCAAACTTCTTTATGACAATTGGATTCAGTTTCATTGCGGTATTTAGATAATATGTATTTCATTTTATAAAATGAATAATCCAGTAATCCACTATTGGAACCCTTAATTCATATCAGCCAGGTTCTTAGAAAACAGAGTCTGAAGTGTGCTTTCAAGGTAATACCTGTGGGGGTTGCGAGCCCAGGAAAGCACCAGTGAGGGATCAAAGAAAGTGAGCCGGGGAGAAAAAACATCAATGATTGTGGCGTATCTTTCAGCTGGCCAAAAGTGTAGGGCAAACGTGGTGTTTTCATGGCTTCCTGGGGTCTCCTCAGAGGCCTCATGAAGTACATGAAGTGCTGTGTATCATAATCAATGGCTGGATAGAACTCTGAGCAGTTCGTCTCTTGCCTATCATTGGTCAAAGTCTACCAATTACCAATAGGCTGTTACCTATTCTGTACCTCCAAACAGCACCTGAGAAGTCAGAGCATTTGGAATTCTCTCCTTGTTATTAGTAAGTACTTCACGTGGTGGTGGCTTGGTCTAGGGTAGCAGCAATACTCAAGAGGGCTTTATAGCTAAGAAAAGCACGAACTATTGCCAGGGACTTGGGAAGCAAAGCATATAGCAGTGGCTCATGATAAGAACTGGTGGGTGAAGTTGAGCAAACCTGGGTCCGGGGAAATATACAAACTGAAACTCATACCTTACAGCTCATAGATAAAGTATCACTGCAAGTGAGAAAAGAAGAAAGTAACTCTTTATTTACTCCTTTCTCTATACCAAGTATTCACTAAATCTTCATTTGAAATCATAGTGCACACACACAGACACAACACATACATTTTAAGCTACCTGTTCAGCCCACACTCTGAGCCTTGATCAAAACCTGTTTTTTTACCTCTGCTTTTTGCTTGTTTGTTTGCTTGTTTTTGTCTTTTATGCCTATAAAATGTTAGCATGATGGTGAGAATGCTTCCAAGGTAGGTTGTCAAAAATAACATTATTTGTTTTATGTCTGAACAAAATCTCTTAGGCAGGTATTGTTGCCTATCAGCGGAAGTTATGACTCTAGCACATCATTTTAAAAGCTTAAGAAAAGCTGAGATACTATGGCTTTTTTATGGATGAAATTATGGGGAGAAGATAACAATAATTTAAGTTGAGGTGAGGTATATGTGCTCAAGGGGATACTTAGTACCACATGTAGTTTATTTTGAAAGAAATCACCAAGATTGAAAAAAAAACCTTGCTGAAAAGTTTTTAGTATAATTCTTAAGATATAATATTAGACTAGAAGAAGAGCCTGTATGGATAATTATATCCAAGCCTTTCCACCCCAGTTTTATTGAGGTATAATTGTCATGTATCGCTGTGTAAGTTTAAGGTATACAACATAATGGTTTGACTTGTGTTTATTGTGAAATGATTGTCACTTTCAGCTTAGTTAGCAGCCATTATCTCATGTAGATACAATAAAACAGAAAAGGAAAAAAAAATCTCCTTGTGATGAAAACTCTCAGGATCTACTTTCTTGAAATTTTGATCTATATCATAAAAAATGTGGAATACTTTATGAATTTGAAAGTCATCCTTATACAGGGGCTGTGCTAATCTTCTCTGTATCACTACAGTTTTAATATATGTGCTGCTGGAGCAAGCACCATGCCTTATTTTTTGGTAGATATTGCCATTTGAAGTCCTGAAACCTTTTTAAAAATCACCCTCCTTCTCAAATGAAAACGATTTAAGATATAAAATAAACTTTTTATATGATAATTAATTAAAGGATGAGTGCTCCAATTGAAAAACTAAGGACTAGATATTCAATTTATAGAACTATAAATAGCCAATATGCATGATAAAGTGTTCAAACTCATTAGTAGAGAAGTGCAAATTGAAACAAAAATGAGTTAGCATTTTCTTTTGATTAAAGCAATAAAGACATAAATGGATGATGATACCCTGTTCTGGAAAGCATATGAAAGAAATAACGAATACTCATATATTGCTGTGGGCCAGAAGATTCTAGAATCTCTCTGGAAAGCAATATGGAGGTATGTGTTATACCTGTATGTGAGGCAGAGAATTAAAGAGAGAGAGAGAGAGAGATCTTCATAGATGTATGATCTAAGTTTTCTAGGAGGAATTTACTCTAATTCTGCAGCCATATTTTCTACAGTTTTTAACTATAAACATTTCCTTGAAATATTGCTTTAATAGCAGATTATAAGAAAAAAAGAACTCAAGTATCCAAATGTAGGTAGTTACCTAAAAATTTTAGTCAAAATCATATCATGAAATACTGTATATCTATTGAAAATAATATAATGTAAAAATACTAAATCACATGTTAAATACTTAAAACATACTGTTAAGTGAATAACAACTTTAAATCAATATTAGTGAGTCCATATTTATAAATTAAAAATATAAATTTGGAGGAAAATATTTGTATTAATATATATACCAAAATACTGATAGTGACCAAAATACTGATAGTGATTATTGCTTACATTTGTAACAACAATAAAATGTGTATTTTGAAATTGTTTATACAGTGAAAAACAAAAAGATGCTAATGTCATATTATGATTTTTGGTTACCAAAATTGAAAATTCCTACCACTAAAACTAATTCTTGGCCCACTGAACAGCTAAACATTGTACTCAGTAGTCCAGAAAATAAATGAAGAATAGTAGCCACAAGGCCAAAGGAAATTGCTGATATGAACTGTTTAGTATTTATATTTTTGGCAACTGGAATTTCATACATTAGGCTTAGTATTATCAAACCAAGATTCTGACTCCCTACATATACAAACTTTCAGGATCTTCTCTCTACAGAAAGTAAAATCATTTTTTTTAAAAAGCCAAAAGTCTAAAATAAAGGTGTCAACAGGGTGGGTTCCTTCTGGAGTTTCTGAGAGAAAACTCACCAGTGTTTTTCTCCTAACCTCTGGTTGTTGTTGGCAATCCTTGAGATTCCTTGGCTTGTAGATATGCCTCTCTTATCTCTGCATGAGGACACCAGTCACTGGATGTAACTCCTTCTAAATCCAGAATGGTTTCATCTCAAGATCCTTAACTGATTATAAAGATCTTATTTCCAAGTAAGGTCACATTCTAAAGTTCCAGGTATACATGAATTTTGAGGGGGACACTCTTCAACTCACTACAGACTCCTTTTACTTTTCCTCTAGAGGACACAAATTTTTAATTCTATCCTCTAATAAAATTTATTCAAAAATAAATATTTTAGTCCTATAGTTTTAGTCATCTAAAGTATATTGGGCAATTAGAACTTCTAATCAGCAAGAGATATAATCAATTACCACCCTGGTTTAATCCTATTCCGGCCAAAAGCAAAGAAATAGGATGAATTAATTAGCTTGTTATTGGAATAGCTCACAAATGCCCATTCCCACCTTTATAGACTTGTACGAATCTGGACTCCAAATTTTAATCCTTCATTCATATTGTTCCTTCTTCATTTCAATAATTATAAAGTGAATTTGGGAAGATAAACAATCTAAGCAGTTATATTTATAAGTTTACCTGATATTTATTGTAAAACAAAGTCACACAGACTCCATTTTTAATTTGAAATGAATAAAAGTCTCCAGAGAATAGTCTCATATCCTTAAAACATTAAAAATGAGTTTTGCAGAGCCTCTGCCTTCCTCTCCCCTGATGTGTGACCCAACTTAGGTAATGCCTGTTGCATTTCTACATGTTATGGGAATGTCTCCAGTGCAACAAAGCATCAAGGAGCCAGAAAGTACTACACACTGGTAGATTGACTGTAGGTTTGACTTGTCCCCAGGACATGTTTAGTAATTTATGCAATTTCTAGTTTGCAGAATTAATTGATTTTCTCCAGGAATCTGCAGTACTTTAGAAGGTACAGGATTTGACCCCATGTTTCCAATACCTTTAAGATACATGGATATATTGATTTGTCTGTTAGAAAATTAGAAATGCTTGAATGCTTCATTTGAGTGATATAAATATTTAGGTGTAGAGACTCAAACATTTTTTTACAATCCTCTGTCTGTTAGACAGGTGTTTTTTGTTGTGTGTATTTTTTACTAGGATAATAAGGCATCTGCAATAACAAAGTAATTCACAGTTATAACAAGGATTTTAAATCACTGCCATCAGTTTCATTGTGGGATCCCATGTCAACTAAATTTTAAAATGTTGTTTTTAATTTTTGAGGGCTCTTCAGAGAAGGTTGTTTTGAATTGAACTTAAGAGTTTCATATGTTTCATGGCCAATATAGAATAAACATAATGATAAACATGCATTGGTATTTTATGGACTGAAAAATGAAACAATAGCATAGAATTTTATAACAAGGTTAACATTAGGGGAATAAAGGAAAATGATTCTCTTTGAATAATGTACCATCTCTTACCATAAGTCCTATAAAATTAGAAATAGAACAGAATTACAGCACTTGAAGGCACTTATTATTGGGAATAGAAACAGGCAGAAGACAACCTGCTTTCAACAATATATTTTTTCACAGCTAAAAAAGCATTGCTATTACACGATACTTTTTTTTCAATAAAATTATACTTGGAAACAGCTAGGAAATACACATGCATAAACATGTATACATGCACATGCCCACCCACATATACTATAAGGATTGAACTATAAGTCCCTGGCGAACAGAATAGGAAACACATCATTCATCTCATGCACAGCCCTTCTGTTTTTCAGAAGAGGTAATATCTACCAACTAGATTGTAGGCACTTCAGGTCCTAGTTTTATATATATATATATAGTAGTGCAAGGAGTATATATATATATAAAAACAATAAAATAAATAAAACAATATTGTCATCTTTACCCCACTCTATTATGAATGACTCTGGCTCTCCTATGAATCTGTAAAAGATCATTGGTATTAAAAATAATTTTAATATTTGCAACAATAATAATACCAACACGAACTGTGACTATAGACATAATGCTGAAAACATATGGAGCTTATTCAAAAAAATTAAAAATTGAACTTCCATATGATCCAGCTATCCCACACCAGGGAACATATCCAATAGAATTAAAATCAGGATCTAGAAGAGATATTTGCACTCACATGTTCATTGTAGCTTTATTCACAACAGCTAAGATAGGCAAACAATTCAAATGTCCATTGACAGACAAATAGATAAAGAAAATTTGGTATATATAGACACACAATAGGATGTTATTCAGCCTTAAGAAAATAAGGAAATCCTGCCATTTGCAACAACATAGATAGACCTGAAAGATGTGCTTAGTGAAATAAGTCGGCCACAAGGACAAATATTGCATGATTCCTTTGTATGAGCTCTAAAATAAGTCAAACTCATGAAAGCAGAGCATAGAATGGTGGTTGCCGGAGGAGAAGGGGAGGGTGAAATGGGGCCTTGTTCAATGGGTGTAAAGTGACAGTTTTACAAAGTGAATAAATTCTAGAGATCTGCTATACAATACAGCCCCTTGTAGTTAACAATAGTATATTGTGCACTTAAGAATTGTTAAATAGCTCTCATGCTGTGTGTTACTACCATTTAAAAAGAGAGAAAGATAGAGAGAAGACATGAGAAATCTTTTGGAAGTGGTGGATATGTTTATTACCTCAATTGTGGTGATGGTCTCATGATACGTGCATATGTCCAAACTCATCAAAATGTATACATTAAATATCTCTAACAAAGCTGACAAACCTCTGTTAGAAAAAAACACATTATATACATCTTTTTTTAATTTAGTCATTGTAACAATTTTTTATTTATATATTCCCGTTTTATTGATGAGAATACTTAGGCAAAGAGGGAGGATAAGCAAGCTTTACAAGGCCACATATCTAATGAGCAGTAGAGTAAAACTAATCCTGCCTGAATTGAAAACCTATACTCCAAGTTCTTAATCTGTGGGTAATGTGTTGCTGACCACAGACAATGAATGCATGATTTTCTGTGTATAAAAGGGGTACACAAAGTGAAACAAAGAAAGTGGAATAATGCACAGTGAAAAAAGGTATCTGTTGGATAATAAAAATTGAATATTAGCTTTGCAGCTAAAGGAGCTGCATAGCTTTAGGAGAAATTAAATCAAAGCTTTCCTACCTATTTCTTTAAAAAATGCTATTTAAATTTTCTACTGGCCCGACATAGGAAATACATCCCAGATGACAACTTTTAGAAATACATACACAAAAAAGCTTTTGATTCCGGACAGACTTCCCTCTACCCCACCTTCAGTGAATGAATGAATGAACAATGAATGAATAGATGGATAGATTTTAAAAGATCTTTAGGTATCAGCTATCAGTTTTGAAGCTCAAAAAATTGCTTGTTCATGGTGATTGCTGTTATAATTTTGAAGATACCCCTTCTTTCAAAAGGCAACATATTTTTTCTAAGTGAGAGAAAAACTCAACAATACCCCGAACTTGAAGTTTTATGGAAACTTTTAACTCATTTCATTGTCAGAATTATAGAATCAATTCTTTCCTGCCACCTCTTCATTTTTCAGTTCTTTATGCAATCATTTTAGACAAAAATTCCTTGCATATTTGTACAGGGCTTTATGTTTACTACTGACAGCCTTGGCCAGGCAGGTCTCTGAAGAGAATGTCTCTGGGGCCCCAGCAGGAGATAGGACAAAACCAAGAGTCTTCACCCAAGAGCAGTCCAGGTTGTGATTAAAGCTCCACGTGGTAACCTTGCTTAATTTCTCTGAACCTTGTTATCCTTATCTCTAGACTGGGAGTGATAATGTATTCTGTGGCAAAATCATAAAGTATGTGAAAATCAAATCTGAAAATAATTTGCAAATGTTGCCTTTATATCTATTAAATGCTTATTAATTCTGTAAACTGCTTTAAAAGCAGTTTGTCATTTGATTCTCAGAAGAACATTCTAAGATGGAAAAAAAACAGTTATTATACCTAATTCCTTTATGTGAAATTGAGATTAAAAGAGCTTTCAGTACATCTCAAACTTGCTAGGGAAGTACCTCTCACAACAAAGAAGTAGGAACATATGCAACCTAGAATTGTGAAGGCAATATACAGAGGGCCTCTCTGGAAATCCACATGTCTGGTTGTACTTATCCTGCATCCTACACTTATCTGGAGTGAAGAGAGTCTCAGGTTTAATTCTGTTGGTAAAGGTTTCAGAAGACAGAATGTAGAATCAGAAGATTTGGGTAAATACATTTTACAAGAGGAATTCAGTTTTATTTTATCCCTACTGTATAAAACTAGGGTTTATCAGTAGACAATACTAGAGTAAAGCAGATTCAGTACGATCTAAGGCACTTTTCTAACAAGGAAAAACCCTTGAGTAAGTGTCCTCCCTTGGTGAATTTCTCATTCCAAAGGTATTCCTGCTCTATTTACAGGATCACTTTGTTAGACGTGCATCTAAATAATATTAGGTAGGTCATTTGAATAGACATTAATGAAGATCTCTTTTAATATTGGGATTATATGTATATATTTAAATATTTTATAATCTAGAATTTCAAGGTGTTTCTAGGGAGAGAGATTTTATAGTCTAGGATAAAATGCAAAATAAAAAAATTTAAGCTAAAATATAATATAGTTCAAGGAAATTTGGCAGGGCTTCAGAGTGACTACATATGCAGTATGCTAAGCCTTCACTATAGATACCAGAGAGGATGATAACAGCTCTTCTTCCCTGGTTAGAAGGGATATTCTGATCAGGAGGTTAGGCTGGTCAGGCAAGACTCATTTGGGGGAATTCTTAATGCTTGGTCTCTGAAAGCCTCATAATTTCACTCCAAACTATTAATAGGTTTTTGTTTTACTCATAACTGAATTTGTGATACTGACAGATCTTCAACACTGTATATGTAAAGATACACTGGGCAAAATTATAAGGAGAAATAGTTCTTTCTAGTGAGATATTTTTACTACTCATATCTACTTTCTAGTGAGATGTTTTAATAAAGTCCTACTAAAAGTTGATAGATTCTGCACACAAAATGTTACTTGATTTTAAGTCCAGTAAGTGGAACAGAATATAGAACATTCAAAAAGATTTCTACCAATATGTCAAATATTACATGTGATAAGATGGTGTGTCAGTCACGGTTGAACCAGAGAAACAGAACCTGTGGGGATGTGTACTAAAACATTTATTACAAGAAATTGGCTTAATTGATCATGATGGCTGGCTAGGCGATTCCAAAATCTACACCACAGGCTATTAGGAAAGGCAGGTCAAAACTCTCTTGAGCTAAAGTTGCTGTCTGCTGGTGAAATGTCTTCTTCAGGGAATTCTTACTTCTGCTCTTAAGACCTTTCACCAGGTTGAATCTGGCCCACCACCCCATCCCACCCCACCCCTGATTATCTAATATCCCTTACTTAAAATCAACTAAATA
Organism: Canis lupus dingo; assembly: GCF_003254725.2. NCBI lineage: Eukaryota > Metazoa > Chordata > Mammalia > Carnivora > Canidae > Canis > Canis lupus. The sequence continues at coordinate 21,853,706 of NC_064243.1, read as the reverse complement.
CGAACTATATATGTGACTATGTGAGTAGTCACATCTATAAAATACCTTCCCAGCAACACCTAGAGTAGTCTTTGATTGAAAATTAGGAACTTTAGACCAGCCAGGTTGACACATGAAACTGACCATCACCACTGGTGTCCCTAATCACTGTTAGAGATGACATTAACACAACTGTCAATCCATTTCAAAGAAAAATGAAGTTAAATTTCTACTTAATACAAAATAATATATTGTTGATGGCCTAAAACTATGAAAGTCATGAGTTACAATGATTAGGTAAACATTTCTTCCCAGAATTCTCTCCCTGTTATTTTTAATTTCCTGAAAGACCTCTATAATCCCTCTGCCTCAGTAATCAACAATGGTGCCTAGGAAAGGGTGCAAGATGTTAACAAATTCAGATCAAAGTCATGTGAACTAAGGGATAGATCAAAGTGAACACAAGCCTATTGAGCCATGACAAAGGCCTTGTGTTCAAAAGCATTCATTCACTGCCTACCGGATGATGATGTATTTTGACCTCATGTTTTCATGTGTGTTAAGCAATGTTTTAGTGGATCTTTCAACAGCTGCTTTGCATGTGTGCCTTCCATGTGTCAGACAGTGTAGTGGGATCTATGGACGTACAAATAAAGCACCAGTAATAAAAAAAACAACAGCAATACTAGCCATTCTCAGTCTATGTCTTCATGGGGTTTCTAGTTTATCTTACAAAATTAGAAGCCTCTTAAGAAGATAGCATTTTGTGTCATCGATACTTTTGTGTGGGTGAGTTGATCAATTGTCTTCTCTAATAGTACAATGTATTGAATGTAACTGCCCTGGACATTAACAAGTCCATTCTAACCATTACTTAAAACATTATCTCCAATTAATAATAAGTTAGAATTCCCCTTAGGACCAAATTTACTCATCTGCCTCTGCAGAAATCTACAAATACTTAACTTTGTACATGATAAGCATCATTTCTCCAATATTTCATTTTCTTTATGAATTTCTCTCATTACCAAATATTTGTGCCATTTTAGATTAATAAAAAAATAAAGAAAGAATACATTTTTAACTTTATTAGGGTTGTTCAACTCCTTGAGGTTTAAGGACTTGTCAGTTTAAGCCAAGTCCTCAATGTCTCAAAAAAGTCACATGTTTTTTTAGCAACTGTCATTTGTCTTATAATAATTTGTCATGGTAATGAGCTGCTTTGAGATTTAGCTAAAAGGAATATATTTATATAAAAATTACACATATCACACTAGTGATACGTGGGCCATTTCTCATCAACCTGTGTTCTCTGTGGTCTCTAAACTAAGTCCTGAAGTCATCACTATGTACAGTATTGTTATATCCAAGTTACCATGGAGATAGACTTTCATCATTCTTCTAGCATGGAAGGTGATGCAAAAGAAAGTATGCTTTGCAATGGTTTTGAGACATGAAAGGCTCATAATCACTGACCTTTAATAAATGATGGATACATAAATTTTTAGAATGATTATTCTTGATTTATAGGCAGGCCTCTTCTAAACTGTGAAAAAAAAATGATCCTTGCTATTTTGGATATATTCTTCATCTGCCCAGAAGCTATTTCAGGGATACAATTTTATAAACTAGAAAAAATAAATGAGAATATATGGAAAATCATTTGATTTCTTGCTGTAATATTTCTGCCCTTTTGGCCAAAATAATAATTACCACAACAATCACAAACCACGTAAAGTATGTCTACTGTTGTTAAAATTTTACTAAAATTTTTGAAACCCAGCTAGAAATACTTGTTAGTCTGTAACTTTTTTTTTTTTTTCATTATGGAAAATTTTCCCATAGGACTGGAGAAAGGAAGTCAGTACAGTTTCCAAGTGTCGGCCATGACAGTTAATGGCACTGGACCACCTTCCAACTGGTACACAGCAGAGACTCCTGAGAATGATCTGGATGGTAAGACCTATCCCCAGTCACTATCATTCTGATTTCTATCTTCTTTGTTACTTCAGCTTCAAAGACTCTCTTAATAGAAGCTGATGAATTCCAACATAAGGGATATTTATTCCTCCTGTATCCTCTAATGCAAAACAAAACAAAATACAAAATCCTCTGTCAATCTTTAACAATGCCGTATATAATTATGTACTAATTACATTCTTTATAGCTTTTTCAAAATAATTTGAAATAATCTTTTTAAAATTTATCTTATTGAATAATCAACCTTAAAATTTTCTTCACAGGAACTGCTATAATTTCTGATAATAATCATGAAATATAATTACTTCACAGGGCTTCTCTGACTCTTTTATGATACTTCTGAGAACAGCAATATATATTTTTTGCTTCCTTGTGATATGGTCATTAATATTTGACACCATCTTTTTTTTTTGCATAAGGAACAATCTGCCTTATTTACTTAATTGATAGTTGTCTTGAGACAATTGTGGATGAGACATTGAGATTTGTATAAAAGTCACATATCAATAATTTATAAGCCAAATCTTCAAAATTAGCAGATAAGAAATAGCTTTTGAAATAAAAACAGCATGACTAATAAGAAAATAAAATTCAAGAGAAATGGGTAATAGAAGCAACAGGAAAAAATGTGTGAAGTAATAAAATGGAAATAAACCATATAGAATTAGAATTACAAATGAAATAAGGATAAATTCATGAAAATAAAAGGTGCTTGAAAAAGAAGTTTGTTATGATCAGTAAACTTCAAGTTAAGTAATTAAAACTGGAACCAAGAAAAAGTGGCTAAAAGAATAAACACACATGTATTGAAAATGCAATGGCACAAGATGATTGTCTAAATCACTGACAATAAAATCCTCTTATTGCTTCACTGGTAGACCTGAAGGTATCCAAGTTATACTATAAGGTGAAAATGCTATGTCCCTCTCTTTTCCTCTTCCTTTTACTCCTTCCCTCTTCCCCTCATTTTTATTCTTGTCTCAGTTCTTGCAGTGTCCTTTCTCCAATTTGTCCTCCTTTCTTCCTTGAGCTCCTCCTCATTTTTCTCCTTCTTAATCTTTCCCTCCTCTAAATAATTCACCATCACTCATGATTTTCATATCATTTTAGATTATGTTTTACAAAATAATTAATGTGGCAGTGAAACAATCAACAAATGCCATTTCCACAATAATGGTAATTCCTACCGGCACATTAAAGAATATTCATAGGAAACTTACTAAGTCTCAGGCACTGTGCTTAGCTCTGAGAGTACAATAGTAGATAAAAGCACGATTCTCTCCTTATAGAGGTTAGAACATGACAAAGAAAACAAGACATTTCAGGTGTAGTCATAGGAAATTGCTACTTCATAAATCAAATCTGGTTGAATATTGGCAATATCCTATTTATCAACAAAGGAATAGATTGACAGGCAAACAGACATATAAGAAGGTTTGATTTAAACCAACACCAGAAAGATGAATAGGAGTTTGCTAAGCAAAAGTATACATTATAGACTAAGGGAAGAAGTATAGAGGGGAGGTGAAAGCATATCTGAAATCAAGATAGACCATGACACTATTCAAGGCCTGAGAAAAAAGACTATCAGGACTAGCAGGTTCTAAATCTGGCAAGACCAAAATAAGGATTTTGAATTTTGTCCTAAGAATGTCATTAAGGCAATAATGTGCTTTATCCTAAGCAAGTAATTAAAGTATTTTTTTAAACAGTGAATTAATTCTATTTCCATTTTGAAGATACTACTCTGGCTGAAGCATAAACAATTGTATTAGGCGAAACAACCACGGGTCATCTCAGGACAACCTTGGGGGTAAGGGTAGATTTTATGGAAAAGTAACTTGAGGCTGAGAAGATGTTATTCAACTTGTCTTCAGCATTATAAATCAAAAATTTGTAGAGCTACACAAAGTCATACTTCATAAAGCTTATATCCTTCATTAATACAGTAGGATACATTCATGTACTTATTTGTTCAACATATATTTCTTCTTGAAGGCCTATATGTATCAGACATTATTTTAGGTACCAGAGGTAAAGCAATAAATATGGTCCCTACTATCAAGGAATATAAAGTTTTTGAGATGGGGCACCTGGGTGACTCAGTCAGTTAGGCATCTGCCTTCAGTTCAGGTCATAATCTCAGGGTTTTGGGATCGAGCCCCAAGAAAGACTCCCTGCTCAGTGGGGAGTCTGCTTCTCTCTCTCCCTCTCTCTGTTTATTCTTTCTCTCTCTCTCTCTCTCTCTCTCTCTCTCTCAAATAAATAAAATAAACATTTAAAAACATAAATTTTATTGAAATAGAGATGGACAATGACAAATGCTATGAAGAAAAATAAAGCATCATAGAGGGAATAGTAAAAGATTAGGGAGTACTGTAGGATAGTGGGGAAATATCAGCACAGTCCCTCAGGCAGTGAGAGAGGCAGCCACAAGAATACATCAGACAAGAGCCCTCCAGGCAGAAGGACAAGAACAGTCATCCTGAAGCTAGAGCCCAATTGGTGGCTGAAGTATTGTGAGGAGATCAGGGTGGCTAGGTCTAAAGTCGTGAGAATGGGCTCTATCATATTTAAAGAATAAAAGGACAGTTAGGTTAAACTACACAAATACCTTATTTTTCGATTTACTTAAGAAAGCAACTTTAAATATATATATACCTTTATCCTCTCACTTACCTTTATGAGGTATATATTATTAAACTTACTTTTAAAGGAGAGTAACTTAAGCTAAGAAAATTTAACTAATTTAAGTCACTAAGCTAGTAGTTGTGGATCTGAAACTCAGGACCAGGTTTTGTGAGTCCAACATCCAATACAGATTATCGGAGCATAGCCTCCATGAATCCTCTAGAACTGACCCAGTGACAATAAAAGACGGTGATTCAAAGCAGAAGATTCTAAGAAATGAGGTCATATCATTTACCCAAACCTAAGAGACTATATCTCTTACTGGAAGGAGTGAAAATAAATGGAGCAGAGGTGCCGAAGGTCCTATAAAATATCCAGGATGAATGAGGCTCTCCACTTGACTTATGAGCTCTTTCTCCTCACTCCAAGTGACTCACAATCTAGTGGAACCAAACTAAAAAAAAAAAAAAAAAAAAAAAAAAAATCACAGCCCCTGGGATGGCACAAACCTTCTATTTAACTGTTGCTTTTCATATCCATGCAATATTAATATAATCCAATCCATATATCTATTTTAATCAAGAATCTCTATGCTGTGTTCATGAATAGAATCTGAATAAATGTTGTTTAATTGGATTTCTTTGAAAGTTTCTATACTCTTGGCTTAATAATGTCCCTCTTCTGAATGCAACATTCTTGATTACTTTTTCCTTTCTTGAGTATTGATGCAATTATTATGAAATATAATTAAGAACACCCAGTGTGCCCAATCATGGAGAGTACAAACATGAAAGAGGTAGGAACAGTTCTCTGGAGAGATAAACAGATATGGCTGCACTGATTGAAAAGATTTCATGAAAACAAGTAGTACTTGAACTAAAAACTTCAGAAAAAGGAGGTTGACTAAAAATACAAGGAAGGGTGTGGGAAAAGCATAGTAGATATTCTTCAATAAGAATGCCTTGGGAAAATTATTTTTGCCACAATTAGTTTAAAATGTGTCCTCACTCATCCAAGTATTATTCATATGCCAATTATCTTAATGCATTTTAATATGTTTAAAATAATGCCTTTTTTCATTCTTTCACTTCTTTATTTGGATTGTAATTATTGAGGCTGTTCTTGTCCTTGTCCATAATGTACACATTAGAAATCTAAAAAGGTAAATAAAAAATTAATAGAGGAAAACTAGGGGCACCTGGGTGGCTCAGTGGTTGAGCATCTGCCTTTGACTCAACGTGTGATCCTGGGGTCCTGGGATCGAGTCTCACATTGAGCTTCCTGCATGGAGCCTGCTTCTCCCTCTGCCTGTGTCTCTGCCTCTGCCTGTGTCTCTCATGAATAAATAAATACAATCTTTAAAAAAAAATGAAGAAAACTAGTGGAATTGATGTTTCTCGTACATAGTACTGGGATTATGACTTGAAATTGTTCACTCTTTTTTTTGTTTTTTTAAAGATTCGCATATATATATATATATAGAGAGAGAGAGAGAGAGAGAGCACAAGTGGGAGGGGCAGAGGGAGAGGGAGAGAGTCTCAGGCAGACTCTGATGAACACAGAGCCAAACCCGGGGCTTGATCTCAGGAGCCTGAGATCATGACCAACCTAAGCCAGAACCAAGAGTCGGATTCTTAACTGACTGTGCCACCCATGTGTCCTGAAATTGTTCACACCTGAATCATGATGGAAACAGTGATTTTAGGGCTTATAACTATATGAGTATGGGACAGATATGTTTTAATAAATTTGTAAAACAAAATATTTTATTGGCTGTAAGAAATTAATAAGACCACACATATTTGGTCTCAAGGCTTTTTTAATTTATTGATTCATAACCTCTTTCCACTGAAATACTCCTCTAAATGGATTTCTATTTCTCTTCCTTCCTCATTTTTACTTTGAACGCATCATTGAAATATTAAAAAGTGTTACTCTTGATAGGAATAAAAAATCTGGACAAATGGACAATCTCAGAAGTGGTCATGAGTAGCTCCAAGGAATACACAGCCTGATGGTTTGTTCTATTTCCATATATAAATACATAAATATATAAATATATATATTTAAACTAAGGGGGATTTTCTTAAAATGTTCATCTTATTTTAACTTATTCATGTAAATGTTTAAATCATAAGATATAAGTGACTTCTACTAAAGCTTTCATGGTTAGTGTAGGGAAGTTTTGAGTCCTAAAGTCAGAAATTTCAATATGGAATTGCTTTGATTTGCCTTAAATTATAGGTAAGGAGGAAGCAGCCATTTTGAAAACCAACTGGAATGGGAAGCATTCTTTGCAAAAGCTAAAGAAATCTCTCTTGGTTGAGAACTGCTGTGTTTGTCCTCCCTGGGTACACTGGGTTGCATAACTTTTCCCTCTTGCTTTTGAGTCTCCTGGTGAACTCCAAGGGAGTGATCTACTCATTAGAGTGGTAATGAGCCCTGCAAGTCCCTAAGGGGAAGCAGTGGGAAGTGCAGATAGTTAAAAGCAAACTCTCTCCTTCTGTGACTTTTGTAGTTCCTCTTGCATTCTCTGCTTGGCTTACGCAGTGTGAAGATCAACAGTAACTTGGAGAAATATTCCAATTCCTTATGGATTGCCCTTTTAATTAGGATGTTTTGTTAAAGTAATTACAGAGCCAAACCTCAACTGTTTGTTCAGGGCTCCCTGAAAGCATGTCTGCTGTTGTTACCAACAGCTGGAAAGTTTTAAAATATTTATTTTGTGCCTCAAAGTTTCAACTTAAAGAAACAAGATCATTAGAATTCCCCAAAGTTCTTATGTAAATGTCTTGCATAAGGATATGAGAGAATTTGTGATGAAGATCAGTAAGGTATCCTCCAGGAAGTTGAGCATGGGGATCAGTGTGCTGCTTTTTCCCCCTAATTTTGAAGTGAACAGTTAGAAGTTGTGATACACCATCCATAATGATGTAATTTAAAATTAAACGTCTACCGTAAAATGGAGGAGCTCGGCTAGCAAAACTTAGCAATGCAGAGAGACTCCTGAAAATGCAACTAGGTGGTGTAGCAAAAACTGTGACCCTAGAAGCAGGCTCTAATTCCCTGCCTTCAGGAAAGAGATAATTAGTCCTATTAGCCTGACTAAAGGCAAAATGGGATTACTGCAAATTCACTTTACCTGAGAAGTCAACCACAAAACTATTCCTATGTTTTGGAAACTTCATGATATATGATATTCTCCAAGAACATGCCTCTGAGAAGGATCACATGAAAACTTACTTTCAGAGTAATAATAAAACCTAAAATGATGATGTAGGTAAGATGTTGGAATTCAGAGCTAACAGCCAAGAAAGAATTGTTGAGATGTCTTCGGTGCAAAACAGTAGTTTTATTACAGCATGGGACAGGACCCTTGGGCAGAAAAACTGTACTGGGATCGTGAGGAGTGGCCCATTATATACTTTCAGGTTGGGAGGGGCTTAGGGAGAATGGAAGTCTCCAAGGAATTTTGGAAATAAGGTTGGGGGGGCTAGCTGTTGTTGGGAAAAGGTCATTTATTATTGTTTAGTAAAAGCCCAGTCATGAGACCCTTCAGTTGTATATCAGTGGGTGTGCTTGGGGATAATTGTCAACATATACCCAGGGTGGGGGTTGGGTAGAGATAAAGGAAGTTTCAAAGGAATTTTTATATGTTAACATAGATTTATAGGATCCTGGGGGTCAGGCTGAGATACCTTTTGCCCTTAGCAAAGTATTCACATTGAGGCAGCTGAGTTTCTAGAGGAATGTTACTCTACCGGTTTAAAGGACTGGTCAGTGGGCTGCAGTTAGTAAGGAAATTTATTTTTCTTTTGCCTTTGTTTCTCACATTAATGAGACCACTGTGAAAGAAAGAACCTTACCTATTAAAGCTGTCCTCCTCATTCAAAAACTAGAGTATTGAAAGTGGAAAATCTCTGGGCAGAAGAATGATAAATGAGAAAAACAAGTTTTTGGCCAATTGGAAGAAATTGAAAAATAGGAAAAAAAAAAATGAAGAAGGAGAGGAAAATGAAAGGAAAGATGGAAGGAAGACTGGTGAAACATATGTGCTATAGTAGGATGAAGGATAGCTTCCCTCCCCAGAATGTCCATGTCCTAGTCCCTGGAATCTGTGAGGCAGATTCCAGGAACTTTACATGGCAAAGGAGATTTTGTAAATGTTATTAAATTAAAGATTGTGAGATAGGAGATTATCCAGGTTATCCAGATGGGCTCAGTGTACTCACAAGGGCCATTCTAACAGGGAAGCAGGAAGAGTGACAGAGGTCCATGTGGCAACAGAAACAGAAGTTGGAGTGATGTGAGGTCAGGAGGCAAGGAAAGTGGGCAATCTCTAGAAGTTAGAGAAGGCAAGAAATCACAATATTACTGTAGCCTCAAGAAGGAACATGCTCCTGCTGACATCTATATCTTAGCTCCCTGACAATGCTATTGCAGTTTTAACTTCCAGAAATGTGACATAAAGAATTTGTGTTGTTGTAAGCCTCTAAACTTTGGTAATTTGACCCACTGAGTGTAGCAGTAATAGGAAACTAGTACAGTTGCCAGAGAAAAACATTTTGGTGTCATTTGAATAACTGACAAAGTACAGTGGACCCTTGGACAATGCCCACCACCACCCCCCCACACACACACAGGTGAAATTTCACTAACTTTTGTTTCTCCAAAACTTAACTACTAACAGCCTATTGTTGACTATAAGGTATACCAATAACATAAACGGTAGCACATATTTTGTTTTATACTTATATACTGTATTCTTACAATAAAGTAAGCTAGAGGAAAGAAAATGTTTTTAAGAAAATCATAAGGAAGAGAAAATACATTCACACTACGTTATTTATTGAAAAAATCTGTGTATAAGTGTACTTATGTGGTACAAACCCACATTTTTCAAGGGCCATTGGTAAACTTGTATCAAAATAAAAGTTTGCATAAAATAATAGAAACCAGTTTGTATTTTAGTTTCATATGATCCAAAGGTTTTGAGGCCAAAAAATATGAAAACCAGAAGTACTAAGCTTGAAATAGAAAAGTAGTTCAAGGAAAGGGAAAAATAATATTATATAGAAATGAGAGACTCAAAAATCTGAAATTTCACAGAGACTGGATATTTAACAGAAGCTTAATTTGAGTGGGAATCAGAGATACATTCTAAGATGATAGTCTTACCTAATGGACACCTAAAGAAATAAGCTAAGACCCAAAATTGTTGATGATTTGGTGGGAGGCAAACACCATGGCAAATTGCATATACCCTCAAGAACTGCTTTTTAAAAAATATTTTAAAATATGTATTTTCTAAATTATGAAAAATAAAAATAAACAACATGTTGTATAGCAAGTATAGAAAATAAAGTTATTAGAAAGGAAAAATGAAAAATACTTTTCGATGAGAGGAATTCTGAAATTGAATGAAACTGAGTTAACCTCCCTTTGTAAAAGGGAGAGACTTTCAGATCCTGTTAGAAACAAAATGAAACTATATATTTTTAAGACAAAGGAAAAAAATATTGGAGAAATGAAAATGGGGCAAAGAACTAACAGGGTACAAATTGATAGGATTCCAGGTGATGATAACAATACATACATACAAACATGCATACAGACACAAAATACATACACACATGCATGCATATACAATGCATACATACACACAGACACAGACACATACATGCATATATACATGCACACATATATACACCTGCATAGACACAGATACACATATAATACCTACACACATGCATATATACACACAGACACACAGACGGACGTACACATATATACACACATTTATATATGCACACATAGTTACAAATACATACCCATATTCATACACACACACACACCTACATATACATGTGCATGCACATGTGCAAGCATGCATACATACATACACATACACATATATACACATGCACAGTGACATACATATACACACAGGCATGCACATACATGCATGCGTACACACATAGATATACATCAACATACCCACATGCATATACAGTACATACATGTGTGTATACACACATACACATGCAAACATACAAGAAATGGATGAATAATTTTATATTGATAACTGCAAATAAGGATACAGGTCATGAAACTTCAAATCTTAACCATACAACACTTAAAGTATGTAAACAATATATTTTCCAAAAAATTCAGAAGACCAAACCAGATCTAAGAAAGAATCCTTTTAAGTGGTTGGAATAACATAAAAACACACAGAAGAAAAAAAACATAAAAGAAAACTTAAAAAACAAAACATAGACTTAGAAAATTTAACAGTAGAAAATTAAACAAATTTCAACAAATAGAAATTTAAAAGCACATAATAAAATCATGTAAATAAAATTTAATATAGTAATTAAAATAAGGGTAAGTGTATTAAACTCACCAGTTCAAGGATAGATTACTAAAAGGAATTTTGAAAACATCAAGATCTATTGCATTTACAATTGCCAACATCTACAAATATTAAGACATGAAAAACTTGAAAATAAAGAAATGGGAGGAAAATACCAGTTATCCTAACAAAAAAACAAATGTAGGTTTTTCATTGGTAAGTTTCTAAAGGCCAAAAACTTCTTTAGGGTTAGAGAGTTGCTACATAATGATAAAAGGATTTACTTATTAAAAATATGTAAATTGTTGAAAAATATGTATGACTTATAAATATATGGCTTTTATAACATAATTTTGTACTACTTATGCAAATCTTGGCATATCTTTGTAGAAAAATTTGCAAATCCACCATAACATTTGAGTACACGTTCATCATTGTAGAAGCAGTAAATGTGTACAATTGTAGCTAGAAAATACAGACAACAAACCAACATGTCTCATCATGCAAAGATGATTAGATTATCCAAACAAAGGGCTGCAGAAGGGGAGGTGGGCGGGGGGTTGAGGGTAACTGGGCAATGGGCACTGAGGAGAGCACTTGATGGGTTGAGCACTGGGTGTTATACTGTATGTTGGCAAATTGAACTTAAATTTTAAAAATTAAAAAAAAAGGATGATAAAATTATCATTCTTGACCCCCTAAGGCATATCCTTTACTTTTTGTCTTTATACACACATGTAAATATATATTTACATAAAATATATATACATAAAATATATATTATAATGAAAAAGTATACATGTAACTTAAATGTACACATAGGATACTTAATTGTTTTTCAAACTTCTGTTTTCAATTATTTGCATTTTTTATTTTTGCAGATTATGATTTTACCTAAAATCCTGATCATACTCCAAATTCTTCAATGCACCCAGAAAATCTTTCTTTACAGAGCATTTGTATATACTAGAAGAGAATCTATGATCACACACTGTATATAGTTTTTATTTTTATTTATTTTTTCTTTTCAGCTTTTTATTTAAATTCTGGTTAGTTAATAAGCAGCGAGTATTGGTTTCAGGAGTAGACTTCAGTGATTCATCACTTATATACAACACCCAGTGCTCATCACAAGTGGCCTCCTTAATGCCCATCACCCATGTGGGCCATTCCCCACCCACGTCCCTCCGTCAACCCTCATTTTGTTCTCTATCAAGACTCTACTAAGAGTCTCTTATGGTTTGTTTCCCACTCTCTCCCTCCACATATGTTCAACTGTTTTGTTTCTTAAATTCTATATATAAGTGAAACCATATGTTATTTGTCTTCTCTGACATTTCCCTTAGCATAATATACTCTAGCTCATCCTCATCATTGCAAATGGCAAGATTATTCTTTTCAATGGCTGAGTAATATTCTATTTTGTATATATATATATATATATATACACAAAATATATGTGTGTGTGCAATATACATATATATAATATATATTGCATATATATATATATATATATATATATATTATTTATCCACTCATCAGTTGATGGACATTTGGACTCTTCACAATTTGGCTATCATTTATGTGTCCCTTAAGGCTCTTAATCTACTACAACTCCTTTTATCCTACTTGGATTTATTGAAAAGACTGGCTTTTCATCCTCTAGTTTCAGTAGCACTAATACTTGTTTTTGTCTAGTTATTTCTTGTGGTTTTACTTACCTTGTTCCTGTAGGTTTATAAATTGTAAATTATATATAAAGACCAATGTTATATTCATGGATTTTTACACATCTCTCTTAGAATTGGAAAAAAATGAAAAAGGAAGGAATTCTACAGACTTACTTGTCATAATTGAAATAGTCACACAGAGTCATATATTTTTTTCCTAAGCATCCAAAGAATATTTAGTGCTTGCCTGTAAGAAAATGGATATTAAAGTTCTTGGACAATACCAGAGACGTTAATTGATCATAATATAATTAAACTAATAGTCAATGACAGATATTCAGTATATTTGGAAAAAAAAACATACTTCCAAATAATTCATTGGTCCAAAAGAAATCATATTATATCTAGAATATAACTTTTAGCACTTAATATGTAATATTAAAAATACTAGGGAAAGTTTTTAAAGTGTTTTTTTTTTATTTTTACTTTCAACAAATGCAGAAATTCTTTTTCTTTGGCTATTATTTCATAAGTTCTTGGTGAAAGCCAATGACATGACATTAAAATACATTCAAGTCAATTTGAGTTAAGAAGTAGGATTTATTCCAGTGAGCTCACAAACGTGGTCCTCTGGTGATATAATGGTATTAGTATATGATTCTATGCACAGAAGAATGTAGGTGTAGGTGGCGTGTCATGAAAATGGATTTCTTTCACATGGGCTTTTGATAGGAGCCATCCATGATATTCTGGTTACTAGTTGACAAAAAGACTTGTGAATGAGATGAGCCATTGATATAGCAGCCAATCCATCATGAAATTGAAGAATCCATGCTCCATATTCTCATTCAAGTAGAAATCATCTTACATATAAGGAGTGTTGTCGGTAAAGCCAAACTGTTGTGAAAGCAATTTAAGATTTGCTTTAGTTCTTGGGCAAGTGGTTGTTCAAAATCTCAGAGCTCCACTATACAAAGGTTGGTACAAATTATTTAGACTTGGCTAAATGTTCAAAAGGAGATTCAGGTCCTTTCCTTAGCCATAGCAGACTTTTTAATATCCCCATGAAATGTTTGATCCCCTTATGACTT